>NC_090325.1:194593873-194893873 GCF_035084215.1 Heptranchias perlo | reverse complement strand
AGAGAATTGACTCTTCTCCTCTTTGTACTAAGCCAATAACCGTAACCGGTGACCTCCGGTCAACACCCCCCCCCACTCTAATAAAACATTACAGTGATGTAATTCAGGGAAGGAATGATGGAGTCAGAGGTAATGTAGAGAATGTTACAGTGAGAGACCAGTGTACTGGGGAAGTGCTGAAAGAACCAACATGGCTATGACCTTAATGCTGTTCTCCTGAAACTGGCCTGCTCTCTCTCTTGGACTATACGGAAATACAGCCAGGGAAAGTGGGAGCAGCAGACTCAAAGTGCAACACATGGAGTGTGTCTCTCATCACAGCAAGGACATTTCTTCTCAGTCTTTGGTCCTTTCCTTCCCTCATCTCCTGACGGCCCTGCCTCATGCCGGGGTACAGATCCACAGGCGCTGGCAACAACAACTTGCATTTATATAGCGCCTTTAACGTAATAAAACAGCCCAAGACACTTGGGACCTAAGCACCTTTGGATATCTCACCCAATTGGCCATTTGTCATGTGTGGGCATAAGCGTTGAAAATAAGCAGACCGTGCAAGGTCAATGGAGAGTGTTCAAGAGCAGGAACCCTGGCCAATCATTTTTCCTAGCCCAACGCCTTGGGACATTTTACTATGTTTAAGGCACTATGCAAGTGCAAGTTGTTGTTGTTACCCGAGGGTTACTGAGGTATCCCTCCATTACTCCTCCATCCCTGGAGGATGTTACAAAGATACTCCCTATCTCTATAACCCCCTACAACCCTCCGACATCTCTGTGTTCCTCCAATTCTGGCTTCTTGAGCATTCCCGATTTTCAATGGCGGCCGTGCCTTCAGCTGCCTAGGCCCTAAGCTCTGGAATTCCCTCCCTAAACCTCTCTACCTCTCTCTCCTTTAAGATGCTCCTTAAAACCTACCCCTTTGACCAAGCTTTTGGTCACCTGTCCTAATATCTCCTCACGTACCTTGGTGTCAAATTTTGTCTGATAATCCCTCCTGTGAAACGACTTGGGACATTTTACTATGTTAAATGCGCTGTATAAATGCAAGCTGTTGTTGATGATGATGATGACTGAGAACATGACTGAAAGTAGGATTCTTCTGGCCTATATGGGTCAATAGTACGTAGTGAGCACAGCTCAAGGAAAATAAATTTTGGAGACGATTGCTAACTATTCTTGTTTGGCAAAGCCTGAAGTTTATAAAATACTTTTGAAGAGGAGAAATGGGTTTGGATTGTGTCAGGTTTCACCCTCACTCAGAATGAGTGACCATGTCCTGTACAATGCCTTTGTTGCACAGCAAGGTTCACCTGCCTTGGCGCTGTTATACTCCCACCCTACTGACGAGGCAGAAAGATAGAAAGAAGTGGAAAATTATCAAATACATTTCGGTTCAAAAAAATAAGAGACCGGCCGGTGAGGCTCTCAAGAGAGACAAGCCAGAGAGATAAGCCAGAGAGATAGTCCAATGAGGCAGGGCAGACAAGTTGTCCAATGAGGCAGGGCAGACAAGTTGTCCAATGAGGCAGGGCAGACAAGTTGTCCAATGAGGCAGGGCAGACAAGTTGTCCAATGAGGCAGGGCAGACAAGTTGTCCAATGAGGCAGGGCAGACAAGTTGTCCAATGAGGCAGGGCAGACAAGTTGTCCAATGAGGCAGGGCAGACAAGTTGTCCAATGAGGCAGGGCAGAAAGGATGTCCAATGAAAGCCTGAATAGCCCTGTCTAGAAAGATGGTTTGTGATGTGACCAGTTGCAAAATGCTTTCAGACACTAGATTGATTCCTAGAATGAGAGTGTTGTCCTTTGAGGAGAGGTTGAGTAGAATGGGCCTATACTCTCTGGAGTTTAGAAGAATGAGAGGTGATCTCATTGAAACATATAAGATTCTGAGGGGGTTTGACAGGGTAGATGCTGAGAGGCTGTTTCCCCTGGCTGGAGAGTCTAGAACCAGGGGGCAGAGTCTCAGGATAAGGGGTTGGATATTTAGAACTGAGATGAGGAGGAATTTCTTCACTCAGAGGGTCATGAATATTTGGAATTCTCTACCCCAGAGGGCTGTGGATGCTCAGTTGTCGAGTATATTCAAGACTGAGATCGATAGATTTTTGGACTCTAAGGGAATCAAGGGAGATGTGGATCGGGCAGGAAAGTGGAGTTGGGGTTGAAGATCAGCCATGATCTGATTGAATGGCGGAGCAGGCTCGAGGGGCCGAATGGACCTACTCCTGCTCCTATTTCTTATGTTCTTATATTTTTTTCCAAAGGGATTCTTCGATCAGAAGAAACTGTAGGAAATGAATGAGGAAAAGAAATTCAGCACAGCATAAATGTGTGATGGAATACATATGTTTTACCTGTGGTGTTGCATTCACTGTTCTGCTGTCCGGGGACACAGCGAGGGACTATCGTTGTGCTTTCACTGATGTAATACAGGCAACATTCTGTGGACAAAAGGGACAAAATTGGTGATACGGTCAATTTACAAGAAACAACTTATCTTGACATTGTACCTGATTATGTCCTTAGAATATCCCAAAGCACTTCACTCAAAATCAAAGTATCTTACAGCACCGAAGGAGGCCATTCAGCCCATCGTGTCTGTGCCGGCTCTTTGAAAGAGTTATCCAATTCGTTCCACTCCCCTGCTCTTTCCCCAAAGCCCTTCAATTATCTCCTTTTCAACTACATATCCAAATCCTTTTTGAAAGTTTTAATTGAATCTGCTTCCACCGCCCTTTCAGGCAGCGCATTCCAGATCATAACAACTCGCTGAATAAAAAAATTTCTCCTCCTCTCCCCTCTGGTTCTTTTGCCAATTACCTTAAATCTGTGTCCTCTGGTTACCGACCCTCCTGCCACTGGAAACAGTTTCTCCTTATTTACTCTATCAAAACCCTTCATGATTTTGAACACCTCTATTAAATCTCCCCTTAACCTTCTCTACTCTAAGGAGAACAATCCCAGCTTCTCCAGTCTCTCTACGTAACTGAAGTCCCTCATCCCTGGTACCATTCTAGTAAATCTCCTCTGCACCCTCTCCAAGGGCCTTGACATCCTTCCTAAAGTGTGGTGCCCAGAATTGGACACAAAACTCCAGCAGGGGCCTAACCAGTGATTCATAAAGGTTTAGCATAACTTCCTTGATGAACTTTTTTTTTTGAAGTGCAGTGACCCTTGTTTTTGCTAGGTAAACATAGCAGCCAATTCGTACCCAGCACTATCTCACAAACAGGGAATGAGATGAACGATCACTTAATCTGTTTTTAAGAGGTGTTTGTTGAGGGAAGAATGTTGGCCAGCAAACCAGGAGAGCTTTCTACTTTTCTTGGAACAGTGCCACGGGATCTTGTACATCTGCCTTGAACAGGCAGACGGGACAATGCAGAAGTCCCTCAGTACAGCAGTGAAGTGTTCGCCCACATTATGTGCTCACAAAAAATGGGGCTTCAATCCATGACCTAAAAAGTGATATTGCCAGGACTGTGATGAACCGACACCATGAGATACCTATAACAATAACTTGCATTTATACAGCGCCTTTCACATTGTAAAACGTCCCCGAGGCGCTTCACAGGAGCGATTATCAGACAAAATTTGACCCCGAGCCACATAAGGAGATATTGGGACAGGTGACCAAAAGCTTGGTCAAAGAGGTAGGTTTTAAGGAGCGTCTTAAAAGGAGGAGAGAGAGGGTTAGAGAGACGGAGAGGTTTAGGGAGGGAATTCCAGAGCTCAGGACCTAGGCAGCTGAAGGCACGGCCGCCGATGGTGGAGCGATTAAAATCGGAGATGCGCAAGAGGCCAGAATTGGAGGAACGCAGAGACCTCGGAGGGTTGTAGGGCTGGAGGAGGTTACAGAGATAGGGAGGGGCGAGGCCATCGAGGGATTTGAAAACTAGGATAAAAAAACCTACAATAAGAATGATGACTAGAAACAATAGCAATCTAAAAGAATGAGGTCTCGATTTTGGGACTGCAAAAAAAGTAAGTAGATCCGGTGCAGGTACGATGGGCCGAATGGCCTCCCTCAGTGCTGTATGATTCTATGTTCATTATGATGTGTTTCACCTCATTTTTAGCCTTGCACAGTTTGTTATCGTCCAATGCTCTGCTTTTTAAGAATCGGCCGGATGACTTAATTCAATATTTTAATCATAAATTGAAGTCTCATGCTGTGTATCAATGTCCTTCTTTGAACATAGAAAATAGGAGCAGGAGTAGGCCATTCGGCCCTTCGAGCCTGCTCCGCCATTCAATATGATCATGGCTGATCCTCTATCTCAATACCATATTCCCGTTCTCTCCCCGTACCCCTTGATGCCTTTTGTGTCTAGAAATCTATCTAGCTCCTTCTTAAATATATTCAGTGACTTGGCCTCCACGGCCTTCTGTGGTAGAGAATTCCACAGGTTCACCACCCTCTGAGTGAAGAAATTTCTCCTCATCTCAGTCCTAAATGTCCTACCCCGTATCCTGAGACTGTGACCCCTCGTTCTGGACCCCCCCCCCAGCCAGGGGAAACATCCTCCCTGCATCCAGTCTGTCTGGCCCTGTCAGAATTTTATATGTTTCAATGAGATCCCCTCTCATTCTTGTAAGCAGTGAACAATATTGATAAGTTCTTTCACTGCACTACAGAATGTCAAACTGTGGGAAGGGTTGAATTTCTCTGGGTATAATTTTCTCGATGGATAGTATTTCTGAAGTCAAGTATTAGAGGTGTAAAAGGGGAGTAAAAATTTGTTTCAAAGGTCTCGAAAGGTTGTTAGTGTTCATAATGTTGAAAGGTAATGTAAAGAGTTTCATAATAAAAGGCAAAAAAGTATCAAAAATATAATTAAAAGAAAGAACTTTCATTTATATACCTTTCAGGACGTCCCAAAGCACTTTACAACCAATGAAGAACTTTTTGAAGTGTAGTCACTGATGTTATGCAATGAAATGTGGCAGCCAATTGGTGCACAGCAAGCTCCCAAAAACAGCAGTGTGATAATGACCAGATAATCTGTTTTTTTTAGTGATGTCGGTTGAGGAATAAATATCGGCCCCTGGACACCGGGGAGAACTCCCCCGCACTTCTTTGGGACCTGTGAGGGCAGACAGGGCCTCTGTTTATTGTCTCATCCAAAAAGACAGCACCTCCGACAGTGCAGCACTGGGAGTGTCACCTAGATTTTAGGTTCTGGAGTGGGGCTTGAACCCAGTCTTTGCTACCCACTGAGCCACAGCGGACACTCTGGTGATAATTCAATAGCAGCGGTATTTATTGAAAAAACTTGATCCTCTGGGAACTACTTTAAGACTTTGTGCTACCAAATAAATATTTATACCCTCAACGAAATGGACTTCTGGCACGTTTTGCATCTGCATCCAAAATGATGAGCCAATGGCGTTGGTTTAAGTTACTGATTCTTCCTTCCTCATACATCTGGTCGGGAACCAGTGTGACATAAATTGGATTTTCCTCTACGTGCTGGAGGAGGGTCAGGGCTGGCACTTTCACTTGTTGCCCCCGACCCCACAGTGACCCCGACCCACGATCCTGGATTGGGGCCCGATCATCGACGCTGGTGCTGGTTTCCAACAGGAATCACCCCCCCACTTCCCCCACCGTCACCAAAACAGAGCTCGCCACGTCCGAGGACAGAAATACGAGACGCCCACTGCTGCAGCAGACAAGTCTCAATAACGCAGCGGGCTGGTAACCCCCAAACGGAATACCCGTCCTCACCTCTTTGTAAGGTGTGACTTCAAAAACGAGCAGCGGTCAAAAATGATAAAGAGGAGGTACCATCGGGAAAAATAAAAATGCAAAGGCAGGCCCTAAACTCTGGAACTCCCTCCCTAAACTTCTCCACCTCTCCACCTCTCTCTCCAACTTTAAGATGTCCTTAAAACCCAACTTTTTGACCAAGCTTTTGGTCGCCTGTCCTAATATCTCCTTATGTGGCTCGGTGTCAAATTTTGTCTGATAATCGCTCCTGTGAAGTGCCTGGGGGACGTTTTATTATGTTAAAGGCGCTATATAAATGCAAGTTGTTGGATGACGGACCAGACAAACCAACACAGCGCATGGAGCAAAATGCAGAAGGACATACATAAAAAACACACCAATAATATGCCACCGTTTCAGAGGCCTACTCGAGCAGACCCGGCTGTCTGACTCCCCCTTCACCTGGCTTTTATGAGCAAGAGGGCAGGAGGTGTGGGTGGAGTTCGCCTAGGGGTTGCCAACCCTCCAGGATTGCCCTGGAGTCTCCAGGAATTGAAGATCGGTCTCCTGGACACCGCTGCCAGCGGAAACCCAGGGAGAAAAGTCCTCGGGACATCAAAAAAAAATTGTGCGCTTTTTAACAAAATTTTCTTTGAACACGTTCCCATTTTAGTTGTAAGAAAAAACACATTGGAGATGGGGGAAAAGGGCTGTTTGACTGAAGTTGAGAATCATTCAGTCGGGTAACGAAGAGTCCGTTCACTTCTCAGTTGGCCGTGGGAAGGCGGGGCACCCCGAGGATGGACGTGTTGGGAGGACAATGGTGGGGGAGGCGGGGCAGTGGGAGATCATGTGACAAAACCCCCAGGAATATGTCCAACCAGAGTTGGCAACCCAAAGTTTGCCGGAACACATTAAGGTCAGCAAGGGACCATTAATTGGGTAGTAGGGTGGGAGGGGTTACTATTTAAGCCATAATTGCCAGTAGCAAGGCTTCAGCTTTGGACCTGAAGTTGCCAGTCAGAAAAATCACACAGTTTGCAAATCAGTCAGGTCAGGGCAGTTTTATGACCCACGCCCATACTGCCATCTACATGATGGAAGTAAGGTTTGAACGTTACTAAATAATGTGAATGCCACTGGCCACAATCCACAATGCTAACGCTGCTTGGAGATGCATACAAGCTGTTTGCTGCTGATTTATTTGTAGTCAGCCGCGGCTGTGTGGGTAGCACTCGCTCACCTCTGGGTCAGAAGGCCGTGGGTCCCACTCCAGGGACTTGAGCACAAAATCAATGGCTGACGCTCCTAGTGCAGTACTGAGGGAGTGCTGCACTGTTGGAGGTGCCGTCTTTTGGTTGAGATGGTAAAACCAACACCCCCGTCCGCCCTCTCAGGGGGATGTGAAAGGTCCCACGGCTCTATTCGAAGAGGAGCAGGGGAGTTCTCCCCGGTGTCCTGGGTCAACCTTTATCCCTTAACCAACATCACTAAAAGCAGATTATCTGGTCGTTATCACACTGCTGTTTGTGGGATCTTGCTGTGCACAAATTGGCTGCCGCGCTTCCTACATTACAACAGTGACTACACTTTAAATGTACCTCATTGGCTGTGAAGCGTTTTGGGACGTCCTGAGGTTGTGAAAGGCGCTGTAGAAATGTAAGTCATTCTTTTTCTTTTACTGGCCTCCGGATGGGCGTGAGTGGGCTAAACTGGTGAGGGGGGAGGCAGTCAGCCTGGGCCACGGATTATGTGCTCAAGCCCCCTGAATCGGTGGCGAGCTCGCTTAGCTCGATCCTTGCCTGTTTGGAACATAGGAATAGTAGGAGGCCATTCAGCCCCTCGAGCCTGTTCTGCCATTTAATTAGATCAGGGCTGATCTGTATCTTAACTCCATTTACCCGCCTTGGTCCCATAACCCTTAATACCCTTACCCAACAAAAATCTGTCAATCTCAGTTTTGACATCTTCAAACCCCCAGCATCTATTGCTTCTTCGGGGGGAACAGAGTTCCAGATTTCCACTCCCCTTTGTGTGAAGAAGTGCTTCCTGATATCACCCCTGAACGGCCTGGCTCTAATTTTAAGGTTAGACCCCAAAGATCTAAGGTTTTTGCAGTGGGTCCCTGTGTTGGAGTTAAGATGAGTGTCCAGTACGGATTTGTTGAAGGAAAATCATGTTTGACTAACTTGATTGAGTTCTTTGATGAAGTAACGGAGAGGGTTGATGAGGGGAGTGCGGTTGATGATGTGTATATGGACTATCAAAAGGCATTTGATAAAGTATCACATAATAGACTTGTTAGAAAAATCAAATCCCATGGGATTAAAGCACACGGCAGATGAAATGTAACGTACAGACGTGTGGAGTGATACAATTTGGTAGGAAGAACGAGGAGAGGCAATATATACTAAATGGTACAATCTTAAACAGAGTGCAGGAACAGAGAGACCTGGGGGTATATGTACACAAATCTTTGAAGGTAGCAGGTCAAGTTGAGAAGGCCGTTAAAAAAGCATTTGGGATCCTTGGCTTTATTGATAGAGGCATAGGGGGGAAAATTGGATAGGGCCTGTTTTTGGGGGAGGGTCGCACAATCCGCTATTACCCCGCGCCCGATGGGCCCTGCGCAGGCAGGACGAGACTGAGGACTCAACTGCAATCTGCGTTGGAAATCAGCGTTGAACTAAGATTCGATGCAATTCGCACTTCCCACCAGCAGGGGGCGCCCCAATCTCTTAAAGACAGTCTGTCTGTTAGAAATCTCTTAAAGGGAGCTGGTGCCTGTTATTTGCTGAAAATAACAGTCTGCTGTCTGCACGGAGATCAGACATCGCACACGTAAAGCACAGAATCTGGTCCCATCCCTATTTTTACACACCGATGAGTTATGTTAAAGCATTGAATAAAGGTTGTGCGCCACTAAATCCCACATCCTCCAATCTGCACACCAGACCTCACCAATCTGCCGATCTGAGTTGGTACCAGGCCTGCGAGAGTGCGTGCACCAAGGTTCTCTGCTGATGCACTACAGACCTTGGCCCAAGAGGTGGACAGAAGGAGGGACATCCTATATCCGCAGGGGAGGGGGGGCAAGAGGCCCTCCAGACATATACTCAAAAGACAGTGGGAGGCAGCGGAGGACAAAGTCAATGCCAGGCTCATAGCACCATGAACATGGGTGCAGTGCAGGAAGAAGTTCAATGCGTTGACACGAGTGGTCAAGGTGAGTGAGGTCAACTGTCAAGTGGTGTCTCCAACCAACTGCACCACACACTACACCCCCATCACCCACACAACAATAAACTCTTTCCATCAGTACTCAACTCTTCCAACCAGATGCTTCCTCTCACCCTTACACATTAACACTGTTGCAAGCCGCCCATCCACAATTCACAGGCCACACACACTGGCAGCTATTCAACCATGAAAGGCACATCACCCAGACACACGTCCTGTTTTCTTGCAGGAGAAGATGGCGCATATCAAGAGGCAGCAAGTGGCAGTGGCATTTAGCCCCTCGAGCCTGTTCCGCCATTCAATGAGATCATGGTGGACCTGTGACCTAACTCCATATACCCGTCTTAGCCCCATATCCCTTAATACCCTTGGTTCACAGTAATCTCAGATTTAACATTCACAAGTGAGCTAGCATCAACTTTCCTTCAGCAGAAGAGCGTTCCAAACATCTCCCACCCTTTGCGTGTGGAAGCATTTCCTAACTTCACTCCTGCACGTCCTGGCTCTAAATGTTAGGCTATGTCCCCGCGTCCTAGTATTGAAGTTTAGGAGACCTCCAAAAACAGTCACAAGTGTATCGGCAGCCAGAAGCAATAATCCAGCCACTAAACTGTAAATCCTGCATGGTCCCTTTAAATAACACTGGTGGGGGGGTCCTCCAGGCACTCTAAGACACGTTCAGATGGTCGGGGTTAAGACTGTGCGTTGAGTTGAGCGTTAAGTCCCAAAATGGTGTCTATCGCTTTAAATCAGCGTTGCACACTGATTGAAGCCATTTTCTCCCTACTTTACATGATTCCAGCGTTCGTTATCTGCGCCTGCGCTAACTCCTATACCAAGATGGCGTCCGGCGCACGTCACGCCGGAAATGTGCATGCACATCCAAGACGCCATCTTGGGTGTTGGAGAGGCCGTGTAGCGCCGAAACAATGGGCGTTACACGGCCCAATTTAGCACCCATAGAGTACTAAAGCACGGAAGTTATGCTAAACCTTTATAAAACACTGGTTGGGCCTCAGCTGGAGTATCGTGTCCAATTCTGGGCATCACATTTTAGGAAGGTTATCAAGGCCTTCGAGAGGGTGCAGAAGAGATTTACCAGAATGGTACCAGGGATGAGGGACTTCAGTGATGTGGAAAGACTGGAGAAACTGGGGTTGTTCTCCTCAGAGCAGAGAAGGTTAAGAGGGGATGTGATAGAGGTGTTCAAAATCATGAACGGTTTAGTTAGAGGGAATAAGGAAGAACTGTTTCCAGTGACAGAAGGGTCGGTAACCAGAGGACACAGATTTAAGGTGATCGGCAAAAGAACCAGAGGGGGAGATGAGGAAACATTTTTTTACCCAGCGAGTTGTGATGATCTGGAATGCGCTGCCTGAAAGGGCGGTGGAAGCAGATTCACTAATAACTTTCAAAAGGGAATTGGATAAATACTTGAAGGGAAAACATTTGCCGGGCTACGGGGAAAGAGCAGGGGGAGTGGGACTAATTGGATAGATCTTTCAAAGAGCCGGCACAGGCACGATGGGCTGAATGGCCTCCTCCTGTGCTGCATCACTCTATGATACTCTGAGTAGAACCATCGAGAAAATTCTGGGACTGTGTGTTTTTCTGATCGTTAAATCGTGGAAAATTTACGCACAGCAGGTGCTCAGATTTCTGATACGCACCGCTGCCGGGCTAGGGCTCCCCGTGAGCAGTGTGCACTCCGAGATCCTTCGCTCCACCATTGGCGGCCGTGCCTTCAGCTGCCACGGCCCTAAGCTCTGGAATTCCCTCCCTAAACCTCTCCGCCTCCCTCTCCTCCTTTAAGACGCTCCTTAAAACCTACCTCTTTGACCAAGTTCCTGTCCTAATGTCTCCTTGTGTGGCTCGGTGTCAAATTTTGTCTGATTAACACTCCTGTGAAGCGTCTTGGGATGTTTTACTATGTTGAAGGCGCTGTATAAATGCAGGTTGTTGCCAGAAAATTACACCTCACGTGAGTGCAGGTTTGGGTCCAGCTCTGGTGCCTGTAGAGTTGAAGAGCCTGGCAGAACTCACTATGCGAAGACTGGCCATTCAAACAAGAGACCTGGGAAAGCCATAGAACACTAACCCAGCACGTGACTTCAAGAGACAAGGAGTGATAAAAATATAATTAAGATCTTCTACTGTTGCATAGAATTACATAGAATGTACAGTACAGAAACAGGCCATTTGGCCCAACTTGTCTCTGCCAACATTTATGCTCCACAAAAGCTTCCTCCCACCCCTACTTCATCCCACCCTTCAATTCCTTTCTCCCTCGTGTGTTTATCTAGCTTCTCCTTAAATGCTATTCAAAAGGATATTATTTCCTGTAACACCCAAAATTAAAGACTTAATTCACGGCATAATCCCCCTTTTGGCTGTAGAAAATAATTTGCTGCCAAGTATGCTTACATTTATTGTTTTTTTAATAATTGACGTTCAATGGCTCATTTTTGGTTCAACCCTAAATCATCTCGCTCCTTTGTTGAAGCCTGCAAATAGTTTAGCAAGGGTGAGGCCCTGCATTCCTTTTACACCTCACAGCAGGGAAAAGGTGCATTTTTTTTTAAAGAAGTGAGCTGAATACACACAGCAACTAGGTTATTATATACAGTGAGTGCGGCCTTTGAAACCCTCATAAAAGCTGGGAGTTTCACTTTGGAACTTTAGCTAGTAATATCCTGCTCAGGTATGTACAGGTACATACTCTTCCTTTGGAAGGTTTCATTTAGAATCATCATAGAATCATACAGCACAGAAGGAGGCTATTCGGCCCATCGTGCCTGTGCTGGCTCTTTGAAAGAGCTATCCTATTAGTCCCACTCCCCCTGCGCTGTCCCCCATAGCCCTGCAATTTTTTCCTTTTCAAATATTTATCCAATTCCCTTTTGAAAGTTATTATTGAATCTGCTTCCACCGCCCTTTCAGGCAGCGCATTCCAGATCATAACAACTCGCAGCATAAAAAAAATTCTCCTCATCTCCCCTCTGGTTCTTTTTGCCAATTACCTTAAATCTGTGTCCTCTGGTTACCGACCCTTCTGCCACTGGAAACAGTTTCTCCTTATTTACTCTAGCAAAACCCTTCATGATTTTGAACACCTCGATTAAATCTACCCTTAACTTTTTCTGCTCTAAGGAGATCAACCCCAGCTTCTCCAGTCTCTCCACATAACCAAAGTGGTGGGAGAAGCTTCACCACACGGACTGCAGCGGTTCAAGAAGGCGGCTCACCACCACCTTCTCAAGGGCAATTAGGGATGGGCAATGAATGCCGGCCTCGCCAGCGACGCCCACATCCCATGAACGAATAAAAAAAAAGTCCCTCATCCCTGGTACCATTCTAGTAAATCTCCTCTGCACCTACTCCAAGGCCTCGAGATCCTTCCTGAATTGCGGTGTCCAGAATTGAACACAATGCCCCAGCTGAGGCCTAACCAGTGATTCATAAAGGTTTAGCATTTTGGGTTAATTTAAACAGGTCCTCAGGCTGCTAACGGATGGAAGACCTTCCCTTTCTTCTAAGTTCCTTTGACTTCAACATAAGTAATCAAATGAACTGTGGAGGTGGGATAGTGGGGCTGAACATTGGAACATTAAACCTCAGTAGCACTGAATGGAACAACCTAAGTTAGAACTTACTCTCAATTCCTGCTACGAGCCACAATGAGGGATGCTGAGTGCAAGATGCATTTAAGGGGAAGCTGGATAAACACATGAGGGAGAAAGGAATAAAAGGATATGCTGATAGGGTGCGATGAAGTAGGGAGGGAGGATCAACACCAGCATAGACCAGTTGGGCCGAATGGCCTGTTTCTGTGCTGTAAATTCTGTGTAATTTTATGTGGATCTTCCAGCACAGGGGGAGGGAGAATAGATGCCAGGCTAATCCAACCTTAGTGCAACTCACACATACCAGCCGTCCAAAGGGGCCATTGAAGGAGATCTTGGAACGGGCTACCTCCCTACTCTCTAGGTGAACGTAGAATGAAAATGGGGGAAATAGCCGCCTGCAAGATGAATAATTTGAACCGGGCGATGCTGGTTGAATGCTGTTGTAAGGTGCTTTATCTAATCTGGTTGACCTGTGGCACTCTAGTTGGGAGTTGAGAAGTTCTGTCAGGCCATCCCACTTTTAGTACAGCAGTGCCCACTTAAAACATTCAAGGATATTAAGGATTGAAATTGGAGAGTTGCAGTTGGGTGCAGCCCCCATTGTCTGTTCATTGCAGATTGCTACAAGGGAAGGCAGAATGGCTGCCTTGGCTCAGCTGGTAGCACCCTTGCCTCTGGGTCAGAAGGTCGCGGGTTCATAGTCCCACTCCAGAGACTTGAGCACAAAATCTAGGCTGACACTCCCAGTACAGTACTGAGGGAGTGCTACACTGTTGGAGGTGCCGTCTTTCAGATGAGATGTCTGCCCTCTCAGGAGGATGTAGAAGTTCCCGCAGCACTATCTGAACAAGAGCTATGGAGTTCCCTCAGTGTCCTGGCCAACATTTATCCTTCAATCAACACTTAGAACAGATTATCTGGTCATTTATTTCTTTGCTGTTTATTGGACCTTACTGTGCGCAAATTGGCTGTTGCGTTTCCTACATTACTACAGTGACTACACTTCAAAAAGTACTTCATTGCATTATTTTTCCTTTAGTACGCGCCAGTTGGGGAGGGAGGGAAATCATCCAGGTCCTACACGGAGCAAGCCAACAATTGAAGGATGGGGAATAGGGCGATCTGGGGTGGGGGGGGCATGCATGGGCCGGACTATTTTTGTGGGGCCAGGGCAGCATTCCTGCTCCTCCTGGCCACCCCACAATAACCAAAACTTTGTTCAGGTCGTTTTTTGTGCAGTCCCTTTAAGAATCACAGGTTAGGCCACTCACGTTGGTACAAATGGAGGGAGCGCATGCATTGCAATCAAGGTCCCATGTACATCATAGGACCCTAATTTGCAAATTAAAGGCGGGCTCCAGCCTGAAACAGGCAGACGTTCTATTCTGGCCGTCCTTCCTAGCCCAGCAACAACAACTTGCATTTATAGAGCGCCTTTAATGTACTAAAACGTCCCAAGGAGCTTCACAGGAGCGATTATCAAACACAATTTGACCCCGAGCCACACAAGGAGATATTAGGACAGGTGATCAAAAGCTTGGTCAAAGAGGTAGGTTTTAAGGAGCGTCTTAAAGGAGGAGAGAGAGGTAGAGAGACGGAGAGGTTTAGGGAGGGAATTCCAGAGCTTAGGGCTTGGGTGGCTGAAGGCACGGCCGCCAATGGTGGGGCGATTAAAATCGGGGATGCACAAGAGGCCAGAGTTGGAGAATTTTTGGAGGGTTGTAGGGTTGGAGGAGTTACAGAGATAGGGAGGGGCAGTAACAGAAAACATAATTAAAACTATTCTAAGATGTAGGCTGGATGAGTTTCTCCACAGAGTGTTGCCCAATGCGTTAGCCACATGTGGTAAATTGGGAATCCAGATATGGTGAATTACATTTCTGATTAGTAAATTTTTAAAAATGTGTAGTTGGGTTTGTGATCTCAATACTCCAATGCACACAGAGTGTACAAGTAAACTTTAACCTTTTTGTGCATTTGTTGGTAAAATAGTACAACAAAAAGTAAAGTGTGCGAAAGTTTTTTTGATCATTGTGAGTGCATTACTTCCTTGGTTACTGCACGGTGGTCGATGTTTCAGTAAATATACACATGTGGAGTACTGTACTGTGCGAGCGTATGTAAGGCATTTTCTATTAGAATTAGAGCATGTGGCTAATACTTGACAATACAACGATCACTTAATAAGAAACGGTCAGCAGAGATTTAGAAGGAGAAGATTGACAAACCTCCTTCATCACAGGTAAAGTTGATAAGAGGACTTTCAAAAACTTTTGACAAAGTTCTACGTGAAAGTATTCCAATTAAACAAAAGATTACAGGAATCCAGAGTAGATCCTGGGACTGGATAAGAAGTAAGTTATCACAACTAGGAAACTGAGAGTTGCCGTGAGGGGGTTAAATCAAATGGGGGGAGGTACTGAGTGGCGTTCTGTACTTGGGGCCCCTATTGTTTCAATCTACATAAATGGCCAGAGCGTGAATATTGGGACATTCCAGGCCATTTAAATTGCCCATCGAGAATACAGCCAAAGATTTACAGAAGGATATAGATTGGGTTATGCAATTGAATGGACAAATGGCAATTGAAATTTAAAACACGAAAGACTTGTAATTAAATGTAAAGTAGTACACATTGTCGAATAAAGTGCGTCATAAGTCTACAATAAAACAAACTGAAATAGCACAGAGAGAGTTGGAAAAAGATTTGGGTATAATAGTGGACGTATCATTTCCAATGTCTAGGCAACGGCGAAAACAACTTAAGAAGCTAATAGAGTGCTGGAATGTATAGTACAGTACAGCAGGAGTCTAGAAGTGGTTATGCTAAGGTTTTATTGTGCACGGGTCAAACCACAGTTAGAATACGGTGTTCAATTCTGATCACCATGCCACAAGATGTTGCACAGACATTGGAGAGGGTACAGAGAAGAGCAACAGTGCTATACCTCAATGTAAATGGGATGGGCTATGAGGGAAGACAAGAAAAACTCAAACTTTATACTCTACAAGGAAGGTTACTAAGGGGAGAACTCATCAAGGTTTACAAAATGTTAAATACGATAAACCCAGTATATTACTTCAATCTAAGTGAGAAAAGGAGGACAGAGAGGATACTTTTAATTTAGTGAAAAGTACATAAGGAAGAAAGAACAAAATTATTTGCATTATTAAAGTGCCTTTTATGACCTCAGGATATCCTAAAGCACTTCACCGCCAATGAAGAGACTTTAGAACTGATTATTTTCACAGTAAATTTAATTTTGCCTTTTTCACAGATGGTTGTCCCTTCTGTCACCATTAATCCCCCTATATTAGCATTGTCAGCAAGTTTGAAAACCATACCTTTGGTTTAGAATGCAGATCACATGTCAATTGGAAATAACACCAGCAAAAATTGAAAATGCAGTTTAATGTTGAGACATCAACAACAAGAACTTAAATTTATATAGCGCCTTTCACGTAGTAAAATGTCTCAAGGCGCTTCACAGGAGCGATTATCAGACAAAAATTTGACACTGAGCCACAAAGATATTAGGGCAGGAATAGTTAGGTTTTAAGGAACGTCATAAAGGAGGGAAGAGAGGCGGAGAGGTTTAGGGAGGGAATTCCAGAGCTCAGGGCCTAGACAGTTGAAGGCACGGCCGCCAATGGTGGAGCAAAGGAAATCGGGGATGCGCAAGAGGCCAGAATTGGAGGAGCGCAGAGATCTCGGAGGGTTCAGTACTGAGGGAGTGTTGAACTGTTGGCCCCGTCTGCCCTCTCAGGTGGACTTAAAAGATCCCCTGGCACCATTTCGAAAAAGAGCAGGGGAGTTCTCCTCGGTGTCCTGGCCAATATTTATCCCTCAACCAACATCACTAAAAAAAACAGATTATCTGGTCGTTGTCATATTGCTGTTTGTGGGATCTTGCTGTGCACAAATTGGCTGCTGTGTTTGCTACATTACAACAGTGACTACACTTCAAAAAGTACTTCATTGGCTGTAAAGCGCTTTGGGACGTCCTGCAGTAGTGAAAGGCGCTATATAAATGAGCAAAGTAATGTCTGAACTATAGACTTAATTAAATATGCGGTGTAACTAAACAGCCGCTTACACAAATGACTGTAGGCATTACATGTTAACAGGGCGAATACATGTTTCCGTTTGTTTTGTGCCGTGTTGTGTCAAACAGTCGGATAACCTTTCCTTTAAAGCCCATGAAGTGTGGGATCACGTCTCCTACAGTAATCCTATCTAACCTTACATGATACCTTTGCATAAAAGACCCTCTTGTAGCCCCCCCATTAATTCCGCAGTATAGTTAGACAAGAAAAACATCATCAACAACCACAAAAAAAAAATCACACATCTTTTTAATAAAGAGGGGAGGAGGTCTACTCTGAACATTCCGTGTAGCGAAACCGTAAACACTTTGGGATAACATTTTTAGGGTTTAACGCTCCCGGTGCAGAACCTCACCCGGTGGGAGCGCTCATTCGGAATTCAGGCTCACGCCCGAGTTGCGCCATGCTTCCCCACACCCCCAACCCCACCCCACATCCCCCCTCCTTCCCCACACCCCCAACCCCACCCCACATCCCCCCTCCTTCCCCACACCCCCAACCCCACATCCCCAACCCCACATCCCCCCTCCTTCCCCACACCCCCAACCCCACCCCACATCCCCCCTCCTTCCCCACACCCCCAACCCCACCCCACACCCCCCTCCTTCCCCACACCCCCAACCCCACACCCCCAACCCCACCCCACATCCCCCCTCCTTCCCCACACCCCCAACCCCACATCCCCCCTCCCAACACCATTATCATCCACCCAAAAGTTTAAATGGATGGGAAAATTGTACGTACTGTGTCCACATTCCTGAGATCTTTGTCCGGGAGCGTCATTCCCTAAAAATTAACCCCCTTTACTTTTCAATGAATTGTGAAACTGGCCAAGGAAATTATTCCCTTTGAAAGGATTTTTTTTTTGTAGAGATGATCGATTTGAGGCTCGCGTTTACAGGTAAAATCAGCCCCCCCCCTTTTCACAATAGCTGATCGAAAGCATTCCTGATACTGAGACTTACCCATCAGAAGGATCAAGGTCGAATATCTGCTGCTGGCCATGGCTGAGAGAGGAGATGGACTTCAGTAAAACGCTGCTGGACACTGTCGTTCTCGGAGCGACCTGATGGATCCAGCAAACCTTTTTTTTTCCCACCTACTGAGTCTGGAGCAGTTTCTAAATTAGCTCATCCCAATCCAGTCGTAGGATTGGACAGGTATTTATACATGAGCAGTTCAAGCCGGAACTTGCAACATCGCTTCCAGAGAAAAATTATAATAAGAAGAATGATATTCATCCTTGTGCCAAACCCACCGCAATGGACATTGTTTATTTCCCTTCAAGTGATTGCCTGCAATGGATTTGACAAGGTCACTGGCGTGTCAAAACACATAACCCATCCCCAAACGAAGAGTGTGGGGGTTAGAGGGAAGGGAGAGTATGTTTTATTCATGGTCTTTGTTCCTGTTGTGAGGATCGAACCCTCAGGAGAAGGAGCTCTCACTGACTGGAGATTTTTAAATACCTGGCGCGACTCACTAGAAACCAATCAGTGATCCCTCTAGAACCCCGTTTGTGGCATTAAATCGAATATATCTTTAAAAAAAATCACCCAAATTACATAGAATGTACAGCATAGAAACAGGCCATTCGGCCCAACTGGTCTGTGCTGGTGTTTATGCTCCACACGAGCCTCCTCCCTCCCCTCTTCATCTCACCCTATCAGCATATCCTTCTATTCCTTTCTCCCTGTGTACATCTCCAGCTCCCCCTTAGATGCCCCTATCGATAAACTTCCACTGATGCTGGATTTGTGAGAGGCGCTAGGGTGTCCACGCCAGAGTATCAGGTTCACACGGCGGGCCGAATGATTTGATATGAGTTGGATCTTCCGCCTCTCAGCCTGTCCATGCTCGGTCTTCAGGTGTTGTTGGAGGCCCTTCTATTACAGTCCAGTGTTCAGTACATTGAGGAAGGGAATCTGATAGGAATTTGGATTCAGGCCGTTGAACAATACCATGCTGGGGAAGAGAGGAGAGAAGATCAGTCTGGAAACTCAAATTCAAACTTTATTCCTTTCTCCAATTAATGTAAATACCCTTTTTATCCCCCTCTGCATTTATGAGCTAATTTGCAAAGTTAAACTGTAAGAAACCACAGACATGAAAAAGAAAAGAAAGAACTTGCATTTATATAGCGCCTTTCACGACCTCAGGACGTCCCAAAGCGCTTTACAGCCAATGAAGTACTTTTGAAGAGTAGCCATTGTTATAATGAAGAGAAACGCGGCAGCCAATTTGCACACAGCAAGATCCCACAAACAGCAATGAGATAATGACCAGATAAATCTGTTTTTAGCGATGTTGGTTTGAGGGATAAATATTGGCCCCAGGACACTGGGGAGAACCACCCTGCTCTTCTTGGAAATAGTGCCATGGGATCTTTTACGTCCACCTGAGAGGTTTAACATCTCATCAGAAAGAAACAACTTACTGCTGTCAAGCCCATCCCCTCCTCAATGTACAGTTTGACCCACCATTACTCAAACCACTCAGTGTCCTGAAGGGGGACAGGTAAAATTCCAAGAAGACGTTGTGTCAAGATTTCTTCCTGATCCCCGGGACAATTAGGCAGAGTTCCAGAATATTAACCCAGTTTCACAGCCCATGTTGACAACTCCCCTGAGAGTCGCATTCCACCCATAGGTGATTCACTCATAGTGTCTTGAGTCAGTGAGTAGCCAATCCAGGCAAAAGAGCACAAACTCTACCTCACCCAGAACTTTATTATCAAAGTCGTGAATCGGGAGCTCAACAAAGTTGAAAAGCGGAAAAGTTATGTTAAACCTGTATGGAGCCACACTTGGAGCTGCACACTTGCACAGTTCTGCTGTCCATATTATTAAAAAAGGATTTAGAGGCAACGGAGAAAGTGCAAAAAAGATTTATAAGGATGGTGATACCAGAAGTGAGAGGTTATACCTATCAGGAAAGATTGAACAGGCTGGAGCTCTTTTCTCTAGAAATGAGAATGCTGAGGGGTGGCCTGACAGAGGTCTTTATGAAAGGGTTTGATAAGTTAGATATAGAGAAGAGACTTCCACTTGTGGGGGAGACCAGGACTAGGGGCCATAAATAAGAACATAAGTACAGAATAGGAGCAGGAGTAGGCCACATGGCCCCTCGAGCCTGCTCCGCCAATCGATAAGATCATGGCTGATCTTCTACCTCAACTCCACTTTCCCGTCCGATCCCCATATCCCATCATTCCCCTAGAGTCCAAAAATTTGTCCATCTCAGCCTTGAATATATTCAATGACTCAGCATCCACAGCCCTCTGGGGTAGAGAATTCCAAAGATTCACAACCCTCTGAGTGAAGAAATTCCTCCTCATCTCAGTCTTGAATGGCCGACCCCTTATCCTGAGACCACGCCCTCTAGTTCTAGACTCTCCAGCCAGGGGAAACAACCTCTCAGCATCTGCCCTGTCAAGCCCCCTTAGAATCTTATTTGTTTCAATGAGATCACCTCTTATTCTTCTAAACTCCAGAGAGTATCGGCCCATTCTACTCAATCTCTCCTCATAGGACAACCCTCTCACCCCAGGAATTAATCTAGTGAACCTTCGTTGCACCGCCTCCAAGGCAAGTATATCCTTCCTTAGATAAGGAGACCAAAACTGTACACAGTACTCCAGGTGTGGCCTCACTAAGGCCCTATACAATTGTAGCAAGACTTCCTTACTCTTGTACTCCAACCCCCTTGCAATAAAGGCCAACATGCCATTTGCCTTCCTAATTGCTTGCTGTACCTGCATGCTAACTTTCTGTGTTTCTTGTATGAGGACACCCAAGTTTCTCTGAACACCATCATTTAATAGTTTCTCACCATTTAAAAAATATTCTGTTTTTCTTTTCTTCCTACCAAAATGAATAACCTCACATTTCCCCACATTATATTCCATCTGCCACCTTCTTGCCCACTCACTTAATCTGTCTATATCCCTTTGCAGACTCTGTGTCCTCCTCACAGCTTACTTTCCCACCTAGCTTTGTATCATCAGCAAACTTGGATACATTACACTCGATCCCTTCATCTAAGTCATTAATATAGATTGTAAATAGCTGAGGCCCAAGCACTGATCCTTGCGGCACCCCACTAGTTACAGCCTGCCAACCTGAAAATGACCTGTTTATCTCCACTCTCTGTTTTCTGTCTGTTAACCAATCCTCTAACCATGCTAATATATTACCCCCAACCCCATGAATCCTTATCTTGTGTAACAACCTTTTGTGTGGCACCTTATCGAATGCCTTTTGAAAATCCAAATATACTACATCCACTGGTTCCCCTTTATCTAACCTGCTAGTTACATCCTCAAAAGACTCTCGTAAATTTGTCATACACGATTTCCCTTTCATAAAACCATGTTGGCTTAGCCGAATCATGTTATGATTTTTGAAGTGCCCTGTTACCGCGTCCTTAATAATGGATGCCAGCATTTTCCCAATGACCAATGTCAGGCTAACTGGCCTGTAGTTCCCTGTTTTCTCTCTTCCCTCCTTTCTTGAATAGCGGGGTTACATTTGCTACCTTCCAATCCACTGGGACCGTTCTAGAATCTAGGGAATTTTGGAAGAACACCATAAGATAGTCACCAATAATTCCAAAAGGGAATTCAGGAGAAACTTCTTTACCCAGAGAGTGGTGAGAATGTGGAACTCGCTCCCACAAGGAGTAGTTGAGGCGAATAGTGTAGATGCATTTAAGGGGAAGCTGGATAAACACATGAGGGAGAAAGGAATAGAAGGTTATGCTGATTGGGTTAGATGGAGATAAATGGGAGGACGCTCGTGTGGAGCATAAACGCCGGCATAGACCATTTGGGCCGAATGGCCTGTTTCTGTGCTGTACATTCTATGTAAGAGTTAGATTTTTTCTATTTTCTTTTTGGTCAATTTTTTGTCTTTTTTTTCCTGAAGCCATTTTGCCCCAAGAGACTGTTCTCCACGTGTTGAGCCAGGGCAATGAGTGTCTATGGGCTATTCTACCATGAAGGGTGGGTTCATTGGCGTAACCAATGTACGCACATTTGCACTTTTCAGAAGAAGTCTCTGAACAGCGATTAAGAGAGGGGGGCCCAGCCTGATTTCACCATCCCCGAGGCTAGGAGCTTCTTAAGTTTTAAACTAACTTAAGTTCCCTTAATCAGGCTGTCCAAATCCTTGAGGCTTTATGAATTTCGCTCCCACTTTTATGCCACTGATTAAAGTAACTTTCCTTTCGTTACGAGACTGAGGTGAATGGTCAAGATCAATATTGAGGATTCCACCAAAGTGAAAGGGAACATCGACACTAGGACTTGTATTTAGATAGAACCTTATCACATCTCTTAAGTGATTTACACAGAGTGAATTGCTTTGAAGCACAGTGATTTATATTGTCACATAAATAACAGCTGCATATAGTGAGACCACTATTCCCGGCCAGAATGGAGATGATTGGGTAATTCCCCCATCAATCACGCCTGGAGACCGCACTGCTGTAAGTGACTGGGATTGATTTTATGCACATAATTTGTATTATGTAACTATCCTCCACTCACTGCATTTTGCTGGAGAAATCACCCTGCTTTTATCGGGAGAAGTCGCAGTAGTTTCGGTCATAAGTTCTGTTTTCTGTAGTTTGCAGATACTCTTTTTAAATAGACTCTGTAGACTGTTTGTTAAGAACATAAGAAATAGGCATGATGTGGAGATGCGGGTGATGGACTGGGGTGGACAAATGTAAGGAGTCTTACAACACCAGGTTATAGTCCAACAGTTTTATTTAAAATCACAAGCTTTCGGAGGCTTCCTCCTTCGTCAGGTGAAGTGTGGGATTCCATGAAAGGTACCGCATATATAGTCAGAGACTGAATATACAAACGGTCAGAACCCAAAGGCAGAGAGAGAGAGAGAGAGAGAGAAACATCCGAAAGGAAGAGAAAGAGAGAGAATGACCAGTGTATTAAAAACAGATAACTTTTTTTCGATGATGGGGTTATGTGTAGCGTGACATGAACCCAAGATCCCGGTTGAGGCCGTCCTCATGGGTGCGGAACTTGGCTATCAATTTCTGCTCGACGATTTTGCGTTGTCGTGTATCTCGAAGGCCGCCTTGGAGAACGCTTACCTGAAGATCGGTGGCTGAATGTCCTTGACTGCTAAAGTGTTCCCCGACTGGGAGGGAACCCTCCTGTCTGGCGCCAGACAGATTCCCCAGCCAGGAGAAACATCCTCCCTGCATCTACCCTGTCGAGCCCTGTAAGAATTTTGTATGTTTCAATGAGATCACCTCTCATTCTTCTAAACTCTAGAGAATACAGGCCCTGTCTACTCAATCTCTCCTCATACGACAATCCCGCCATCCCAGGAATCAGTCTGGTGAACTTTTGTTGTAGTGCGCTATTAAATAGAGCCTGTTTGCTGAGTAAATAGACTTTGTTTGCTGTAAAATAGACTAGTCCCACCCTCCCTCCAACTCATTGGCTGACACAGTGTTAAACCATTGCGTTTCAAAACCATTTTGCATACAATTAAATCCCACAGTGATGAGATGAATGACCAATCTATCTATTCTGGTAGTGGTAATGGAATTTGAGGGCGGGATGGTGAGTGAAACACTCCTTTAAGACGCTCCTTAAAACCCACCTCTTTGACCAAGCTTTTGGTCACCTGTCCTTATATCTCCTCATGTGGCTCGGTGTCAAATTTTGTTTGATAATCGCTCCTGTGAAGCGCCTTGGGACGTTTCACTACGTTAAAGGCGCTATATAAATGCAAGTTGTTGTTGTTATGGCTCCTTGCGCCGTCAGGAATCCTGTCATTGTGTAAAACTCCAGTGTCCTGTCACATACTGTTACCAATTGTTCATGGGGGGGGGGCGGTGGGGAGCGTGGTGGGGGCGGAATGGGGGTTGGAGATGAAATTGCTTACTCACCAAACAATGCATGCGTCACTTCATGATCGTCTCTGTCCACAGCTATCTTGCTAACCTCAGTGGCATCCTGGAAAGACTTTGTAACATAAAATTTAAGGGTGGCTCTGACCAGAGCAGCCACAGACAACGTAATGCCTGTGATGGAGTTGAACTGTAGGTCAGGTATGCATGACTCAGTTCCAGCTTCCTTTGTGAAGCAAAGTCTGCACAGGCACTGTTCCCTCAGACAAGTATGTGCTTTGATATTCTAGTGCAGGGTGGGTGCCTTACACCTCCAGCTCTTCCTGTCTTGCCACGCATCCCTCCATCGTTCCTCCACATCTTCCGCAATACAGGGGAAATTCCCAATGGGAAACCCATTGTGCCCTGTCTGAAGTGATGAGGGAGATAGTTCCACCCCACACATCAAACAGCACAAAAAGAAGATATCAAAGTCGTTGGCAATGGCAACAAAAAAAAAACCTTCCAAAAATGAGTCAGAAATTCTGAAGGGTTTTGATAGAGTAAATAAGGAGAGACTGTTTCCAGTGGCAGGAGGGTCGGTAACCAGGGGACACAGATTTAAGGTGATCGGCAAAAGAGCCAGAGGGGGAGATGAGGAGAATTTTTTTTTGTAAAGCAAAGCCTGCGAAGGCTTTTGGGATTTCTCCATTTCTACTCATTGTTTCTCTTTCAGCTGCTCTTTGTCTCTCCTTTCACTCTCCTGCATCGTACTCTTTTAATTCCCTGGATCTCGTCCTTTAAATTCAGAGTTTTGCTTCTTATAAATATTGTAAACAATTTTACAACACCAAGTTATAACTTGGTGTTGTAAAATTGTTTACAATTGTCAACCCCAGTCCATCACCGGCATCTCCACATCTTATAAATATGCCAGCACTGAAACAAAGGCTTGTTTTAAGAAATACTTAATTCTATTCAAAGTTCTTTTCATGATTGAGCAGAAACACTCCCTGCATTCCTGTAATTCTTACTGTCCGTGTCTTAGAATAAAGTGAGTAGATTTTGTTTAACTGGATTTTGTTCCTTATTTCTAGTCGCTCATGTCCTGGCCTTTGTATTATCAACTGGTCTGTCCCTGACATTTTTTTCCTGAGTTACCTAGGGTCATTTCATTATTAATGTGTTATGTCAGTCATGGACAGTGTCACAGCTCAGTACTATGATATTTTCTGACACACAGGTTTACAGTGTACAAAAAATAAATAAAAAGGCTAATGGAATGTTGGCCTTTATCTCAAGGGGGCTAGAATAAAAAAAGAGAAGGAAGTTATATTACAGTTTATATAAAGCTCTGGTCAGACCCCACTTGGAGCCCTGTGTTCAGTTCTGGGCACTGCACCTCAGGAAGGATATACTGGCCTTGGAGGGGGTGCAGCGCAGATTCACCAGAATGATACTGGGGCTGAAAGGGTTAAATTATGAGGACAGGTTGCATAGACTGGGCTTGTATTCCCTCGAATATAGAAGATTAAGGGGTGATCTAATCGAGATGTTTAAGATGATTAAAGGACTTGATAGGGTGGATAGAGAGAAACTATTTCCTCTGGTGGGGGGAATCCAGAACAAGGGGGCATAACCTTAAAATTAGAGCTAGGCCGTTCAGGGGTGATGTCAGGAAGCACTTCTTCACACAAAGGGGAGTGGAAATCTGGAACTCTCTCCCCCAAAAAGCTGTTGAGGCTGGGGGTCAATTGAAAATGTCAAAACTGAGATTGATAGAATTTTGTTGGGTAAGGGTATTAAGGGTTACGGAACCAAGGCGGGTAGATGGAGTTAAGATACAGATCAGCCATGATCTAATTGAATGGCGGAACAGGCTCGAGGGGCTGAATGGCCTCCTCCTGTTCCTATGTTCCTAGGATGGGTCTGGAAGGCGTATAAGATGCTATGGAGGTGTCACTGCCCATGTGTTTGCTTGTTTTTTTAATACATATTCTTGCAACATAAGTGCCGAACAAGAAATGCAAATAAAAGGGGTTCATTTATAGAGCCCTGGTCCCTGGGAGGGAGGGTGGGGGGATGGGGGTTAGCGGGTGCTAGAGAGTTTCCTGACCATCAAAGCCTAGTGTATCATTGTCTACAGCAGGTTTAATTCAGTCTGGTGAATGGCCTCATCAATCACCCAAAGGCTGTAGGAGGGGAAGGAGGAAGAAGGGGATCTGACTGGAGAAGCTGGGATTGTTCTCCTTCGAGCAGAGAAGGTTAAGGGGGGGATTTAATCGAGGTGTTCAAAATCATGACCGGTTTTGATAGAGTGAATAAGGAGAAACTGCTTCCACTGGCAGGTGGGGCAATAACCAGAGGACACAGATTTAAGATAATTGGCAAAAGAACTGGAAGGGGAGATGAGGAGACGTTTTTTTTTTACGCAGCGAGTTATGATGATCTGGAATGCGCTGCCTGAAAGGGCGGTGGAAGCAGATTCAATAGGGAATTGGATAAATACTTGAAGGGGAAAAAATTGCAGGGCTATGGGGAAAGAGCAGGGGGGAGTGAGACTAATTAGATAGTTCTTTCAAAGAGCCGGCACAGACACGATGGGCCGAATGACCTTCTTCTGTGCTGTAAGATTCTATGATTCTACGATGGAGGGAGGCCATCAGTACGTATCCCAGTGCCAAAATATGACAGACAATTATGTGCAGACGATCACAGGTCTCAGAGTCATCAAACGCCCAAAGGGGAATGCTTCCTTCTCGATCAGCGTGTTGTAAGTGAAGATAGAATGAGTCGTGCTCCCCTTCCAGCTCCCTCCACTTGCAGATCTGTCCTAAGCAAAACTCAAATTACAGCGGTGAACAGAGGCACCAGGAGCGGAGGGTAGCTGTCTGAGTGAAGGTTTCGTTTCTTTATAGAGTAATTCAACTTTTCCACAGTCTGCTTATTCTCATCAGGAAATATCAGTATGGCGTTCTAACGTATATACAACGAAATGACATTCAAAAAACACATGAGTTCACTGAGTTAACAAACTCCAGTGTCTAATGTTTCTTCCTAATTCTAACATGGACGGAGGATGTATAGGGTCTGTGCTGTGTTGTACAACAGCCCTCAGAGCAGGGCTTGTGGACGAGTATTGTGTCCAATTCTGGGTGCCACATTTTAGGAAGGATGTCAAGGCCTTGGAGAGGGTGCAGAGGAGGTTTACAAACTAGGAGAGACTGGAGAAGCTGGGATTGTTCTCGTTAGGGCAGAGAAGGTTAAGGGGAGATTTAATGGAGGTGTTCAAAATCATGAGGGGTAAATAAGGAGAAACTGTTTCCAGTGGCAGGAGGGTCGGTAACCAGAGGACACAGATTTAAGGTAATTGGCAAAAGAACAAGAGGGGGAGATGAGAAGTCTTTTTACGCAGCGGGTTTTAATGACCTGAAATGCTCTGCCTGATAAGGAGGTGGAAGCAAATTCAATAGTAACTTTCAAAAGGGAATTGGATAAATACTTGAAGGGGAAAATTTTGCAGAGCTATGGAGAAAGGGCAGGGTGGGGAAGTGTGGGACTAATTGGGTAGCTCTTTCAAAGAGCTGGCATCAGCACGATGGGCCGAATGGCCTCCTTCTGCGCTGTGAGATTCTATGCTTGTAGCAGCCAACCCTCCTGTAACGTAGTAAGGGATCAAAGGGAATAAAGGTGAGCACAAACAGTTATTAGTCTCAAGACTTCTGTCTGCTGGCCTGTGCCTCTAGCCCGGATCAGTTCTCAGTGTCATGCTAGAAAGGAGCTTAATTATTAGTGAGTCACTACATTGCAAAGCATAACTCGCAGCTTTAAGCCAAGCCATTGGCTGAGCTCGAACATCCTATCATGGGGCGTGTAAGGTCGAATGTTGCACAGCGAAGTAACTACGCAACAGGACTGTTCATTCAGTTGAAAGAGATCATATCCTGCGTGTATTGTAGATTCACAGAAGCATACAGCACAGATGCAGGCCATTCAGCCTGACATGCCTGTGCCGCCTCCCTGAAAGAGCTGTCCAATTAGTCCCACTCCTCCTGCCCTTTCCCAATAGCCCCTTTTTCAAGTTTTTATCCAATTCCCTTTTGAAAGTTATTATTGAATCTGCTTCCACCGCCCTTTCAGGCAGCGCATTCCAGATCATAACAACTCGCTGCGTTTAAAAAAAAGAAGTCTCCTCATCTCCCCTGTGGTTCTTTTGCCAATTACCTTAAATCTGTGTCCTTTGGTCACCGACTCGCCTGCCAATGGAAGCAGTTTCTCTCTATCTATTCTATCAAAACTCTTCATACTTTTGAACGCCTCTATTAAATCTCCCCTTAACCTTCTCTGCTCTAAGGCGAACGATCCCAGCTTCTCCAGTCTCTCCACGTAACTGAATTCTCTCATCCCTGGTACCGTTATGATTAATACAGTTCCTAAAAACAGGGAATACTGCACCAGGATGGAAATCTTCAGCCATTTTCTTTCACCTTCTCAGCAGAAGACATTTGACTTTTTCTTGGGGTATGGTTATCGTGGAACGAGAGAATCTTCATGACCTCAATCTGAGCGGCCATTCTGACTACATAGAATGTACAGCACAGAAACAGCCCAACTGGTGTTTATGCTCCACACGAGCCTCCTCCCTCTCAATTTCATCTCACCCTATCAGCATATCCTTCTATTCCTTTCTCCCTCATGTGTTTATCCAGCTTCCCCTTAAATGCATCTATACTATTCGCCTCAACTACTCCATGTGGGAGCGAGTTCCACATTCTCACCACTCTCTGGGTAAAGAAGTTTCTCCTCAATTCCCTATTGGATTTATTAGTGACTGTCTTATATTTATGGCTCCCAGTTCTGGTCTCCCCCCACAAGTGGAAACATCTTCTCTGCGTCTACCCTATCAAACCCCTTCATAATCTTAAAGACCTCTCTCAGGTCACCTCTCAGCCTTCTCTTTTCTAAAGAAAAGAGCCCCAGCCTGTTCAGTCTTTCCTGATAGTTTTAACCTCTCAGTTCTGGTATCATCACCCTTGTAAATCCTTTTTGCACCTTCTCCAGTTCCTCCAGATCCTTTTTATAATATGGAGACCAGAACTGTTCACAGTATTTCAAGTGTGGTCTAACCAAGGTTCTATACAAGTTTAACATAATCTCTCTGCTTTTGAATTCTGTCCCTCTAGAAATGAACCCCAGTGCTTTGTTTGCACTTTTTATGACCTTATTAACCTGCATCACTACTTTTAGTGATTTGTGTGTCTGTACCCCCAGATCCCTTTGCTTCTCTACCCCATTTAGACTCTTAGGGGGGAATTTAAAGCCCCCAATGTGAGCGGGAGAGGGTCGGGGGGGGGGGGGTGGGTTAAATTGATAAATATGTGAAGCGCGACCCCGACTCGTTGGGAACGCGCCTACGTCTGGTGTAACCGTGGCGGGATTGAGGGCGTCCGAGTAACCCACTCCGAGAGGCAGGTCCGTGATTGTAGTATTTAAATGAGGCTCCGTTCCTCAGATTTTGGGAGCCATTTGAATTTCACGGCGGTGGACCAGGTTTCCAAGAGCTCGGGAAACCTGTCAGCTAAAGGGAGGCAGGAGACACGGATCTGTAGGTAAGTGTTTTTCCAGCACTGTTTGTGGCCCAGGAGTGTCTCCCCCACCTACCCAGCCCCTCAATCTATCTGTCCCCACGACCCCTCCGTCCCCGCGACCCCTCCGTCCCCGCGACCCCTCCGTCCCCGCGACCCCTCCCCTCCCCCGACCCCTCCGTCCCCACGACCCCTCCGTCCCCGCGACCCCTCCCCTCCCCCTGACCCCTCCGTCCCCGCGACCTCTCCGTCCCCGCGACCCCTCCGTCCCCGCGACCCCTCCCCTCCCCCCAACCCCTCCGTCCCCACGACCCCTCCGTCCCCGCGACCCCTCCGTCCCCGCGACCCCTCCCCTCCCCGCGATCTCTCCCTCCCTCCTTGCTCCAAGCCCTCCCCCCACCAACCCCCGATCTTCTCCATTGCCGTTGACCGTCCCCAGTGGTCCCCGGTTGTGGCCTTCTCCCACTGGCATTCCCGCCCGGCAACACAGCGAGCCTCTCAATCTGACCGGCTGCCTGGCGGGAAACAGAGTAAAAAAATGGACTCACCCCCTCCCTCCCCCACCCCGCTCCCTCCCCCACTCCTCCCCCTCCCCCCACCCCTTCCCTCCCCCACTCCATCCCACACTCCTCCCCCTCCCTCCCCCACCCCGCTCCATTCCTTGCTCCATCCCCGCTCCCTCTGTCCCTCTTTCCCCCAAACCCACTCCCTCCCTGCTCCCTCCCCCTCCCTCCCCTCCCCCTCTCTCCCCGCACCCCCACACCCCGTTCCATCCCACACTCCTCCCCCTCCCTCCCCCCCACCCCCTCCCTCCCCCACTCCATCCCACTCTCCTCCCCCTCTCTCCCCCCACCCCGCCCCCTCCCTTGCTCCATCCCCGCTCCCTCCCCCTCCTTCCCCCACTCCCTCCCCCTCCCTCCCTCCCTCCCCGTGCCCCCACACCCCGTTCCATCCCACACTCCTCCCCCTCCCTCCCCCCACCCCGCTCCCTCCGCCCCTCCTTCCCCCAACCCGCTCCCTCCTCCTCCTTCCTCAACTCCATCCGGCTCCATCCCCCCTCCTAGCCCCACTCCCTCCCGTTCCCTCTCCCGCTCCATCCCCCCTCCTAGCCCCACTCCCTCCCCCTCTCTCCCCATTCCTTCCCCCACCCTCCCCCGCTCCCTCCCCCAGCTCCATTCCCCCCCCCCCTCTGCTGCTCCATTGCTCCCTCCCTCCCTTCACTGCTGTAAGGAAAACAATCCCAGTTTCTCCAGTCCCTCCATGTAACTGAAGTCCCTCATCCCTGGTACCATTCCAGTAAATCTCTAGTTTATGCTCCACACGAGCCTCCTCCCTCCCTACTTCATCTCAACCTATCAGCATATCCTTTTATCTCTCTCTCTTTCTCTGTCTCTATCTCTATGTCTGTCACTGTCTTTCTCTCTGTCTCTATCTCTGTGTCTGTCTGTCTTGCTCTCTTTCTATCTGTCTCTCTATCGCTCTCTCTGTCTCTCTCTATTTCTGTGTGTCTCACCCACTCTGGATCAGACCCTCATGTGTTTATCTGGCTTTCCCTTAAATGCATCTGTGTTATTCGTCTCAACTACTCCTTGTGGTAGCCGAGTTCCACATTCTGACCACCCTCTGGGTAAAGAAGTTTCTCCTGAATTCCCTCCTGGAAACAGTGACCAAGTTACCCCATTGTAAAGTTTGTTGGTACGGATGTTTAGCAGAGTCGGGTCAAATATTGACATCCATTGCAATCTGTGAGTGGGTGGGCTTTCCTCATTCATTTGGCTGTTTGACGCAGTTTTGGTCAACGTTGACGCAATTCAGAATTTCTGCTTCTCTGGTAAACAAGCAGAATAAACAGATCTTCCCAGATTGACTAATTATAACCTCGAATAAACACTTTTTGATTCTTTTGACATGGAGTGACATCTGGCAGCAGCTGGACATAATTACAGCTGGACATGAATTTAGCAGATGTTGTTGGTGGGGCCGGATCTGGCTGGAGCGGGGCATCTCGCAGCTTAAGTTGGACTTTTTCCTGCTTAAGATTGTTTTGCGTCCTAACTTACTGGAAGTGCGAGCTGATAACTTCACTCCTGCACGTCCTGGCTGTAAATGTTAGGCTATGTCCCCGCGTCCTAGTATTGAAGTCTCGGAGACCTCCAAAAACAGTTACAAATGTATCGGCAGCCAGAAGCTATAATCCAGCCACTAACCTGTAAATCCTGCATGGTCCCTTTAAACAGCGCTGGTGGGGGGGTCCTCCAGGCACTCGAAGACACGTTCAGATGGTCGGGGTTAAGACTGTGCGTTGAGTTGAGTGTTAAGACCCGAAATGATGTCCATCACTTTAAATCAGCGTTGCACACTGATTGAAGCCATTTTCTCCCTACGTTACATGATTCCAGCGTTCGTTATCTGCGCCTGCGCTAACTCCAATACCAAGATGGCGTCTGGCGCACGTCACGCAGGAAACGTGCGTGTGTATCCAAGACGCCATCTTGGATGTCGGAGAGGCCGTGTAGCGCCCGCTGTGTTCAGTTCTGGGAACCGCACCACAGGAAAGCCTTGGAGGGGGTGCAGCGCAGATTCACCAGAATGATACTGGGGCTAAAAGGGTTAAATTATAGGGACAGGTTGCATAGACTAGGCTTGTATTCCCTCGAGTTTAGAAGATTAAGGGGTGATCTAATTGAAGTATTTAAGATGATGAAAGGATTTGATAGGGTAGATAGAGAGAAACTATTTCCTCTGGTGGAGGGAGTCCAGAACAAGGGGGCATAACCTTAAAATTAGAGCTGGGCCATTCAGGGGTGATGTCAGGAAGCACTTCTTCACACAAAGGGGAGTGGAAATCTGGAACTCTCTCCCCCCAAAAAGCTGCTGAGGCTGGGGGTCAATTGCAAATTTCAAAACTGAGATTGATAGATTTTTGTTAGGCAAGGGTATTAAAGGTTAGGGAACCAAGGCAGGTAGATGGGGTTAAGATACAGACCAGCCATGATCTAACTGAATGGCGGAACAGGCTTGAGGGGCTGAATGGCCTCCTCCTGTTCCTATGTTCCTACAGGAGTCATGACTGCAGGGAATATCCATGATCACCAAGCAACCATCCTGACACACGGTTTGGAGTCAGTCCGGCTGATATGATGGGATTGGTCCCATTCCCCTGCTCTTTTCCCAAATCCCTCCAAATTTTCTCCCCTCCAAGTATTTATCCAATTCCCTTTTGAAAGTCATTATTGAATCTGCTTCCACCGCCCTTTCAGGCAGCACATTCCAGATCAGAACAACTCGCTGAGTGGAGAAAATTCTCCTCATCTCTCCCTCTGGCTTTTTTGCCAATTATCTTAGATATCATAACCAAGATGGCCTCCTTAATGCCGTCTCTGTCCCAGTGATACCCACTATGCTTCTCATACCTCCACCTATATTGCGATGTTCTCAGAGGTCAAATTTGGGGGTACTCATTGAGGGGAATGGCGTGAAGACCGACATCACACCCCTCCCTCTCCACCCCCACCCCACTTACACACAAAGGGGTGATGGACAATTTTCACAAGGTAAATCCCGGTGAGTATTTTTTTGGAGTGAGAGTGTGGCTGTGTCCATTCCATTGCACTATTTTTATTGCCCAAATCCAGCCCTTCATCTCATTGCCGTCTAGCTGTCTGCACTGTTTGCCGACATAACTAGTTACTGTACTACAGAGTAGTTTGTTTGATATGTAAAGAGACTGTTTGACATATTTCTGAGAGCTGTGATAAAGTGTGAGCAAGTGACTAACCTCCTGACCCCCCAAAGCCTTTCCACCACCTACAAGTCAGGAGTGTGATGGAATACTCTCCATTTGCCTGGATGAGGGCAGTTGCAACAACACTCAAGAAGCTCAACACCATCCAGGACAAAGCAGCCCGCTTGATTGGCACCCCATCCACCACCCTAAACATTCACTCCCTTCACCACCGGCGCACTGTGGCTGCAGTGTGTACCATCCACAGGACGCACTGCAGCAAGGCTTCTTCGACAGCACCTCCCAAACCCGTGACCTCTACCACCTAGAAGGACAAGGGCAGCAGGCACATGGGAATAAGACCACCTGCACGTTCCCATGCACCATGTGGAAAGATTGAACAGGTTGGGTCTATACTCATTGGAGTTTAAAAGAATGAGAGGAGATCTTATTGAAAGATACAAGATTCTGAGGGGACTCGATAGGGTAGATGCTGAGAGGATGTTACCCCTCATGGGGGGATCTGAAACTAGGGGGCATAGGCTCAGAATAAGGGGTCGCCCGTTTAAGACGGGAATGAGGAGGAATTTCTTCTCCCAGAGGGTCGTGAATCTTTGGAATTCTTTACCCCAAAAAGCTGTGGAGGCTGAGTTATTGAATACATTCAAGGCTGAGTTAGACACATTTTTGATCAGCAAGGGAGTCAAAAGATATGGGGAAAAGGCGGGAAAGTGGAGTTGAGATAAAAATCAGATCAGCCATGATCTCATTGAATGGCGGAGCAGGCTCGAGGGGCCGAATGGCCTACTCCTGCTCTTATCTCTTATGGTCTTATGGTCCCTCCAAGTCACACACCATCCCAACTTGGAAATATATCGCCGTTCCTTCATCATCGCTGGGTCAAAATCATGGAAGTCCCTTCCTAACAGCACTGTGGGAGAACCTTCACCACACGGACTGCAGCGGTTCAAGAAGGCGGCTCACCACCACCTTCTCAAGGGGAAACTAGGGATGGGCAATAAATGCCAGCAATGCCCACATCCCGGGAATGAATTAAAATATTTAGTTGCAGATCTGTAATTCTTTCAAAACAGGACAGAGCCCAAAAACTAGAAATCAATACACGTTTCATGGATATAAATAGTGTTCATTCAAACAGAATCACCTTAGCAAAAATGTTATTAGAACTATATGAAACATGGTTTTACAGCATTATGCTTAACCTGATTCATAGTGGATTATACATTAGGATAAAAAATAATTTATTTGTATTGAGGAATTAAGAATAAATACCTACAGTGTATAATGTTTGTTGCACAGTCAAATTGTGTTTTTTTTTAAAAGTTACCATGGGCTTCAGTTTCATTTCACTGCGGCGATGCAGCAGATTCTGAGACTGTGAGTAATAGAGACACAGGAGGGTGGGGGGATTACAGAGTAATTCATTGACCGAGCTAATCACTTAAACCAGAGAGCAGATTTTGTTCTCTCCCCTCTTCTCCAGAAGGTGTGAACTCGTAACTGGGGTACCATCATCGCAGGTGTGAGTCGAGACTCCCTGAAAACCCACAATGTGTTTGAGGGATCCGGAGCACGAGGGCGGAGGTGGGAGTTGAACTTGACGTCAAAGATGGAGGCTGGACTGATGGGGGGGGGGGCGCGGGTAACATCGCCCGCCGGGACCCCCAACAGGTCCCACCTCCCGGTGCTTTGTTTGATAATCGCTCCTGTGAAGCGCCTTGGGATGTTTTACTACATTAAAGGCGCTATATAAATGCAAGTTGTTTGCCGGTCCTGCTCTACTTCTGCCAATGCTGATATTTCAACTCCCCCCCCCCCCGCCAAGCCCCACCGGCCAGGCGTTCCTGCTGTGCTGCTTCTGATGCCACAGGTCCACCCGCTTTACTTAAATAACCCGACCCCGGGAATTCTGACTGGCACGTAACTGTGTCGCGCATAAGTCCCAATCCGCCTTTTGTTACGGGAGCGGGGGACGATCACGGATTTTCCACCCATGAGCGTCAGGGACATGGGTGGACTCCGTAGACCCCCCGAGTCCAGAAGATTAAGGGGTGATCTGATCGAGGTGTTGAAGGTGATTAAAGGATTTGATAGGGTCGATAGAGAGAAACAATTTCCTCGGGTGAAGGGAGTCCGGAACAAGGGGTCATAACCTTAAAATTAGAGCTAGGGCCGTTCAGGGGTGATGTCAGGAAGCACTTCTTCACACAAAGGGGAGTGGAAATCTGGAACTCTCTCCCCCCCCAAAAAGCTCTTGAGGCTGGGGGTCAATTGAAAATTTCAAAACTGAATTTGATAGATTTTTGTTGGGTAAGGGCATTAAGGGTCACAGAACCAAGGCGGGTAGATGGAGTTAAGGTGTAGATCAGCCATGATCTAATTGAGTGGCGGAACAGGCTCGAGGGGTTCACCCAAACCCTCAGTGTTCCTGGGCTGATGTCCAGAGAGGGTGGAGTTCTACATTTCGTTCACCCTTTCCAGCTTTCAGTATCAAGAGCCTTGGGTGGTTTTTTTTTTGGTTCTTCTGCACTCTGCCCCCGAGCCCAGGACAGGGGTCAACCGAAGCCCCATGGCAGAGATCAGCTAAACTCAGTGCAGACCTGGGAATCTAAACTGGGACCTCGCGACCAAGCCTCGTGCCATCTTCACCCGTCATGCCCCACGCGGGTAGTTTCTAGCAGAATCACCGGACAGTGATCGGGAGTGGGTTCCGGTCTGGTGTGTGGGGTTGCCAACTCTGGTTGGACTTTTTTCTGGAGGTTTCATGACGTGACCTCCCGCCACCCCCGCCCCCCGCCCCCCCACACTCCCGTCATTGGTCACCCAACACGTCCATCCCTGCTGTGCCCCGCCTTCCCACGGCCAATCGGAAAGCGAAGAGACTCTTCGTTACCCGATTGGATGATTCTTGACTGTCAGTCAAACGGCCTTTTTATCCCTATGTCCGATATTTTTACAAACAACAAACAAAAGTGTTTAAAGAAAATGAAAAAAAAAACACGCTTTTATTTAATGCCCCTATGATTTTTCTCCCTGGGTTTGTGCTGGCAGCAGAGTCCGGGAGATCAGTCTTCAATTGCTGGAGACTCCAGGACAATCCTGGAGACTCCAGGACAATCCTGGAGGGTTGGCAACCCCTTATTGGAGTGGTTGATTTTTTTTTCCCCTCAGAGGCCAGAAATGCTGAGGGGCCCCCACTAGCACAGAGCGGGAACACACCTGGGAGACCTCTGATCTGGGGGGGGGGGGGGGCGGGGGGGGGGGTGCAGATTTCTGCGTGTGGGATGCGGAGAGTGTAATCGGGCCCATTACTATTTAAATATTAGCTTATTAAACGCCGCTGCATTGAATTACAGGGGTAGGTTCAGTAATGTGTTACATTCTTCCATAGTTATGAAAAATACACTGGGTTTTAGCGCTGATGCTGGTGTCCCGAGTTCACTCCCAGGTCAGTTCTTGGTGCCAGTTTCGTTTCACCAAAATGTAACGCTGTGTGGTAATAACGACGCCGTGAATTATTTTGCCGTTGACATCGGCGTGAGTCACAGACGGAGCTCAGACTCTCGCCACTACGGAGCACTTGCTGTACGTCGTTTTCGATCGCTGGCGTCTGAAAACAAATACGATCGCTGTCAGAGCGCTCGACGTGAAGCAAAAAGAAGTTTGCCGCACGGAGGAGGCCGCTCGGCCCATCGTGTCCGTGCCGGCTCTTCGCTCGTGCAATCCCAAAACTAATTCCACTATCCCGCTCCCTCCCCGGACACCAGGTATCTGCCCCTGCTTTGAATATTTATCCAATTTTTTTTTTCCTTCAAAGGCAGCAACTGTTTTGGCCTCAACCATTCCTGATGGCAAAGTGTTCCTAGTCCCCTCTGAGTTATAAAACTTCAGTCTCTTCTCCTCTCCCCTCAGCCTCTTAGTGGGTCATTTTAAAATAATGACCCACTCCACACATCAATCAGACATGAGCAAAAAAAATAAGAATGGAAATTGAACTGCATATAAGGCAAACTATTAAAACCTGCCCAGTACACGCCCCTCCCCCGATGGGTCACGTAGTTTATTGAATGAGTATATGGATCATATACAACAACAACAACTTGCATTTATACAGCGCCTTTAACGTAGTAAAACGTCCCCAAGGTGCTTCACAGGAGCGATTATCAAACAAAATTTGACACTGAGCCATATAAGAAGATATTAGGACAGGGAGGTAGGTTTTAAGGAGCATCTTAAAGGGGGAAAAAGAGGTAGAGAGTTTTAGGGAGTGAATTCCAGAGCTTAGGGCCCAGGCAGCTGGAGGCACGGCCGCCAATGGTGGAGTGACGAAAATCGGGGACGCGCAAGAGGCCAGAATTGGAGGAGCGCAGAGATCTCGGAGGGTTGTAGGGGCTGGAGGAAGATACAGAGATAGGGAGGGGGGTCGAGGCCATGGAGAAATTTGAAAGCAAGGGTGAGAATTTTAAAATCGAGGTGTTCCCGGACCGGGATCCAGTGTAGGTCAGCGAGCACAGGGGGTGATGGGAGAACGGGACTCGGTGCGAGTTAGGATACGGGGCAGCAGAGTTTTGGATGAGCTGAAGTTTACAGAGGGTGGAAGATGGGAGGCCGGCCAGGAGAGCGTTGGAATAGTCCAGTCTGGAGGTAACAAAAGGCACGGATGAGGGTTTCAGCAGCAGACGAGCTGAGGCAGGGGCGGAGACGGGCGATGTTACGGAGGTGGAAGTGGGCGGTCTTGATGATGGAGCGGATACGGGATTGGAAGTTCAGCTCGGGGTCAAACAGGACGCTGAGGTTGTGAACGGTCTGGTTCAGCCTCAGACAGTGGCGAGGGAGCGGGATGGAATCGGTGGCCAGGGAACGGAATTTGTGACGGGGACCGAAGACAGTAACTTATAAATATGAGCTCTTGAGTGAGTTACCAGAGGGCAGTTATACGTGGCATGAGTCACGGAGGGTGGGGGGAGATGGGAGGCAAGAAAGTCGCCATTGACAGTGGAAAACCGCCCACTGTGACGGTTCGTCACTGCACTGTAAATATACGCTCCTACATGAAGTGGTTCTGCAGCGTGCTGTGAGCCCTGGTGATGTACACTCCATCCCATTTAAGTGGAATATAAACAAAGAACATGCATTTATATAGCGCCTTTCTCAACCTCAGGTCGTCCCAAAGCGCTTTACAGCCAATGAAGTAATTTTGAAGTGTAGCCACTGTTGTAGTAGAGGGAAACGCAGCAGCCAATTTGCGCACAGCAAGATCCCACAAACTAGCAATGTGATAAATGACCAGATAATTTGTTTTTTTTTTAGTGATGTTGGTTGTGGGATAAATATTGTCCCAGGACACCGGGGAGAACTCCTCCTGCTCTTCTTCCAATAGTGCCATGGGATCGTTTACGTCCGCCCGAGAGGGTAGACGGGGCCTCGGTTTAACGTCTCATTTGAATAGAGCACCTCCGATAGTGCAACACTCCCCCACTACTGGCACCAGGAGTGTCAGCCTGGATTATATGCTCAAGTCTCTGGGATGGGACTACGAACCCACGACTTTCTGACCCAGAGGCAAGAGAGCTGCCCACCGAGCGACGGCCGATAATTCCAATAGAGGCTTTGGAAGCAACGGAGAGACAATTGTATGTGCGGCACTCCCATCAGTGGCCGTCGTCAGTGGCAACACCGTAATGACCGTCTGGTGACAAGAGCATAGGAACAGGAGGAGGCCATTCAGCCCCTCGAGCCTGTTCCGCCATTCAGTTAGATCATGGCTGATCTGCCCCTCAGCTCCATCTACCCACCTTGGTTCCGTAACCCTTAAAACCCTCACCCAACAAAAAAAGCTGCTAACAACCTGTGCAGGACAATCAGGGCTCAGCGCTAAATGAAAAAAAATACAAGTTTGAAACTACTTTTCACAATGTAAGTGGGAGAAGGATCAATTACAGTGATTCTAGCAACAAGTGGATGTGTATTACATGAGTGTTGAGTATTAAATACCACTTGTGCACAGCTAGAATTTTCCCTGTTAATTATCTGAACTGTTTTGCACAGACACTGTTATATTTGGCACTTTCTCCTCAGTGTCTCAGTAACACGTATCTCACAGCAGCAGTCGTGACTTTCAGTTTTCCTGAATGTTTCAAAGACAATCTCGCAGGGCAGAGTCTGCCGGCTTTCAGCAGTTTCGGGTCCCCTTAATCTTGGGCGCTGTTTACAAACTAACTTTTTAAAAAATTAATTCTCGTGATTAACTAAAAAATAAAAGATTTACAAGGATCACACCAGAACTGAGAGGGATATAACTATCAGGAAAGGCTGAACAGGCTGGGGCTCTTTTCTCTACAAAATTGAAGGCTGAGGGGTGACCTGATCGAGGTCTTTAAAATTATGAAAGGATTTGATAGGGTAGACGTAGAGGAGATGTTTCCACTTGTGGGGGAATCCAAAACTAGGGGACCATAAATATAAGACAGTCACTAATAAATCCAATAGGGAATTCTGGAGAAACTTCTTTACCCAGAGAGTGGTGAGAATGTGGAACTCGCGACCACATGGAGTAGTTGAGGCAAATAGCATAGATGCATTTAAGGGGAAGCTGGATAAACACATGAGGGAGAAAGGAATAGAAGGATATGCTGATAGGGTGAGATGACGTAGGGAGAGAGGAGGAGGCTCGTGTGGAGCATAAACACCAGCATTGGCCTGTTGGACCAGATGGCCTGCTTCTGTGCTGTAAATCCTTTATATATATAACTGAGTGTCTTGCTAGGCCACTTCAGAGGGCAGTTAAGAGTCAACAACATTGATGTGGGACTGGAGTCACGTATAGACCAGACCGGGTAAGGACGGCAGGTTTCCTTCCCTAAAGGACATTAGTGAACCAGTATGGTTTTTATGACAATCCGACAGCTTCATGGTCACTTTTACTGATTCCAGCTTTTGATTTCCAGATTTCTTGTTAATTGAATTCATATTGGTGGGATTTACATTCATGTTCTCTGGGATTATTAGCCTAGTAACAAAAACCGCTACACTCCCGTACCCCAGTGGATTTGTTTCAGATTTGTAGCAGTCGAGAACCTGGCCCCCTTTTTCCGGGCAAGCTTTTGTTTGGTAGTCAGACATGGCTCAGTGGGTAGCATTCTTGCCTCTGAGTTAGTGGGTTCAAGTCCCACTCTAGAGACTTGAGCACATAATCCAGGCCAACACTCCGAGTGCCAGCACTGAGGAGAGCGCTGCACTGTCGGAGGTGCCATCTTTTGGATGAGATGTTAAACCGAGGCCCCGTCTGCCCTCTGAGGTGGAGGTAGGAGATCCCAGGGCCACTATTGGATGAAGAGCAGGTAAGTTCTCCTGGTGTCCTGGCCAATATTTATCCCTCAACCAACATCACTAAAAAGCAGATTATCTGGTCATTATCACATTGCTGTTTGTGGGATCTTGCTGTGCACAAATTGGCTGCTGTGTTTCCTACATTACAACAGTGACCAGACTTCAAAAAGTATTTAATTGCCTGTAAAGCGCTTTGGGACGTCCTGAGGTTGTGAAAGGCGCTATATAAATGCAAGTTCTTTCTTTTATTTTTCAAAACTGTCAGCTCCTTTAAAGTAAGCTTTAAGTTGTCACTGTCCTTACCTTTTTTGAATGCAGTAGAAGAGAACGACAGCTAACGCACTGAGCAGCAAACCAATCCCAATCCCCACTGCCATGTACAAATACCGTGCAGGCTCTTCTGTTGTGTGTGATGTTAGTGTCATGTGCTGGCATCTTTCTCCTGTGTATCCTGGTTTACAACTGAAAAAAAACCCAAAAAATTCATAATTAATTCAATTTCATTTTGCAGGTATTGTTCGGTGCAAAACATAAAGAGCATCGTAACAGCAGTAGGCCATTCAGCCCTTCGAGTTTGTTCCACCATTTAATTAGATCATGGCTGATCTGTATCTTAACTCCATCTACCTGCCTTGGTTCCGTAACCCTTAATACCCTCACCCAACAAAAATCTATCAGTCTCAGTTTTGAAATTTCCAATTGACCCCCAGCCTCAACAGCTTTTTGGGGGAGAGAGTTCCAGATTTCCACTCCCCTTTGTGTGAGGAAGTGCTTCCTGACATCACCCCTGAACGGCCTGGCTCTAATTTTTAAGATTATGCCCCCATGTTCTGGACTCCCCCCACCAGAGGAAATAGTTTCTCTCTCTATCTATTTCATCGACTCCTTTAATCATCTTAAACACCTCGATTATTATCACCCCTTAATCTTCTATACTCGAGGGAATACAAGCCCAGTCTATGCAACCTGTCCTCATAATTTAACCCTTTTAGCACCGGTATCATTCTGGTGAATCTGCACCCCCTCCAAGGCCAATATATCCTTCCTGAGGTGCGGTGCCCAGAACTGAATGCAGTATTTTTTTTATGCGTTCGTGGGATGTGGGCGTCGCTGGCGAGGCCGGCATTTATTGCTAATCCCTAATTGCCCTTGAGAAGGTGATGGTGAGCTGCCTCCTCCAGATGGGGTCTAACCAGAGCTTTATACAACTGTATAAAAAGGGGGATTCAATTATTCCCCACACGTCAAGCCACCCCTGGTTATTTGCAATGTTAGACCCGTGTGATACACAGCATCTTTGCAGATGTTAGATGGCGAAATGTCAGGCAAAAGGCCCAAACAAACTCAGTACTCAAAAGGGGTTGAAATTCCTGGGTGTCCCACGTTTTAGCGCAGAGGTTAATGTGCTTGATACGCGTTGATAATCTATCAGCACGGGAATTTGACACAAACTAGTGCACTACTCAATAACAGGAATTTCAACTGCAAAGGGTCAAAAAAAAATATTTTAGTTTCACAGTGATGTTTGAAAATACCCAAAACAGCGTGCAGGTGCAGTTTTTCTAATTCACCACCGGGTGGTGTCGCAGAGTGACAGGTTATTGGTTGTGGCTCGTGATCCCTCCATGTCACTGAGTTCCCAATCTCGGTCGTGCTGCCGCGGGGGAGCTGGTGCCAATCATAGTGTACGATCCGAGAGTCATAGACTCACACAGCACAGAAAGAGGCCATTCGGCCCATCGTGCCTGTGCCGGCTCTTTGAAAGAGCCATCCAATTAGTCCCACTCCCCCCCCCCCCCCACCCCTGCTCTTTCCCTGTAGCCCTGCAAATTTTCCCTTTTCAAGTATTTATCCCATTCCCCTTTTGAAAGTTATTATTGAATCTGCTTCCACCGCCCTTTCAGGCAGCGCATTCCAGATCATCACAACTCGCTGCGTAAAAAAAATTTCTCCTCCTCTCCCCTCCTGGTTCTTTTGACAATTGTCCTGCCAGTGGAAACAGTTTCTCCTTATTTACTCTATCAAAACCCTCTCATGATTTTGAACACCTCTATTAAATTTCTTCTTAACCTTCTCTGCTCTAAGGAGAACAATCCCAGCTTCTGCAGTCTCTTCATGTGACCGAAGTCCCTCATCCCTGGTACCATTCTAGTAAATCTCCTCTGCACCCTCTGCAAGGCCTTGACATCCTTCCTAAAGTGTGGGGCCCAAAATTGGACACAAAACTCCAGCTGAGGCCTAACCAGTGATTTATAAAAGTTTAGCATAACTTCCTTGCTTTTGTACTCTATGCCTCAATTTATAAAGCCCAGTATGCTTTTTCAACAGTCTGATCAACTTGTCCTGCCACCTTCAAGACAGAGGTCTAATACTTCTCTATAAAGAAGAAGGGGGAGAGGGGGATAGGGGGGAGACTGGAAGGAAGTTCCATCACTGGCTGCTTCTTCATACCTCCCCTGATGGATCCCTGGGAGAAGACCAGCTGCCCCTTTGAAGCGTATACAGGGAGACGAGGTGTGGTGAAAGTCACTTTGTTAAGAACAGAAAGGATAGCTTCGCAAAATGAGACACAAAGAAGAAAATGGCTTCAAAACCCGATCGGCTAAACCATCGCGTGACACCCCGAAACGTGACCTGAGTTAGCCGATCGGTACTTTCCCTAGCAGGGAAGTATCGCTCCCCTGCCAGCCAGCCTCCTTTGTGGGCTTGTCGGTATTTCACACTTGATCTGCTGCATTTGGATTTTGTAATTGCATATTTCACTTCAAACGCCTCACCTGAACCTAACCTTTAAAGTTCGGTAAAATGATGCTCGTGGCTAAGGCTGGGTCCCACAGAATGTCGAGCGACATAATGGGGAGGGCATTTTCTCGGGCGGGAAATCACAGGCTAATTTCCCCGAGAGGTGCTCCCGGTGAACACCGCACCCCACTGAGAGGGCAGGCATGATCGGAATCACTCGATTCGCTCCTTCAGTCCCTTCGCTCCGAGACCTGGTTCCAAATTCAGTCCAGATAAAGAAAAGGAAAAGAAAGAACTTGCATTTCTATAGCACCTTTCACGACCTCAGGACGTCCCAAAGCATTTTACAGCCAATTAAGTACTTTTTTGAAGCGTAGTCACTGTTGTAATGTGGGGAAACGCGGCAGCCTATTTGCGCACAGCAGGATCCCACAAACAGCAATGAGATAAATGATCAGATAATATGTCTTAGTGATGTTGATTGAGGAATAAATATTGGCCCCAGGACACCAGGGAGAACTCCCCCTGCTCTTCTTCAAAATAGTGGCCATGGGATCATTTAAGTCCACCTGTGAAGGTAGAGGAGGCCTTGGTTTAATGTCTCATCCGAAAGATGGCACCTCTGTCAGACAGAATGGAGATCTCATTCCGATAATGAATATTGTAGATCATTTATACTGTGGCTATATCCAAAACCAAGTATGCAGAGAACCACAGCATCCAACTACCCCAAACTAATGGTAAACGAATATTCCCACTGTCAGGTCATGGGAAGAAATGTCTAGAAAGGGTCCTGTTATAGTGGCGGTGGGCACATCCAGTTGCTGTCCTGGCCGGCCTCCCAGCTCCCACCTGCCGCAAACTTGAGCTCATCCGAGACTCTGCTGCCTGCATCCTAACTCGCACCAAGTCCCGTTCGCCCGTCACCCCCCCTGCGCTCGCTGGCCTTCAATTTTAAAATTCTCATCTTTGTTTTCAAATCCCTCCATGGCCCTCGCCCCCCTCCCTATCTCTGTAACCCCCTCCAGCCCCTGCAACCCCCCCGAGATCCCTGCGCTCCTCCAATTCTGGCCTCTTGCGCATCCCCGATTTTAATGGCTCCACCATTGGGGGCCGTGCCTTCAGCTGCCTAGGCCCTAAGCTCTGGAATTCCCTCCCTAAACCTCTCCGCCTCTCTCTTCTCCTTTAAGACGCTCCTTAAAACCTACTTCTTTGACCAAGCTTTTTCGTCCACCTGTCCTAATATCTCCTTACGCGGCTCGGTGTCAAATTTTGTTTGATAATCGCTCCTGTGAAGCGCCTTGGGACATTTTACTACATTAAAGGCGCTATATAAATGCAAGTTGTTGTTGTCGTTGAACGGTATTGGGGAAACCGTACTGATGGCCTGTACTATACTCCATTTGCTCAACAGCTTTGATCATTTTTATGACTCACGGCCCAACACTCTTACTTATGCATTTCATCTCCAGAGGCACGAGGTTAAGATGCTTCTCATGACATCACAGCATTCCAAATTAGAGTGATGAATTTTGCTCAGTCAGTAGCGCATGCTTGCCTCTGAATCAGATTGTGGCTCCAAACCCCACTTGTGTACATAATCTAGGCTGACATGCTAGTGCAGTGATGAAAGGATTGCTGCCTTGTCCTTCAGATGAGATCATGGAATCCTACACCGCAGAAGGAGGCCATTCGGCCCATCGTGCCTGAGTCGGCTCTTTGGAAGAGCTATCCGATTAGTCCCGCTCCCCGCCCCTGCTCTTTCCCCAAGTGTTTTCCTTTTCAAGTATTCATCCAATTCCCCTTTTGAAAGTCACTATCGAATCTGCTTCCACCGCCCTTTCAGGCAGCGCGTTCCAGATCAGAACAACTCGCTGCGTAAAAAAATTCTTTTCATCTCCCCCTCTGGTTCTTCTGCCGATCACCTTAAATCTGCGTCCTCTGGTTACCGACCCTCCTGCCGTTGGAAACGGTTTCTCCTTATTTACTCTATCAAAACCCCTTCATGATTTTGGAGACCTCTATCAGGTCACCTCTGGGTCTTCCCCTTTGGGAGATCTCAATTCCTTCCGACCTCTAGAATCAACGTCATTTATGAAGCTGCTTTATTTCTGCCCAGCTGTTTGGGAGCTTGTGTCTGGGGAGCACGAACCAATTCAGTAAAATCTACCTCAGTTTTAAGAAACGTAATGTGGGCACCTTTAACCCGACCCGCCCGTCAGCAAACTGACCTGATCGGGTGCAGTGCTGGTTTTTACACCCTGCCTGAAGTGACTCTCCATTGAAGTCAACAGAGGCTAATACCGGGCGAGTTAGGTTAAAATTGTCCCCCAACATGCCCCAGAAATTTTGTTGTTGCCCAAAGTAAAAAGTGATCTGGACCTCGCGGATTCAAAGTAAAAGCAGATTACGGGCCCTGTACCTGCGTCACCAACACTAAATCAGAGTTAGGTTTGACCTCTGACCCACCTGGACGTTACACTTGAGGACTTCAGTTGCCGTTAGGGTTGCCAACCCTGGTTGGGAGTATTCCTGGAGGTTTCGTCACCTGACGTTCCTGCCTCCGACCGTCCCACCCCCACACTCCCGCCGTTGGTCGCCCAACACATCCATCCTCGCGGTGCCCAGCCTTCCCGCGGCCAATCGGAAAGCGAATAGACTCTTCATTATCCGATTGGACGATTCTTGACTGTCAGTCAAACAGTCCTTTATTCCCCATATCCAATATTTTTATACCTAGTAAACAAAATTGTTCAGAGAACATTTTTTTTTAAAAACCCACCATTTTTAACCCCTCTTATGATTTTTCTCGCTGGGTTTTTGCTGGCGGGCAGTATCCTGGAAATTAATCTTCAACTCCTGGAGAATCCTGAAGGGTTGGCAACCCTACTCTTGGCTGAGAGACCGATCATTAATGCAGGGTAGAAGCAGGGTTTGTCTGCCTGCCACAGCTCAACACTCACAGTTGTTCACTACCCAATGCTCAGAGTGATCAGGGACATGCCCAGCACCCCGGAGTGGGACTGAACATTGATTTTGCACGCATGCTGAGCACTTAAGGTGGTTTAAAAAGACAATAAAATTCTCGCAGAACTTACACGCAGATGCGGTGTTTGGTGACCTGATCCTGGTCTTCGTGGTACTTGCAGATGCCGTTCATACAGTAGCTTTGGCCGCTCTCGTGACAAGAATGTTTAATTTTTAGAGCTAATGGCAGCTCGGGATTTTCTGTCAAATGGACAAAATTAAGTTCAGGAATCAGATACATCTTTGTGGACTTAAACTCTACTTTCAGAGACACTTCAGGAGTTCACATTGACGAAGAAGGATTGATTTCCCCCAATGATCCATCAAGTTTATAATGGTAGAATCATGCAGCACAGAAGGAGGCCATTCGACCCATCGTGCCTGTGCCGGCCCTTTGAAAGAGCTATCCAATTAGTCCCACTCCCCCCTGCTCTTTCCCCGTAGCCCTGCAAATTTTTTTGTTTTCAAGTATTTATCCAATTCCCTTTTGAAAGTTATTATTGAATCTGCTTCCACCGCCCTTTCAGGCAGCGCATTCCAGATCATCACAACTCGCTGCATAAAAAAAAATGTGTCCTCCTCTCCCCTCTGGTTACCGACCCTTCTGCCAGTGGAAACAGTTTCTCCTTATTTATTCTATAAGGAAGGCATCTGTAGGTATCCCTCAGTCACCCGAGGTAGCAATATTTCGTGTTTTAAAACAGCTGACTAGAAAAAGCCAGGTATTTAAGAAAAGGGAAGGTGGGCGAGGACGAAGATACGATTTATAATGCGATTTAGTCCCCTGATCTCGGCCAAGAAATGGGGGAGGTGGGGGGGGGCGGGGGGGGCGGTTAGAAAGACCAAAATCCGTCCCAGATGTTTCTGATTTTAAAAGTGTCCACCGTTTATTGGGACAGAATCAAACTCCTTCTTTGAGGGAGCTGGCTGTTCAGTAAACGTCACTGGAATACTGTGCCCCTAATCTGAACGTGGTGGTGATTTCAAAGTGCAATTACAGCTGTTTACTGCTTTAAATGAGTGACATAACACTTTGGCAGATGTTAAAGGGTTCTCTTTGCCGCGTCATGTTTCAGGAATGCTCCATCATCTTAATTACACACCTGCACTGTCAGAATGACACAATGCAACAGCGAGAACTACTTGGGCATAAAAAAATTTCATGCGGCACATTATATTTCTTAAAGATAAAGTCTAGGGAGGATTGGCAGAGCGGGGACTCTAAGCAAGGGGCGACGCTTGTAGGGAACGCCAGTCTGGAAATCCTGGACCCGCACTCCATGATTTTCTGTCCACTTAATTCAATAGCCCACCATTTACTGACCAACGCTCCCTGTGAGTGCTGGACCTTACTGGGAGCTCCCGATCAAGGAATAAAGTGCCTTTCACGACCTCAAGACGTCCCAAAACGCTTTACAGCCAATGAAGTACTTTTTGAAGTGTAGTCACTGTTGTAATGTAGGGAAACGAGGCAGCCAATTTCCACACAGCAAGATCCCACAAACAGCAATGTGATAATGACCCAGATAATCTGTTTTTAGTGATCTTGGTTGAGGGATGAATATTGGCCCCAGGACACCGGGGAGAACTCCCCGGCTCTTTTTCAAAATAGTGCCATGGGAGCTTTTACGTTCACCTGAGAGGGCAGACGGGGCCTCAGTTTAACATTCCATCTGAAAGACGGCGCCTCTGACATTGTAGCACTCCCTCAGTACTGCACTGGGAGCATCAGCCTGGATTATGTGCTCAAGTCTCTCTCGAAACCATGACCTTCTGACTCACGGCTGACATCAGAGCACCTATCTCACATTTTTTCCTACTTGATAGAATCAAAGTGTTGATGATGTCAGCCTGTGCAGGACCTGATGATTCACCTGTGGCAGGTCAGAGAGCCAATTAACATTGAATGAAAGGGGACCTTTGATTTAAGTTGAAATGTTCTGAACCGTGCCCGAACTATAACCGGTATTTCTGATTTATGTAGCTTTACAGTGTCCACTTGTAGGGGAGACCAGAACTAGGGGCCATAAACATGAGATCATCACCAATAAATCCAATAAAGAATTCAGGAGAAACTTCTTTACCCAGAGAATGGTGAGAATGTGGAACTCGGAACCACAAGGAATAGTTGAGGCGAATAGCATAGATGCATTTAAGGGGAAGCTAGATAAACACATGAGGGAGAAAGGAATAGAAGGATATGCTGATAGGGTGAGATGAAGTAGGGAGGGAGGAGGCTCGTGTGGAGCATAAACACCGGCATGGACCTGTTGGGCCGAATGGCCTGTTTCTGTGCTGTACATTCTAGGTAATTCTATGTAATACAGTACAGGCAGCTTTTCAAAGAAAATTGTACACGTGGAATGCAGAAGTTATGAATTTTCAAACTGTTTGCACCAGACTCTGCCCACTAAAGAAAAGTTGGCGTCGTCCAGCGTAAAACTCGAAACTTATTTCCCGCCCTACCTCTCTGTGCTGGCGCGATTGTTTCCGGGGCGCTCGATTCATTCTGAGACACTTTTGAAGTCCGCAGAGAGTCAGTCACAGGTGTATGAGTCACTCCACTCGCAGCTGCAGTCAGAGCAAGAATTGCTAGAATAAAGCAAAATGACCGTATAAGTAACACAGGACAAGGACTCTCTTGGCAGCAGGAGGGGCACCTGTACTGGTGAGAGGGCTGTCCGTTCCAATGCTCTCCTGGCCGGCCTCCCATTTTCCACCCTCTGTAAACCTCAGCTCATCCAAAGCTCTGCTGCCCCGTCTCCTAACTCGCACCAAGTCCCGTTCTCCCATCACCTCCCCCCGCGCTCGCTGACCTACATTGGCTCCCGGTCCGGCAACGTCACGATTTTAAGATTCTCGTCCTCGTGTTCAAGTCCCTCCGTGGCCTCGCCCATCCCAACTCTGTAACCTCCTCCAGCCCTGCAACCCTCCGAGATCTCTGCGCTCCTCCGATTCTGGCCTCTTGCTCATCCTCGATTTCCATCGCTCCACCATTGGCGGCCGTGCCTTCAGCTGCCCCTAAGCTCTGGAATTCTCTCCCCAAACCTCTCAGCCACTCTCTCTTCCTTTAAGACACTCCTTAAAACCTACCTCTTTGGCCAAGCTATCCTAATATCTCCTTATGATTCTATGATTTACTTGAGGATACTCTGGCCTTCCCAGATACTTGGCAGCAACAATAGGAGCATTCCTTTACTGGGTACATTAATTCCAGCGTCCCTTGATATCGGTTGTATTAAAGTACAACGAATGACCTTGCTTAATCTGGACCACCTAATAACTGGAATCTACAGGATCTCCCAATCAAGAAGCTCCAAGAGCGGAATTGAATTCATGGAATCATAGAATCATACAGCACAGAAGGAGGCCATTCGGCCCATTTTGCCTGTGCCGGCTCTTTCAAAGAGCTGTCCAATTAATCCCACTCCCCCTGCTCTTTCCCCATAGCCCTGCAGTTCTACCCTTTTCAAGTATTTATATCCAATTCCCTTTTGAAAGTTATTATTGAATCTGCTTCCACCGCCCTTTCAGGCAGCGCGTTCCAGATCATAACAACTCGCTGCGTAAAAAAAATTCTCCTCATCTCCCCCTCTGGTTCTTTTGCCAATCACCTTAAATCTGTGTCCTCTGGTTACCGACCCTCCTGCCACTGGAAACAGTTTCTCCTTATTTACTCTATCAAAACCCTTCATAATTTTGAACACCTCTATTAAATCTCCCCTTAACCTTCTCTGCTTTAAGGAGAACAATCCCAGCTTCTCCAGTCTCTCCACATAACTGAAGTTGCTCATCCCCGGTACATGGAATTCTTTGCTGTCAAACACTGTGCTGACTAATAGCTCTCGGATCACAGTTCCCGCAGGGCTAAGAGTATTATGACGTGATTCTTGATACAGAAACCCAGCCTCACACCATAGGCACCCTCTCTGCCTTAAAATACAAACCTGGCATCAAATACCTTCAAAAGCAAAATACCACGGATGCTGGAAAATCTGAAATAAAAACAGAAAATGCTGGAGAAGCTCAGCGAGTGAGGCAGCGTCTGTGGGGAAAGAAACAGAGTTAAACGTCTCAGGTCTGAAACGTTAACTCTGTTTCTTTCCCCACAGATGCTGCCTCACTCGCTGAGCTTCTCCATCAAATACCTCTGTTTGCTCTGAGGACATGGCACGCAGACAAAAGGCACAAGGTTCCACAGCCCTGCATTCATTGCAATTCTCCTTTACAGTTTTGGAGCATTGACGTCAGATTCACTGGAAAATCAGAGTCACTAATTCTGTATGAAAACGTCCGCCTTTTCAAAGTCACCGAGGCATTGAAGGGCTGATCGGAATCAGGAGCGATCTGTCGAACTGTAAAAATAAAACAGCCTCACCACTTATCATGAAGACACGTCCTGCAGTGGCGGATTCCATTCTCGGGACCTGTCGACGGGCTTAGCGCAGCAAGTTGCCAACCCACTTTCACTCAGTCTGTGGAATGTTTCTGGCCTCTCTGCTGTGTCGATACTCGTTGCCTTTGCTTGTATTTATACACCTGTCGGGCCAGCGTGTCCACAATAGCAAGGGGGGGAAAAAAAAAGGCCGGCCCTCTCGGAGCACCAATAGAAACTTTTGGTGTACCACATGGCTCAAATCCAGACCCGGAGGCGATGCCTGACACCTACTTCAAAGTAGGCTGAGCCTCTGCGTTTGTGCAATGCCAGTGTTCTGCATTAAATGACAGTCAGCCTGAGGCAGAATGTACTAAGTGGGCTGTGTGCGTTTGCACAGTAAAGTCTGGCAGCTCATTTCATCAGTAGAATTAATTCCTCGGGCAACTTGAATTTCAGTATAGGTAAGTATCGGGCGCTACATTTTGGTAGGAGGAATAAAGAGGCAGCTGCGGAGAGTCCGCGTCGGTGGGGACACACTCCTCCCCAAGCTCTGCCCAGCTGGACGCAGACGCTGAACCCGGGGTGGGGGGCCATCGTTGAGAAGGAGAGTGATAGAGGTGCAGCAGCAACTTTTGCGAGGTGATGGGAAAAAGTGCCACGCACACTCTCCACAATGACGGAAAGGATGGAGGAGTCCAACTCCATCGCGAGTGGATTGGTGGCACGGGTAAGTGCGAGAATGCCTGTGATGAAGAGAGTGGTGGCCTCCGCTGAGCTCCAAGCAAGGCTCTCAAGCGAGTCCATTCAGGCCATGACAACGGCTGTGTGGACTCTGGATGCCAATATGACAAGATCCTTTAGCCGTGGCCTTACCACGGGGCACACCTCCTCACCAGCCTGCTGTCCAGCGCTCCCACGTCTCACCCCCTTGTCCCCCCCCCCACCTCGCCCTCAACCGCAATGCTGCCTCATCTCCCGATGGCCGAGTCTGCCCCTGCGCAGGTGCAGGTGGAGCAGTCTTTGGCAGGGGCCCTCACGGGGCTCCAAAACCCAGAGGACGTAGGCCGAGAGCATCTCAACAGTCAGAGTAGGGACCCGAGCGACCTGCCACTGCCTCTGCTGAAGCCGCAGGGGATGCAGCACGTAGAAGCAGTAGGAAGAGAAAGGCGAAGCAATTGTAATTCGCCAGGGGTGTGCACGAGGGGGTTTGACGAGCTGTCATGGTGTTAATTTCTACATTTTTTTTTTGATCTGGCACGTTAAATTTTAATCATTATCACCATTGCCACGTCTTGGCCGTTATTGAGTCCCTTTTGTGAATTCACCCTTTCATGTGCTTCATCGTGATCGCCAAGACCTGATGCCACCCATTGGGTGCGTGTGCAATGGGTGTATTCGTGGTTGAAGGACTTTTTTGTGCAAACGGAGTTGGGGGGTTGCTGGTGGTGGGGTTTGTCCCAGGCGGCCTGAGTACTTCAAAGTTTTCGATTTGCTCGTCTCATTATGAGAACCTGTTGGCGGTGAGGGAATCCCTGGTATCATGGGCAGCAATGTGCGCGGCTGCTCTGGCAAAGGGTTCCCCATCTTCACCTTCCTCCTCCTCAGTTGCCCACCCCCATCCCGATCTCGTCAGTTTGAGGGGCTCCAAAATGTAGGTAAGTTTGTCTGAACGCAAGAATCCTCAGTCTCAACAAAGAAATCTCAGTCTAAACACAAAGAGCTCCCGGCCAATGGTTTCCCTGAGAGATCCGAGTGCCCAGTAATGCCTCACCTTTTATTGAGATGCGTCAATCACTGGTTTAAAGGCCAAATGAGATTCGGCTGCAACTCGCCTCCGTTTCAGTGGCGTGTTTCAGAAGCCACGGGAGACGCGTTGAGGAGAAGTTAAATTTGATTCCGTTGCAGAATCCGCAAAAAGTTAACAACCTGAAGGGTTTCAACTACCGGAATTGGCAATTTAAATATCGTCCCGCCGGCTTTAAGTGGGGACGGGACTTCCGGGTTTCTGTTGTGCGCGCGCATCCTAACGCACCTGGGTTAAACCCGGAGGTGGGAACGTTGGAGCCAGGATGCGGTCCCGCTCCAAAAAGCTGCTACTTTAATCTCCCACCCACCCCCAACACACCCATTCTTGGGGGTTAAAATTACACCCTAGGAGTCTAATTGGGATAGAGGAGCAAAGGGGTACAGATAAACAAGTCACTAAAAGTAGCGACGCAGGTTAATAAGGCCATAAAAAAAGCAAACCAAGCACTGGGGTTCATTTCTAGAGGGACAAAATTGAAAAGCGGAGAAGTTATGTTAAACTTGTACAGAACCTTGGTTGGACCACACTTGGAGCACTGTGAACAGTACTCGTCTCCATCTTATAAAATGGATACAGAGGCATTGGAGAAGGTGCAAAAAAGATTCACAAGGATGATACCAGAACTGAGAGGATATACTTAACGGGAAAGACTGAACAGGCCGGGGGCTCTTTTCTCTAGAAAAGAGAAGGCTGAGGGGTGACCTGATAGAGGTCTTTAAGATTATGAAAAGGTTTGATAGGGTAGACGTAGAGAAGATGTTTCCACTTGTGGGGGAGTCCAAAACTAGAGGTCATAAATATAAGAGAGTCACTAATAAATCCAATAGGGAATTGAGGAGAAACTTCTTTACCCAGAGAGTGGTGAGAATGTGGAACTCGCTACCACAGGGAACAGTTGAGGTGAATAGCATAGATGCACTTAAGGGGAAACTAGATAAACACGAGGGAGAAAGGAATAGGGGGGTATCCTGATAGGGTGAGATGAGGAAGAGGCTCATGTGGAGCATAAAAGCTGGCATAGACCAGTTGGGCCGAATGGCCTGTTTCTGTGCTGTGGACTGCATGTAACTCCCAAACCAAAGCACTAGACGATCAGAGGGGGCATCTCACGCGATTCAGGATGAGCAAAGAGTTGTTTAACACATTTCCTCCAGGAGCTGCTAACGTAGGGATGAAAAACATTAACAGGTGGTGCTTACTGGTTTTCAGTAGGAAAGTGTCACTGTGATCGATCATCACAAACTAGTCTTTTAATTGAAAGAAGGGGTTTCTGGCCAAATGCTTAACAGCTAAAAAAAAATTATAAATCGCCATTTCATTACAAACATTTGACAGTTTATATTACATTAAAAATGAAATACATAGGAACAGGAGGAGGCCATTCAGCCCCTCGAGCCTGTTCCGCCATTCAATTAGATCACGGCTGATCTGTATCTTAACTCCATCTACCCGCCTTGGTTCCGTAACCCTTAATAACCTTACCCAACAAAAACTGATCGATCTCAGTTTTGAAAAATGTTTGACTATATCCTAAAAGGAGCTCAGGACTCATGGTCTTTTTATATGTGACCTACCCTCAGTCCAAAAATGAGACCAGGGTTAATATTCTGCTGATACCAAAGGCCTCTTTAAGGGACATTTACAGTCAACAAGTTTTTCACGTTTTAAGCCAATTTCAAACTTGATCAAAAGCAGGCGAAGGTTTTATTTTACTGAATCTCAATTTGTTCAGACTGTAGACACCAAGGGCACAAGCTCTTGCAGAGTTTGTAAAGAGACCTACAGCATTCTTGTTTTGCTTCATACTCTCAAGTACAAGGAGTAGAACCATTAAAGGGCCACATCCTGAGATCTCAATTCCTGGGAAATGTAAACCTTGCACTGAACCTAGACGGTGCCTTTTAAAAGAAAGAACTTGCATTTATACAGCACCTTTCACAACCTCAGGACGTCCCAAAATGCTTCACAGCCAATTAAGTGCTTTTGAAGTGTTGTCACCGTTGTAATGTAGGGAAACGCGGCTGCCAACTTGCGCACAGCAAGATCCCACAATCAACAATGAGGAAAATGACCAGATGATCTGTTTTTAGTAATGTCGGTTGAGGGATAAATAGTGGCCCCAGGACACCGGGGAGAACTGCCCCCTGCTCTTCCTTGAATGTAGTCATAATTTTAAGACACACAGTTGAGTAATTTAGCACAATTGTGACATCAGAAACCAGTGGCTGTTACTATGGGATGTCGGTGGTCATTGCCATGTTTATTCATAAACAATTCCGTTGTTAATTTTTATGTTCCCAGTCAACATGAAGTTCATTTTAAATAACCTTAAATTTCCAGACCTTCGTTACCCCAGACTCAACTATTCCAACGCTCCCCTGGCCGGCCTCCCACTTTCCACCCTCCATAAACTTGAGATCATCCAAAACCCTGTTACCCGTATCCTCTGTGACCCGTTCACTCATCACCCCCTGTGCTCGCTGACCTACACTGGCTCGGTCTGGGAAGGCCTCGATTTTAAAATTCTCATTCTTGTTTTCACATCCCTCCATGGCCCTCGCCCCCCCTCCCTAATCTCTGTAACCTCCTCCAGCCCCTACAACCCTCCGAGATCTCTGCGCTCCTCCAATTCTTGCCTCTTGCACCTCCACCATTGGCGGCCGTGCCTTCAGCTGCCTGGGCCCTAAGCTCTGGAATTCCCTCCCTAAACCTCTCCCCCTCTCTCTCCTCTTTTAGGACGCTCCTTAAAACCTACCTCTTTGACCAAACATTTTGGTCACCTGCCCTGATATCTCCTTATGTGGCTCAGTCTCAAATTTTGTCTGATAATCGCTCCTGTGAAGCGCCTTGGGATAAATGTGACTTGTTGATGTTCACTTATCATCTTAACACCTCACGGAGCTGATTTATAAAAATTAAATCAACACAGGAGGTTATCCACATGCTGCTTCAGGCATCGGTTCAAGTGAATTCACGGTTGATGATGAGTTCATGATGAAAATTACTCGGCACCATTCAGCTCGTAATTTATTCATTTTTTATTTATCAGAGTTACTATTGAATCTGCTCCCACCGCCCTTTCAGGCAGCGCATTCCAGATCGTAACAACTCGCTGCGTAAAAAAAAATTCTCCTCATCGCTCCCCTCTCGTACTTTTGCCAGAGGTGAGGTGAGGGGAACTTATTTCATTCTAAGTGGCAAAAAAATGTTTAGTTCCCGCACAAATCGCCCACATTTCTCTCTGGGATACTAGCAGTTAACACAAGAGGGCGCCTTTTAAACAATATTGTTCTCTCACATTGCACAGCTTGTATTCGCTGATCTAAACTTTCCTCTGTTTATTGTCCTGATGAATTATCTTGTTTTTAATTCATTCTGGGGATGTGGGCCTCGCTGGCGAGGCCGGCATTTATTGCCCGTCCCCTAGTTGCCCCCTGAGAAGGTGGCGGTGAGCCGCCTTCTTGAACCGCTGCAGTCCGGGTGGTGAAGGTTCTCCCGCTGTGCTGTTAGGAAGGGAGTTCCAGGATTTTGACCCCCGGGACGATGAAGGAACGGCGATATATTTCCAAGGCGGGATGGTGTGTGCGACTTGGAGGGGAACTTGGAGGTGGTGTTGGTCCCCATGGGCCTGCTGCCCCTTGACCTTGCAGGCGGCGGAGGTCGCGGGTTTGGGAGGTGCTGTCGAATTGGTCAAGGCCTCCCGGACGATCGGTCCCAGACTTGCCTTTCACCAGTTGGAACCTGTGTTCTGTTGTTTGACTCGAAGTAATGTTCTGGATTTACCTCCTGTATCCTGTGAACCATCCAACGCAACTCTACAAGGTGCTCCTCGGTCGCCGTTACAATCTGGGCTTTTCTCCCACCGTCGTTGTGCTCTCGGCAAGAAGAAACTTCCCCTAAGCAGGACAACAGTCCTACGAATCGCACCCCTGCTCTCTCGCACGTGCTGGGGGTTTGTATATCCTGCCTCAGATTTATTAACAGGTTGAACAAGACACAGCGAGGTACTGAGAATCTGTCTGCGGGATCTTGCTGTGTGCAAATTGGTTGCCGCATTTCCTTACATTACAGCAGTGACCAGACTTCAAATACTACTTGATTGGCTGTGAAAAAAAGAAAAGAAAGAACTTGTATTCCTACAGCACCTTTCATGACCTCAGGACGTCCCAAAGCGCTTTACAGCCAATGAAGTACTTTTGACGCATAGTCACTGTTGTAATGTAGGAAACGCAGCACAAGAAAATGAAGAAATTTATTTTTTCATGCCCCTGTGGTTTTTCTTCCTGGGTTTTTGCTGGTGACTGTGTCCAGGAGATTAATCCCCAATTCCTGGAGACTCCAGGGCAATCCTGGAGGGTTGGCAACCCCTAAATTGAATTTCAGTGAGGAAAATTGCCTGTCTGGTGTTGGGGGGGGGGGGGCGGGGGAGAGGGGAGGAGGCCTGAACGAACCTTGGCCCGAGGCCAAGCGAGGATGCAAGGACTCCCGCACATCCCCCATCGCGTCTGGCTTTAAACACATCAGATGGTTTAATCTTCCAAAAGTTGAGTGACACCCTTGAACATGGCAGGTCACTCCCATGTGTAGCAACCTGCTAAGCAGCTTTCCAATATCATTAATTTTAAAGCTACGAGTTTGAAATGGTGAACTGTAAATGACGTCTGCCCTCTCAGACAGACGTAAAAGATCCTGGGGCTGCTATTTTGAAGAAGAGCGGGGAGGGGGGGAGTTCTCCCCGGTGTCCTGGGGCCAATATTTATCCCTCAACCGACATCACTTAGAAAAATGCCAGTTTACCCCGGTCATTATCTCATCGCTGTTTGTGGGATCTTGCTGTGCGCAAATTGACTGCCGCGTTTCCTACGCTTCGAAAAGTGCTTCATCGGCTGTAAAGCGCTTTGGGACGTCCTGAGGTCGTGAAAGGCGCTATACAAATGCAAGTTCTTTCTTTCTTTTATATCGCACCTCACTTCATAACATGCACAGTTTGCTGTTTTTTGTGGGGTCTTGGGGAGATCTAGTTGGTTATATGTAGGTGCCATCACGCCTGTGGTCGTACTCCCCCTGTTCACAATAGTCACATTACTATATGCACTTAGTGTACCTGAATTCATTGCAATCCAGATTCTTTCTCTTATGAGCGTTACCCTTCCTTTCTCTGATGAGGTTAGAGCACCTGTGTCGGATTGGAGTTGAGGCCACTCCATAATTAACACAAGGGGCACCTGAATTTATTCCGAAGACTGCAGATCAAAGAGGGAGATGGGTTCTCACAATGACACTCACTGACTTAAATTATGAGGACAGGTTGCATAGACGAGGCCTGTATTCCCGTTAGAAGATTAAAGGGCTGATCTGATTGAGGTGTTTAAGATGATTAAAGGATATGATAGAGAGAAACTATTTCCTCTGGTGGGGGGGGGGGGAGTCCAGAACAAGGGGGCAGAACCTTAAAATTAGAGCTCGGGCCGTTCAGGGGTGATGTCAGGAAGCACTTCTTCACACAAAGGGGAGTGGAAATCTGGAACTCTCTCCCCCCAAAAAGCTGTCGAGGCTGGGGGTCAATTGAAAATTTCAAAGCTGAGATGGATAGATTTTTGTTGGGTAAGGGGATTAAGGGTTATGGAAACAAGGCAGGTAGATAGAGTTAAGATACAGATCAGCCATGATCTAATTGAATGGCGGAACAGACTCGAGGGGCTGAATGGCCTCCTCCTGTTCCTCTTATTGATCTGTATCTGAATTTTGACTTCCAGAGCATTTTTTTTTTACGCTGGGCAACAGCGGGAAGCTGAAAATCAGTCGGCCTTTCAGCGCTCTCCCGTCGTACCTCCTGTGTGAAGGCATTGGAAAAGTCACAAGGTCAGTCAGGACCCGCCTACACCAGGTCCCGAACTTTAGCCCCCCCGGAGTTTCCTCAGGCCATTGTTGGGGGGGGGGGGGCAGAACCTCCGCTCATCCCAAACGAGGCCATCGCCATAGGAGGAATTGGCAACAATTAACAGCGGGAATTCCTGCTCCCTGGCCTCTCGGTAAGTCAGGTGGATCATCGCAGGCTGGTACCACCTAACGAAAAGGTAGAGGAGGTAATTTTGCAATAGAAGGAAACTTTCAAAAAAAAATTGCAGGGCTGTGGGCAAAGAGCAGGGGGGAGTGGGACTAATTGGGTAGCTCATTCAAAAGAGCCGGCATAGGGTACAATGGGCCGAATGGCCTCCTTCTGCGCTGTATGGTTCTTTGATTCACTGCTGACTTGTTGAGCCTACAGCTTCTGATGACTTAAGACTCTGGGGAAAAGCAGAACCAAATTGTTAAGTGCATCCAGAAGACTGACTGTAAATGATGCAAAAGGAGAGGGGCCTGAATTGGAAAGTAAGTTGGTTTGGGCGCTGAGAAGAGATGGTGGAAAGAGTAATCGGCACCATGAGCTGTAGTGCATCAGAACTATCTGAGCTAATCTTTCCTCTTTTCCTTTATAAATCCCATGGCAGTTTGAGAACAACTTGCATTTATACAGCGCCTTTAACGTAGTAAAACGTCCCAAGGCGTTTCACAGGAGCGATTATCAGACAAAATTTGACACCGAGCCACATAAGGAGATATTAGGACAGGTGACCAAAAGCTTGGTCAAAGAGGTAGGTTTTAAAGGAGAGAGAGGTGGAGAGGGTTGGGGAGGGAATTCCAGAGCTTAGGGCCCAGGCAGCTGAAGGCACGGCCGCCAGTGGTGGAGCGATGAAAATCGGGGATGCGCAGGAGGCCAGAATTGGAGGAGCGCAGAGATCTCGGAGGGTTGCAGAGGCTGGAGGAGGTTTATAGAGATAGGGAGGGGGCGAGGCCATGGAGGGATTTGAACACAAGGATGAGAATTTTAAAATCGAAGCTTTGTAGTAAAACCAAATCTGGAAATTAAGAAGCTGGTATCAGTTAAAAAAAAAGTGAAGCTGTCGGATTGTCCAACTGGTTCACTAATGTCCTTCGGGGAAGGAAACCTGCCGTCCTTACCCGGGTCTGGGCCTATCTGTGAGTCCAGTCCCACATTAATGTGGTTGATTCTCTTAAGGACAACTAGGGATGGGCAATAAATGCCGGCCTTGCCGGTGACGCCCACATCCCGAGAAGTGAATTTAAAAAAAAATAACAGGAACGCTATTTGTAGAGGCACCTCGCGAGCAGAGCAGACGGGGATTGAAAAATTGAGTTCCCACTGAACGTGAGGGCTCGGCAATTATGGTGATCAGAACTGAATGCAGTGTTGAAGGTGCTGCCTGACCAGAGCACCGTACAGTTTCAGCATGGCTGCCTCCGACTGAAGCTCTACTGATTTGACCGCAGAGCTCAGAATTCCGTTTTGTTTAATGCTCCTCTATGATGACCGGACTTGGTCAGAGTTGAAGCTATCACCACTCCCAGATCTCTTTCCGTCCAGCTAGTTCAGCAACGTTCATAAAGTAATTACATCCCCCAATTTATTCCTTCAATTTTGTCATAAGTAGGCACGATGAGAGATAATGATTGGCTTTATCAAGGTTATCACGGTCGCCTCTAACTTGACCTGAGGAGACAATCCACCTGCAGCCAAAGAAAGGCAAGTGTAAATTCAACCACTGGATTTTGGAGGCACGTTCAGTCTGATAGAACTCAGCTCATCTCACAGCTTAAATACCAATCCAATTCCCCTCTGTCACTGGAATTTTCTCTCTTCCTCAACCTGCCTCATCCACCAGGGTGAAATCTGCTTCTGACAGGGGTCGGTGTCCAATAACTTGGAGCCGGTCAGCTACAAGAAATCTGTCCGCACTTAACTTGGGCCACTGCTCCCCCTCTCCTTCATTGCTCTCGCCGTGGTGAATTTCCCCTCTGCTTTGCTGTCCCTTGGTGTTAAAAAGAGAGACATTGGTATCGACTCTATCACATGATTGAAAGGTTTAACACCTCATCCGAAAGACAGCACTGCACTGAAACATCAGCCTGGATTTTGTGCTCAAATCTCTGGAGTAGGACTTGAACCCACAGCCTTTGGGCTCAGAGATGAGAGATGCTGCCCACTGAGCCATGGCTGACACCTACCCAGTCTTTTCAGGGGTTGGTTTAAAACCTTCAAAGATACCAGATCAGACCAGATAGCTCCCATAGTTGGTGAGAATATAAAAAGAACCACTGCATAAGGAAATTTGCAGGGATATGAGGAAAGAGGAGGGGACTGGGACGAATGGATAGCTCTTTCAAAGACAAGGAAATTACTTTGCAAATCATTTATTATTTTCCTTATACAAGAATTTAGCATAATCTATCAACTACTATAGGTATGTATATAATTATTCATCTATTGATTCAGGAACTGTCCCTCTAGATTGGAAAATTGCACATGTCACTCCGCTTTTTAAGAAAGGAGAGAGAGGGAAACCAGGGAATTATAGACCAGTTAGCCGAACATCTGTTGTGGGGAAAATGCTGGAGTCTATAATTAAGGATAGGGTGACTGAACACCTCGAGAATTTTCAGTTAATCAGAGAGAGCCAGCATGGATTTGTGAAAGGTAGGTCGTGCCTGACAAACCTGATTGAATGTTTTGAAGCGGTGACTAAAGTAGTGGACAGGGGAATGTCAATGGATGTTATTTATATGGACTTCCAGAAGGCATTTGATAAGGTCCCACATAAGAGACTATTAGCTAAGATAGAAGCCCATGGAATCGAGGGAAAAGTATGGACTTGGTTAGGAAGTTGGCTGAGCGAAAGGCGACAGAGAGTAGGGATAATGGGTAGGTAGTCACATTGGCAGGATGTGACTAGTGGAGTCCCGCAGGGATCTGTCTTGGGGCCTCATTTATTCACAATATTTATTAACAACTTAGATGAAGGCATAGAAAGTCTCATATCTAAGTTTGCCGATAATACAAAGATTGGTGACATTGTAAGCAGTGTAGATGAAAACATAAAATTACAAAGCGATATTGATAGATTAGGTGAATGGGCAAAACTGTGGCAAATGGAATTCAATGTAGACAAATGTGAGGTCATCCACTCTGGATCAAAAAAGGATAGAACAGGGTACTTTCTAAATGGTAAAAAGTTAAAAACAGTGGATGCCCAAAGGGACTTAGGGGTTCAGGTACATAGATCATTGAAGTGTCATGAACAGGTGCAGAAAATAATCAAGAAGGCTAATGGAATGCTGGCCTTTATATCTGGAGGACTAGAGTACAAGGGGGCAGAAGTTATGCTGCAGCTATACAAAACCCTGGTTAGACCGCACCTGGAGTACTGTGAGCAGTTCTGGGCACCGCACCTTCGGAAGGACATATTGGCCTTGGAGGGAGTGCAGCGTAGGTTTACTAGAATGATACGCGGACTTCAAGGGTTAAGTTACGAGGAGAGATTATACAAATTGGGGTTGTATTCTCTGGAGTTTCGAAGGTTAAGGGGTGATCTGATCGAAGTTTATAAGATATTAAGGGGAACAGATAGGGTGGATAGAGAGAAACTATTTCCACTGGTTGGGGATTCTAGGAGTAGGGGGCACAGTCTAAAAATTAGAGCCAGACCTTTCAGGAGCGAGATCAGAAAACATTTCTACACACAAAGGGTGGTAGAAGTTTGGAACTCTTTTCCGCAAACGGCAATTGCTACTAGCTCAATTGCTAAATTTAAATCTGAGATAGATAGCTTTTTGGCAACCAAAGGTATTGAGGGATATGGGCCAAAGGCAGGTATATGGAGTTAGATCACAGATCAGCCATGATCTTATCAAATGGCGGAGCAGGCACGAGGGGCTGAATGGCCTACTCCTGTTCCTATTGTTCAATAAATTTGTTTAGCACTTAAAACATAAAGCAAGGCCTTATGTTGTAACATTATGCTCCACCTTAAAGCTGTGAGAAGTGTCCTGTGAAGGTACAGGGTAGATTCCAGTAGCTAAAGAATTCTAAAGGAAAGTTTTCTGTTTAGTATCCTGGGTAATATGCCATTAAACTTACCTAGATCTCAGGGTATGTAAATACAGTGGATCAGTGGGTAGCACTGTCTTGCCTCTGAATTGGAAGGTCGAGGGTTCGAGCCCCACTCCGGAGCCTTGAGCCCATTATCCAGGCCGACACTCCCGGTGTCAGTACCGAGAGAGTGCGACACTGTTGGAAGTGCCGTCTTTTGGATGAGACGTTAAAGGCCTTGGGACATCACTGAGGTCGTGAAAGGAGCAGTATAAATGCAAGTCCTTTCTTTCTTTTTTACACAGCGAGTGGTTAGGATCTGGAATGCACTGCCCGAGGGGGTGGTGGAGGCAGATTCAATCGTGGCCTTCAAAAGGGAACCGGATAAGTACTTGAAGGGAAAAGATTTGCGGGGCTACGGGGATGGGGCGGGAGAGTGGGACTAGCTGGATTGCTCTTGCGTAGAGCCGGCGCGGACTCGATGGGCCGAATGGCCTCCTTCCGTGCTGTAACCTTTCTATGATTCTATGACTTCTTATAGCAGGCAAATCACATTAACACCAATGCTCCCGTTATGGGTGGTGAGGACTGTACTGAAATGAGACTTTTAATCTGAAAAATTAAACTCACACCGGTAAATAGACATAATGTAGGTTGGGTGGACATTTTCATGCCAAGGCGGACACTGAATTCTGTTTCATTTTGTTAACTCCGGTGAAATCAATGCAACATTACTCCTTCACTGATTTGAAGAGCAATTCACTTGTCCCACATTATGATTTTCACACTGCGACTAGCATGTGTTTGGTGTAAATATTGCAGTACGTCAGAGCTGTAGGAGACCTTGTCACTGGCCTCGGTGTCAGTGTGATTGACAAGAGAGAGAGAGGGGAGCGATTTCACATTTACTCCAATCGGACTTTAATTGTTGAGAGATTGTGACATAATTGGGCTCTCACAAGAACAATCGTCTTCAAAAGCCCAGGAGGCTTTCCCTATAACATGGGTACGGTAGCATAGTGGTTATGTTACTGGACTAGTAATGCCAGAGTCATGAGTTCAAATCCTGCCATGGCAGCTGGGGAATTTAAATTCAATTAATTAAATAAAATCTGGAATTAAAAAAAACTAGTACCAGTAATGGTGGCCATGAAATCACCAGATTGTCAGACAAACCTCTCTGGTTCACTAATGCCCTTTAGGGAAGGAAACCTGCCGTCCTTACCCGGTCTGGCCTATATGTGACTCCAGACCCACAGCAATGTGGTTGATTCTCAATCGACCTCTGAAATGGCCTAGCAAGCCACTCAGTTGTTCAAGGAGGCAGCTCACCACCACCTTCTCAAGGGCAATTAGGGATGGGCAATAAATGCTGGCCTTGCCAGTGACGCCCACATCCCATGAACAAATAAAAGGTAATAGTGGGACATTATACTGAAATCTGAGCATTCTTCAGCGTTCAAGACTTATGGGTGTAGAGGGCTGGAGTTCCTTACTAAGACACGTGTACACAGGAGAGGCCAATGTGCCAGGACCAAGATAGTTCTATGAATACACCAAGGTTACTTGGTATAATTGTTCAGTTTTATTGGCAATGAGAAATGGATGATTATTCATTAATGGTACGTACAGGGTCTGGAAGGTTTTGAGTACATATTACACAGTGAACACCATGTTAGACAGTGAATACCAAAAATAATGGAGACTCGCCCGGCTTTATGACAAGACAGAAAACTGTTACATTTTTTGAGTCGGGGAATTAAAAGCAACCGGAAGATCAGGATCAAATAAGATTGCAATCTTGTTTAAGTTACGTCATTATAAATGATTCATCAGTCAGGCAGTGAATACAGTATTGTAAGTTGAAACAAGTACAAGTAAATCGCTGTTTCACCTGGAAGGAGTGTTTGGAGCCCCGAACGGTGGGAAGGGAGGAGGTGAAAGGGCAGGTGTTGCATCTCCTGCGTTCGCATGGGAAGATATAATTTAGTATACTGTAACAGCTGCTCACGATGCGGTCTCTACATCGGGGAGACCAAACGCAGATTGGGTGATCGCTTTGCCGAACACCTCCGCTCTGTCCACAAACGTGACCCTGACCTGCCAGTCACTCGCCATTTTAATTCCCCGTCCCGCTCCCCCTCTGACCTCTCTGTCCTCGGCCTCTTACACTGTTCCAATGAAGCTCAACGGAAGCTCGAGGAACAGCCCCTCATCTTTCGTCTGGGCACTTTACAACCTTCCGGACTCAACAATGATTTCAATAACTTCAGATCATAACCACTGCTCCCATTTTTTCGGACAGCAGATGCTGGTAATGGTTCTGCTGTAATCAGCTCCTCTAGGCCCATCTTTTGTTTCTTTACTTGTCCCATTACCACCCCCCTTTGCCTTGCACCATCCCTTTTGTTATTTAATCACTCCAACTCTCCACTCTATCACAGACCTTCCCTTTTGTTCTTTCTTCCCCTCTCCCCCGCCCTTTCCCTGGCTCTGTACTTGCTTAAAAACTGTTAAATCTTTCACTTCTTCCAGTTCTGACGAAAGGTCATCGACCTGAAACATTAACTCTTGTTTCTTTCTCCACAGATGCTGCCCGACCAGCTGAGTATTTCCAGCATTTTCTGTTTTTGTGCCACATTTTAATAATTGGTTCCATATAATGACACCACAAGTCCCGGCCAGAACGAAGATGATTGGGTAATTCCCCCGTCAATCACACCTGGAGACCACACTGCTGTAAGTGACTGGGATTGATTTTATGCACATAATTTGTATTATGTAACTACTCACTGCATTTTACTGGAGAAATAATCCTGCTTTTATCGGGAGACTGCTGTAGTTTCGGTCATGAGTTCTGTTTGCTCTAGTTCCTAGAGACACTGTTTAAATAGACTCTGTGTGCTGAGTAAATAAATTCTGTTTGCTGTAGTGCGCTGTTTAAATAGAATCTGTTAGCTGTAGTGCTCTGTTCGGTGTTTGTGGAGAAAATAGACTTTGTTTGCTGTAAAATAGACTGTTTTCTGTGAGTCCTGTTGTAAATCCTGCCCCGCCCCCAACTCATTGGCTGACATAGTGGTGTCAATACTCAGTCTGTTTGACAAATAAGAAGTGTAATGCATTACTCCTTTCTACAAATGTTGAGTTAGACAACGTAAAGACCCATCACAGAAAAAAGAGGTGAATTTATGTTACATTTAAACGTTTGCAACACTGCAAATGTAGACAGAAATACCCTTTGCAATAGCACATTGTACAGGACACGAGTATGTAACGCACAGATCCGTGACATTATATTCATATGACATCAACATTTTGTGCTCCAGTTTTAACGTTGCATAAATATTATTTTGATCCTTTAATTACTTTTTAAATGCATAATTTCTCAGTTGGAGGTCAGTGCATGAAGAGTGATACAAAAACCCCCTGAAATGATGCAGCCTCTCTAGTCAGTACTTTTTCCACTTGGTTTTGCTATTTTCCCCTACCTGTAGGTGAGTGTGAACACCTTGCATCAGTTACTCGAGATTATATATATATATAGAGCAGGGAAATGGGATTAATTGCAAAGCTCTTTCAAAGTGCCGGCACAGACACGATGGGCTGAATGGCCTCCTCCTGTGTTGCACCTACTGTGATATATTTGCTTTTGTAGTTTTTTTTTTAATGAAACCAAAGCAGAAAGGCCAATGCAAGAATTATGGGTAGGATAAAATGCAGTAACATGGGTAAGTAAAGTTCGCCTCTCTGAAATCCTTGACTCGGGATAAAAACCATCTTAAGCGTGCATACAGAAAGCAGAAGTTTCGTACTTTACTAGCTGCTAAGAAGGCATTTCCAGCAGAGAGATGTGTAATGAAAGATAGTTGCCCACTGTCCAAAAGGATGATAACTTTAGATCATGGAGCAAGATTCTGATGAAGATAAAACCTTACGGTTGCTTGTGTTCAGCAATCTGTTCGATGGCCTGTCTGTCATAAAACGTCCAACAAAGTTAAACTCAATGACCTAAGGGTCACAAGCTAAAACTTGATGGCTTAAGTGAATTGTAACAGTGACAATTGTGACCATATATGGTGTTTAGGATGATTAAGGGATTCGATAGTGTAAATAGAGAGAAACTATTTCCTCTGGTGGGAGACTCCAGAACAAGGGGGCATAACCTTAAAATTAGAGCCAGGCCGTTCAGGGGTGATGTCAGGAAGCACTTCTTCACACAAAGGGGAGTGGGAATCTGGAACTCTCTCCCCCAAAAAGCTGTAGAGGCTGGGGGTCAATTGAAAATTTCAAAACGGAGATTGATAAATTTTTGTTGGGTAAAGGGATTAAGGGTCATGGATCCAAGGCGGGTAGATGGAGTTAAGATACAGATCGGCCATGATCTAATTGAATGGCGGAACAGGCTCGAGGGGCTGAATGGCCTCCTCCCTGTTCCTGTGTTTTTCCTACGTTCCAGTGAAATGGGTATAAAGAAAAGGAAAAAGCTCTTGAAATCTGTCACTTCAGGAAGCATCTGAACGCAGCCTAGTGACCCGAGCATGAGTATACAGTCAACTTAATTATGGCTTGTATTGGAATAGGTCTAATAGACTCGTTAAACTGTCTATTAATGTAGTGTCTAATTAAGTTCGCATGGACTTTTCACTAAGAGAGTAATATGTTGAACTGATGTCTCATGAGTTAATTAGAACCAGAACCCAATATTGGATAATTACGGTGAATCAAACACTTAACTGATAGAATTGACATGATGTTTTACTAATTGATGTGATATTGTAGCTTTTGATTTTTTTTTTTCTTTTCATTTAATCTTTGCAGCAACCTCAATAGCTGCAATGTTTTCTAGAGGCTAAACTTTTTAAAAATAAAACTTTCTAAAATTACTCGTGTACAAGTTTTTCTCAAAATGGGATTTTTTTTTTTTTGGCAAGTTTCCTTTCCCCCCAGATGGACCAATACGAAAATGAGATGGAAAATGGGTGGTGAGAATGTGGAACTCGCCAGCTCGAGGAGCGGTTGAGGTGGATAACGTAGATGCATTTAAGGGGCAGCTGGATAAACACACGAGGGAGAAGGGAATAGGAGGTTATGCTGATAGGTTGAGGGAGAGAGGCGGCTCATGGCACAGACCCAGTCGGGCCGAATGGCCTGTTTCTGTGCTGTAAATTCTATGTAATTCTACTCTACGTAATCACTGCATTTGCTAATAGTGATTGCATATAATTGAATATGATTGCCTATAATTGCAGAGCAGGCTCGAGAGGCCGTATGGTCTACTGCTGCTCCTATTTCTTATGTTCTAATTCCCTGTAGTGTAGCGCCACACTAGCAATCTAAACTGATTATTTTAAAAGAACCTTGCCCTAAAAAAAGAGGTGCGAAGAATTTTTTCACTAATAGTCTCTAGAAAGGTGTTCAACACAGATCTGGAAAAACAAAAGGAAACTTTCTCCTTGCAAGCATTTTACGAATTTTCACTGTTGGTTAACGAGAACCAAGTTTCCAGTATTAATCTGATTCGTGAGGAGTTTTTTTGTTGGCCTTGTCTTTTTGGGGTTTAAAGCACTGCAGGCTTCTCACTGCTATTAAGAACAATGTTAGTAAAATAAAACATTGTGACAAAGATGTCATGCTGTCTTTAAAACTTCCACTGCTTGTCTCTTGGGAAGAGAAGGCTGAGGGGTGATCTAATAGAGAATTATGAAGGGGTTCGATAAGGATAGACGGAGAGAAGATGTTTCCACTTGTGGGGGAGTCCAAAACTAGAGGTCATAAATATAAGATCGTCACTAATAAATCCAATAAGGAATTCAGGAGAAACTTCTTTACCCAGAGAATGGTGAGAATGTGTAACTCGCTACCACAAGGAGTAGTTGAGGCGAATAGTGTAGATGCATTTAGATAAACACATGAGGGAGAAAGGATCAGAAGGATATGCTGATAGGGTGAGATGAAGTAGGGAGGGAGGAGGCTTGTGTGGAGCATAAACACCGGCACAGACCAGTTGGGCCGAATGGCCTGTTTCTGTGCTGTAAATTCTATGTAGCTCTTCGTAAAGTTATATATCCCCATCTCCATCCATCCTTTTCCAGTTATCCCAGATTTGGGAAGAGCAACACCAGTTCCTCTAAAAGGTTATTTCCCCAACCTCACCCAAGATGGAGGACTTCACAACCATCGGGATTCCATCTAATATCCCAGGCAACAGGTGGTTTAAATGTGCTCGTTGTGTCAGCCACATTAAGCATGTGTGTAGAGCTTGAAATTTGAACTGGCCTGTCCGGCATGAGGTCTTATCCCACCAGCCCACCTTTTCATAGAATGATACAGTGCACGAGGAGGCCATTCAGCCCTTCGTGCCCGTTGTATCACAGGTGCCGAGATTTTAACTTGGGGTGTTCTGCATACTGGAGGTTCAACTCACATTTCATGGCCTTTTCTTGGGATCTAATTCCACAAAAAGACAACCGTGAGACTTCCGCTGAGCAGATCCGAGAGAAAATGCTGACAACTTGGAAGACAAGAACTTCACCGGCGTTTAGCAGCACTTTATTAATCGTTGCTTTTGTTTTGGCATAAAATATCATTGCGTTTTTTTTACAGTTCTCTTTGGGTTTTTTTTTTAAATGATTTTTTTTTGTGTGTGTCACAATTGGGTGAAATGATCAAGAACAGTCATTGCAAATGCACATACATTGGGAAAAAGTCAGGCAGGAATCCAAACAAAATCATGGCGAAATAGCAGAATGTAAAAATAATATTGTGCGCTGAAGGACGGGACAAAGAAGCATCTGACCTGATGGGCACCAGACAACTTGTTAGGGCTGGTCTGTGCATTCATAAAAATGTGAACTTTTAAAGGCCTGACTGCAGACAGCCTGTACCGGCTCTTTGAAAGAGCTATCCAATTAGTCCCACTCCCCCTTGTTCTCTCCCCACAGCCCTGCAAATTTTTCCCCTTCAAGTATTTAATCCAGTTCCCTTTTGAAAGTTATTATTGAATCTGCTTCCACCGCCCTTTCAGGCAGCGCATTCCAGATCATAACAACTCGCTGCGTAAAAAAATTCTCCTCATCTCCCCCTCTGGTTCTTTTGCCAATCACCTTAAATCTGTGTCCTCTGGTTACCGACCCTCCTGCCAGTGGAAACAGTTTCTCCTTATTTACTCTATCAAAACCTTTCATGATTTTGAACGCCTCTATTAAATCTCCCCTTAACCTTCTCTGCTGTAAGGAGAACAATCCCAGCTTCTCCCAGTCTCTCCACGTAACTCTCGCACTGCTATTATGAGGTGTGAAAGCAAGAGTGAGATATTAGCTGTTTAACACAGGGTGGTCACGATACCTGGGAAGTAAACATAACTGAACCTGAATGCGTTCGAGATGTCTCATAAATCACTAGAGACCCAAACAATATGCATAAGGTGTGAAGGGAGCTGCAGGTGTGGAACATCCCAAAGATAATTTCTGTTTTCTTATCAGCACTTAGCAACCTTGCCAAAAAAACTTACCTGCCTTCAAGATTTACTACATGCTCCTCCAGTGAATAATAAAAGATGATAACAGTCTCGATGGGTAACCACTACTTATGTGGTCTACAAATGATTTGCAGGACTGGCCCGTAGCCCTTTGCCTTAACATGCAGCAAGGTACAGCAGCCTGGGAAGCAGAGCCTTGCGATATCTGTGAACATACTAGATGCCATTCCAAACCGCAACATAAAGTAAACATTGCTCATGTAACGCTTTACAGCAAATATAAATAAATATAGTTAACAAAAATAATTTTTATATAATAACTTAATCTGTACTTTACAGGTGGAGAACGGCTCCTTCAATTTCCGTCAAAGTGACAGCGTCTTCAGTAGGTAACAGACTTTTTGGCAGCAATTAGGGTGTTTTTCATGAGCATTGCAACAGTCATGGGTCCCACCCCTCCAGGGACAGGAGTGATGTAGCTAGCCTTCTTCTTAACCTCTGTCGGGACAAAACATACAGACAACTATTTTAACAGTCCTTTAACACATGGGGTGGGGGGGTCGCGTTTCCGCTTGTTTTATGTTAAACTCGTGTAGAACCCTTGGTTAGACCACACTTGGAGCACTGTGCACTGTTCTGGTCTCCATATTATAGAAAGGATATAGAGGCACTGGAGAAGGTGCAAGAAAGATTTACAGGGATGATGATACCAGAACTGAGAGGTTATAACCATCAGGAAAGATTGAACAGGCTGGGGCTCTTGTCTCTAGAAAAGAGAAGACTGAGGGGTGACCTGATAGAGGTCTTTAAGATTATGAAAGGGTTTGATCGGGTAGACGTAGTGAAGATGTTTCCACTTGCGGAGGAGACCAGAACTAGAGGTCATAAATATAAGACAGTCACTAATAAATCCAATAGGGAATTCAGGAGAAACTTCTTTACCCAGAGAGTGGTGAGAATGTGGAACTCACTCCCACAAGGAGTAGTTGAGGCGAATAGCATAAATACATTTAAGGGGAAGCTGGATAAACACATGAGGAAGAAAGGAATAGAAGGCTATGCTGATAGGGTGAGATGAAGTAGGGAGGGAGGAGGCTCGTGTGGAGCATAAACACTGGCATGGACTAGATGGGCCGAATGGCCTGTTTCTGTGCTGTACATTCTTTGTAACAAAGTCAGTGTTGTTGGTTACAGTGAATTGGAGGATGATTTTATAACTTGAGCCCACTAATTCCTAACAGAAACTGTCCCTCTCGTTCCTCGGACAGTCGCACATCCCCCTGCCTTACAAGAGGGCTTCTCCCCCCACCCTCCTCCTGAATTCCCCCTACCTGCTCAATAGGGTGTCTCACTCTCACCCTTTCAACAACAGGTTCCCTCCCGACTCCAACAAAGGGTAGACGCTGCTCTCTCTCCTCTCCCAAGATCAAAAGGGGGTTCTTTCCCTTCTATCCCCAAATGGAGTCTCTGGGGGAATATTCCTTTACGATATCTTTGGGCCTGAAATGGGCACAACCCAACCGGGAAGCCTGAGGTCAGCCCAAAATTGGTCCTCAGGCCTCATTAACAGTATCTGGGCCAGCTCGCCCTTTTCACAAAGATGAACGCTGGGTTCGCTGGCAGCAGCCCGATGGTGAGTCCTGGAAGACGGTGGGGGGAGGGAACGGGGGGGCGGGAGGGGGAAGAAACACGAGTACTGCAGAGTCAGGGGCCGCAGTCCTGCTCCTCCTGGTCGCTGCTCAGGTCGCAGTGGCTGCTAAGGAACCCCAAGCGGTGCAGGCCTGGCTCGGATCCGCTCATTGCACTCCAATTTCGGCATGGGAGCCTAAAACAGGCCTTGGGACCCCCTCATTTACATATGTGAGGAGCTTAGTGCCTGTTTTAGGCGGCTGCCAGGGGATGCCTGAAAAACGGCCCAGCCCAATATCGAGTCGGATGCCTCTTGGGTCCTTTGAGTTGGTCCCCAAAATTGGGGCTCGTTGCACCCGTTTTACGCCCATAAAAAGGGCACGAGGAGGTCTCTCTCTCTCCATGTCCCCCTCTAAACTGGGTCCTGAAGGAGGTGTCTTCCCTCCTCCCAAACAGTGCCTGCCTCTCTTTTTCTCCATTGCCTGCACCGCAGCATTACAATAAATAAATTTGGAACCTGGATTGCTGACAGACTCCTGCGCCTGGGCCGTTTCTCTTTTCCTCTCCCGAATCCTTTATTTTTCGCTTTTCACTTTCCATTTGTTATCCCTTTCTTATTTTTCTCCTCTTTGTTTCTGCAACCCACCCTCATCCCCTCCATTTCACACAGCCACAAGGGGAGAGGGAGGGACAGAGCACAGAGAGGTCATTGGGGGTGAGAGGCATGATGAAAAGCTTGTAGAGATCAGGAAGAAGTGAGCCACATTACATAGAATTACACAGAACTTTACAGCACAGAAGCAGGCCATTCGGCCCAACTGGTCCATGCCAGCATTTATGCTCCACACGAGCCTCCTCCCTCCCTACTTCATCTCACCCTATCAGCATATCCTTCTATTCCTTTCTCCCTCATGTGTTTATCCAGCTTCCCCTTAAATGTATCTACGCCTCAAACACTCCTTGTGGGAGCGAGTTCCACATTCTCACCACTCTCTGGGTGAAGAAGTTTCTCCTGAATTCCCTATTGGATTTATTAGTGACTATCTTATATTTATGGCCCCTAGTTTTGGACTCCCACCCCCCCAACAAGTGGAAACATCTTCTCTACGTCTATCCTGTCTTATCTTACATTAGTCTTCCTGCACCAGGCTCCTACAAATTGTAGTCTCGGGTACTGAGGTCAGAAAGCAGATGAACAATCAACAATGACTTGCATTTCTATATCACCTTTAACGTAGTAAAACGTCCCCAAGGCTCATCACAGGAGCGATTATCAAATAAAATTTCGACACCGAGCCACATGAGGAGATATTAGGGCAGGCGACCAAAAGCTCGGTCAAAGAGGTAGGTTTTAAGGAGCGTCTTAAAGGAGGAGAGAGGGGCGGAGAGGCGGAGAGGTTTAGGGAGGGAATTCCAGAGCTTAGGGCCCAGGCCGCCAATAGTTTGGCCTTTAGGGTCCCATATTTTTCTCAAATCTGTGCTTGCTAATTTACGATATGTGTTTATCCTCCGTGCTCCTCCGTGTGCCTTTGACGGTTTTCCAATTGTCCCTGCTGAGATAGTAACGGACAATTCCCCCCTCCCCCCAGTCAATCTGTGTCAAGTTCCTCCTCAAATCTTTGAAGTTGATATTTCTAAAACTGTTTAACTTTGGCACAGGTCCTTGGCATGTTGATTCTCTGACCGTATCAAACATAATCGTATCTAAGGTGTACCTTTTGCTACGGGTGTCATGGATCCTGTGTTATTAACGCAACCTCATGACCTTAAAGATCCAACAATAACCTGCCTCTCGCTGTCCACACAAACCACAGGTTAGTGAAGCAAGTGCTATTAACAGTAATGACTCATCTACAAAGAAAACCATTAACAGAAACAACCAATCCGTTGCCTGTGAGTACAAACAAACAGATGGGCCCCGATGTTAGAATGGAGGGGGGGGGGGGGGGGGGGGGAGGTGATTGGGCGCGTGGGTAACCCGCCCAATAAAAAATGTCCGTTTCGCACGCGATCGCGATTCGCTTGGTGCCACTTAACGTGGCTTCCGGGTTTGCCGTCCGAAAGCTGCGCAGCGGGCGGACTGCGCACCCGCATCACGGGCCATCAGCGGGAGGAGCTCCACTTAAAGGGCCATTGCTCCAAAGGCTTTTGCTGGAGCAAAGACACCACAATATGGAGCAGCAGAGGGGCAAGGCTGCTCCGAGGTTCAACGATGCCTCACTCCAGGTGCTACTGGATGGGGTGTGGAGGAGGAGGGATGTGTTTTACCAGGCGGACGGGAGGAAGTGGCCTGCCTCTGCCACCAAGAAGGCCTGGCTCGAGGTGGCAGAGGAGGTCACCAGCAGCAGCAACGTCTCCCGCACATGGATCCAGTGCAGGAAGCGCTTCAATGACCTAACCAGGTCAGTCAAAGTGAGTACACTTACTGATCCTCCTACATTCTTTGTTGCACATCACTGCATCCCCCCCATCGACTCATTCTGCACTGCCAAGACTACTCCATCACATCACTCCTCACACCCACTTAAGGCTCATCCTCAACTTACCTGCACTTCCTCACCTCCCCATTAGTCACCCCACCAATACCTCTCACCCCAATCCCCATACAATGTGATGTCTCATACTCACCCTCTGATGCATCTCTTTCACAGTCAGCCGCACCCAAACCAATGCATTCATCGGTTGGCCACTTCACCATCACTCACTCACACGTCTGTTCTTTCTCCCCTTCTAGAAGAGAGCGCAAAATGCACAGGAGAGGGCGAGGACTGGAGGAGGGGGAGGGGCCTCCACAAACACTGGTCCTCAAAGACGCGGAGCAGGAGGCGCTGGAGCTGAGCCACACCCTCGAGTGCCTGTCCGTCGGGGATGGCGAGACTGGCACCCCACAAACATCTGGTGACACAACTTTAACATTCATCACACACAATATGAATTGATGTTAACATGCCTTGCCACCTTCAGCACCTCAGTGTGCTCATCACAACATGACACATCTGTGATGATGCTTAACATTGCCTTCTGTTCTCTTACGGGGCCTTCAGCGACCGCAGTGACGGCAGAGGGTGATTCCTCAGAGGCTGGCCTCCGAGGGGGCACCGTCACATCTGAGTGAGCCATCCACCAGCGCAGATACTCACACCTCGGTGGGTCCTATTAGTCAGTCAGTTGGGTTGGCACCTGGTGAGTCACCACACACAAATGAGCACGAGCAGATGCTGGTGGCAGGGGCAGCTGGGGAGAGTCCACGTCGGTGGGAGCACTCCTCTCCAGGCTCTGCTCATCTGGACACAGATGCTGAACCCTGGGGGCCATCCTTTAAAAGGAGAACGATCGAGGGACAGCAGCACATTTGCGAGGTGCTGGAACAGGTGCCACGCGCACTCTCCACAATCGCGCAGAGGATGGAGGAGTCCAACTCCTGCATGAGTGGAATGGAGGCACAGGTACAGGAGGGAATCTCTGAGATACTGTCACAGGGACGTGAGCAACTCTTTGAGATAGTGATACAGGTAAGTACGGGAATGTCTGCGATGGAGAGAAGGCTAGCCTCCGTTGAGCTTCAAGCACGGCTCACAAATGAGTCCATTCAGACCCTGACAACAGCCGTTCGGACTCAGGGTGAACAACATTCTGCCGCCTTAAACAGGCAGACAGAAACTTTACAACTGGGCTTACAAGGCATCATACATGTCCTCCAAACTGTTCTCCAGCAGGATAACAGGAGTGATGTGTGTCTGGTCCAGGAGAGGGATGATGGCGATAGGAGACATAGAAGTGGGGACGCCACTCAAAGCGCTCCCATGTCTCACCCGTTGCCCCTCTCTCAGCCAGTACCCGCAATGCTGCCTCCTCTCCAGGTGACCGAGTCTGCCCCTGCACAGGTGCGGGTGGACCAGTCTTTGGAGGGGCCCTCACGGGCACCAAAACCCAGAGGGCGTCGGCCCAAAGCATCTCATCGGTCAGGGCATGGACAAGAGCAACCTGCCACTACCTCTGCTGCAGCCACAGGGGATGCACCACGTAGGAGTAGTCGGAAGAGAAAGGCGAAGGTTTTGTGATCACGAAGGGGATGCACAAGGGTGTTTGACAGACTGTCATGATTTTCATTGATATTTAGTTTTTTTTAAAGTGACATTAAATTTTATGATTCTCACAACTGCCACAACTTGCCCATTCTTGACTGGCTTTTGTTCACCATGAACGCCCACACTTGATGCCACCCATCGGGTCACTTTACAGTGGGTATATGTGTAGTTGCAGGACTGTTTTTGTGCAGGGAGGGGTGGGCGGCCTGGCGTGGGCGCTGCTCTGTCCAGGTGGTGTGACGACTGGACTCCTCACACTTTCTGATGTTAGGAGAACCGTTCACATATCAGTGACTCCCTGGCCTCACGAGCAGCCAGGTGAGCCGCTGCTCTGCCCATGGGTTCCTCCTCCTCCTCCTCCTTGTGGGTGGCAGATTTGGATGGGGCCTCCTCGAGTGGTACCCCTCTCCGTTGTTGCCCTCTTGTGCAGGTGCCCGTTGTGCAGCACCGTGTTGCGGAGCTCCAAGTGGCGGAAGTGCACGCCATGCCTGGCGAGGCTGGTGATGTAGTGGTGAATGCATCCATGGCGCCCCCCCCACCCCACCCCATCCTGATGGTGTGAGTTTGAGGGGGTCCGAAAAGATGTCAAATATGTGTGAACAGAAGAATTGTGAGTGGGAAATAAGAATTTTCAATGAAAACACAAAGATCTCGCAGCCAAAAGTTTGTGTGAAAGAACTGAGTGCCCTGCAGCAAGAACTCACCTTTTCTCCCCATCTGTCAAACAAGCATTTGATGTCCCACCGGCTGCTGGCTGAAACACATCTGGCAGAACATGGAGTGTTTCCCACGGGAAACACGCTGAGGATGTTTCAAAATCGGATTCCTGCCTTCATTTGGACAAAATTAAGTACTTTAAGTACTTTAAGTGTTTTAAATATCATCCCGCCGGCTTTAATTGCCGTCGGGACTTCCGCATTTGGGAGGCGTGCGCGCACCCAGACACGTCAACGGGGAATCCGGAAGTCTGCGGGTCGGAGCCAGGTTCCGTGATTTTCGGAGCCCCCCCCCTCCCCCCGAAGTTTAATTTTAAAATTGACCCCATGGTGTTGTCAGCTCTCTCGCGTGCTGTGGCAAATTGAAACAAGTTACAATAAATAATTTTCCAATCTGAAATTTCACTATCTCAACCATAAGCTCAAAAGACGGATGGCTAAAACCTGGCCTTCGCATAACTTGTAGTTTGTTAAAGGGGGCTCCGTCATGGAATAATAGAATGATACAGCACAGAAGGAGGCCATTTGGCCCATCGTGCCTGTGCCGGCTCTTTGAAAGAGCTATCCAGTTAGTCCCACTCCCCTGCTCTTTCCCCACAGCCCTGCAAATTTTTCCCCTTCAAGCATTTATCCAATTCCCTTTTGAAAGTTATTATTGAATCTGCTTCCACCACCCTTTCAGGCAGCGTATTCCAGATCATAACAACTCGCTGAGTAAAAAAAATTCTCCTCATCTCCCCCTCTGGTTCTTTTGCCAATTATCTTAAATCTGTGTCCTCTGGTTACCGACCCTCCTGCCACTGGAAACAGTTTCTCCCCATCTACTCTATCAAAACCCTTCATTATTTTGAACACCTCTATTAAATCTCCCCTTTAACCTTCTCTGCTCTAAGGAGAACAACCCCAGCTTCTCCAGTCTCTCCACATAACTGAAGTTCCTCATCCCTGGTACCATTCTAGTAAATCTCCTCCAGTCAATGTAAAAACAAGGTAAAAACCAAAATAAAACTCGCAAAAGTAACAATCAAATCATGGTTTAGTTCCTGGAAACTTCTGGGAATACCAGAATGATTGCAAAAGCAACTAGTTTGAAAGGCAGATTGTATTGTTGTAAATATGTATTTGCAGTGGATTACACAATATAATAATGTTGCTAAATAATTTGCATGTCTGCACTTGGGCAATTCAAAATGTTAATGTTAATGGGACTTCAATATTGTGGAGAGACTGGAGAAGCTGGGATTGTTCCCTTTAGAGCAGAGGAGGTTAAGGGGTGATTTAATCGAGGTATTCAAAATCATGAAGGGTTTTGATAGATTAAATAGGGAGAAACTCTTTTTACCGACAGGAGGGTCGGGAACCAGAGGACACAGATTTAAGGTAATCGGCAAAAGAACCAGAGGGGGAGATGAGGAGAAATTATTTTACGAAGCGAGTTGTGATGATCTGGAATGCGCTGCCTGAAAGGGCGGTGGAAGCAGATTCAATAATAACTTTCAAAAGGGAATTGGATAAATACTTGAAGGGGAAAAAATTGCAGGGCTACAGGGAAAGAGCTGGGGGAGTGGGACTAATTGGACAGCTCTTTCAAAGAGCCGGCACAGGCACGATGGGTCGAATGGCCTCCTTCTATGCTCTATGATATGGGGTATTAATTCTTTTACCAGCATAAATTCATATTCTGGTTTCAGCAAACTTACTTTTTATTTCTGTTTGGACCAAAGCGTGTTCCGTTTTTTGAGCTCCCCATTTTAGGAAGGGTCTCCTGGTTGTGGGGAGACTCCTGCAATGATTCATTAGATTGAAGGAACTTCACTGTGATGGGCGATTAAGGCTAATTCTCGATCCCACGTTCTCGTCGGGGAAGCTGCGCTCTGAAGAGAGCGTGGATCGGGGAGAGGGCTACAACATTGACAAAGTAGGTAGGGAATAACTCTGGCCGGGTATTCCGGGACATGGGAGCGTATTCTTAAAATTACAACTAAGTCGGTTAAGACCAAATCCAGTGGCTTGTGCGGATTGTGAAACGACCTGCCCAGAAGACCTTAGATGCAGAATTTAACGCGGTATTTTGATGGATTCTCCCTTAGGAGGAAGAATGGAGAAAAGGGCAGGGAAATGGGATTAAATAAAGTGCCGCCTTTGCTAACAAAATAGCAGAGCGTTCTCACTGGGCTGAACGGCCCGCTCCTGATCTTAGGTTTAAATGCTAACTACATTTTTGCTTTAAGAATGTCTCATCTGATGCCTTGGCGGAGGGGTCAGTGATCAGGGGGCATGGGTTTAAAGTGATTGGTAGAAGCATTGGAGGGGAGCTGAGGAGAAATTTTTTCACCCAGTGGGGGTCTGGAACTCTCTGCCTGAGAGGGCGGGAGAGGCAGAAACCCTCAATTCATTTAAAAAGTACTTGGATGTGCACCTGAAGTGCCGTAACCTACAGGGCTACGGACCGAGTGCTGGAAAGTGGGATTAAGCTAGAGAGTCCTTTTTTGGTCGGCACGGACACAATGGGCCGAATGGCCTCCTCCTGTGCCATAACTTTCTCTGATTCTATGCCATTCTATACCTGAAATAAGAAGTAACACTAAAACTGCTAAACAATTAGCTTCAAAATATAATAAGCAACAACAACTTGCATTTATACAGCGTCTTTAACGTAGTAAAACGTCCCAAGGATCTTCACAGGAGCGATTATCAAACAAAATTTGACACCGAGCCACATAAGGAGATATTAGGACAGGTGAGCAAAAGCTTGGTCAAAGAGGTAGTTTTTAAGGAGCGTTTTAAAGGAGGAGAGAGAGGCGGAGAGGTTTAGGGAGGGGATTCCAGAGATTGGGACCCAGGCAGCTGAAGGCACGGCCGCTTGAACTCTGAAAAGTGACCTGATCACTTCAGAATAATATGTTTGTTTTCGTGCGCTTTCGTGAATGTTTCCAGGATCATTAAAAAAAAACTACTCGTGCCCCCCGAGAGCGATCAGTTTACATTCCTTACTTGCCCATGGTTTAATTCAGGGCTCTTTTGTTCCCCCCTCCCAGTTTTCTCCCCTTCTCTCCTGTTGGTACTGGGAGTTTGGCTCCACGGGCACGGACAGCCTTCTGATACTTTGCCAAAGTAGCTACTAGTCAACAATTACACAGAATGTACAGCACAGAAACAGGCCATTCGGCCCAACAGGTCTATGCTGGTGTTTATGCTCCACACGAGCCTCCTCCCTCCCTACTCCATCGCACCCTATCAGCATATCCTTCTATTCCTTTCTCCCTCATGTGTTTATCCAGCTTCCCCTTAAATGCGTCTATGCTATTCGCCTCAACTGCTCCTTGTGGGAGCGAGTTCCACATTCTCACCACTCTCTGGGTAAAGAAGTTTCTCCTGAATTCCCTATTGGATTTATTAGTGACTACCTTATATTTATGGCCCCTAGTTCTGGCCTCCCCCACAAGTGGAAACATCTTCTCTACATCTACCCTATCAAACCCTTTCATAATCTTAAAGACCTCTATCAGGTCACCCCTCAGCCTTCTCTTTTCCACAGAAAAGAGCCCCAGTCTGTTCAATCTTTCCTGATAAGTATAAACCTCTCAGTTCTGGTATCATCCTAGTAAATCTGTTTTGCATCTTCTCCAGTGCCTCTATATCCTTTTTATAATATGGAGACCAGAACGGTTCACAATAATCCAACTCCAATTGTATCATGTGACTAGCAGGATGTTAGAAGGCCAACTTAGAAGGACTTTGTTCTTTTTTTTTTGGTCTAGCATTTCCTATTTTCTCATTCTTTATGTGTGCAACGTGACAGTGAATCCTAAATTTCCTGATCGGTGTTGTTTTAATGTCAGTGGTAACCTATTTAAAATAAGATGGGTCACCACTGGTGCTAAAATTAGATTGTAGTCTGCGCTTCACCAAGTGCGTCCTTCTGAAACTAACTAGCCCTCAACCCCCACCCCCCACTGAAGCGGACATTTCTGCCCTGCTGCTTGCCACAGTAAGAGTGGGTGGCACTGGACACTGTACAGTGCTTGGTTGTGGCTGGTCAGTGGGTAACTCCACCTCCTCAACAGAACAAGGACATATTTTAGAACGCTGGCTGTAAGCCAGTCTTTGACGCCCAGTTTCACGTGGTATTGCAGTGTGTTGTGCTGTATTACCGTAATGTATGCCTGTGTGAGTGAGTGAGTGTGTGTGAGTGTGAGTGTGTGTGTGAGTGTGAGTGTGTGTGTGTGAGTGTGTGAGTGTGTGTGAGTGTGTGAGTGTGTGTGTGTGTGTGAATAGGGAGGTAAGGCATGAAAAGCAATGGATACTAAAGCCGTGAGTTTGGGGGCGTTCTCTGCCTCCTCCCTCCTCCCTCCCCCCCCCCCAACCTCTTGCTCCATTGCATCCGTGAGACTCCTGTAGCATAACAGATGGTGCGCTTACCTTGCAAGAGAGGGGCCCTGAGTTCAATTCCTAGGCAGGGTGAAACCTTAGGCAAGTTTACACAAACCCGTCAAACAAACACACAATAGAAAGAACCCCTATAACATAAGAGCTAGAAATCCCTGTGGTTTAATAGTGTGACAATCATACTGTCTGAAGAGTCAGGGAGGGACTGGAGGTGAAACAGGGTTTGCTCCCCCAATATTATGAACTGGAAGTTTGCCATCCACCATATTGTTGGGGCTCGCGCCTGAAACAATTTTTCCCCACTTGGATTTTTGGACTTGTCATTCAGTCAAAAAAAGGAATCATTTATTGCTTCACAGGAAAGCAGATGCTAGTCCTTAGCTGCGTAATAAATATTTTATTTACATGAATAAAACTATTGGCATTTTTTTTTCGCAATCTGCCCTGCATAGGTTCTTCCTGTTTGAACAGGTTTATTTAAAAGTTTCTTTCATCCATTTCTTGTACGAAATTCCTACAAAATGTGTTTATCTTTCACTGCACCTCATTCTCACTGTTAACAATTTCAGTGTAAATCACATTAGGCAGTGCAAACCTCCCCCACTACCACAGATGTGAAACGCTATATCTGCAGACAAATTACTTTTTGTGAACTATATACTTCATATGGTGCTCCACCATTCAGCTAGCCTCAACACTATTTCAAAAAGGAGCAGGGGGAGTTCTCCCCGGTGTCCTGGGGCCAATATTTATCCCTCAACCAACATCACTAAAAAACACAGACAATCTGGTCATTATCACATTGCTGTTTGTGGGATCTTGCCGTGCGCAAATTGGCTGCCGCGTTTCCCTACAATACAACAGCGACTACACTTCAAAAAAGTACTTCATCGGCTGTAAAGCTCTTTGGGACGTCGTACGGTTGTGGAAGGCTCTGTATAAAATGCAAGTCCTTTTCTTTCTTTTTACAAACCAACCTTAACAGTGAAGATAATAATAAACAATAAATGCCAGAATCTATAACAAAAATATATAAGAACATAAGAAATAGGAGCAGGAGTAAGTCTATACGGCCCCTCGAGCCTGCTCCGCCATTCAATAAGATCAAGGCTGCTCTTCGACCTCAACTCCACTTTCCCGCCCGATCCCCATATCCCTTGATTCCCTTAGAGTCCAAAAATCTATCGATCTCAGTCTTGAATATACTCAAAGACTCAGCATCCACAGCCCTCTGGGGTAGAAAATTCCAGAGATTCACAATCCTTTGAGTGAAGAAATTCCTCCTCATCTCGGTCCTAAATGTCTGACCCCTTATCATGTGACTATGACCCCTAGTTCTAGACTCTCCAGCCAGGGGAAACAGCCTCTCAGCATCTATCCTGTCAAGCTCCCTCAGAATCTTATGTTTCAATGAGATCACCTCTCATTCTTCTAAACTCCAGAGAATATAGGCCCATTCATACGAACATACGAATTAAGAGCAGGAGTAGGCCATTCGGCCCCTCGAGCCTGTTCTGCCATTTGATAAGATCATGGCTGATCTGATTGTGACCTCAACCCTACTTTCCCGTCTACCTACAATAACCTTTGACTCCCTCGTTAATCAGGAATCTATCGAACTCAGCCTTAAAAATATTCAATGACCCTGCCTCCACCTCTCTCTGGGGAAGGGAGTTCCACAGACTCACGACCCTCTGAGAGAAAAAATTTCTCCTCATCTCCATCTTAAATGGGAGACCCCTTATTTTTAAACTGTGGCCCCTAGTTCTAGTCTCTCCCACAAGGGGAAACATCCTCTCAGCATCTACCCCTTCAAGTCCCCTCAGGATCATATATGTTTCAATAAGATCACCTCTCATTCTTCTAAACTCCAGTGTACACAGGCCCAACTTGTCCAACCTTTCCTCATAAGATAACCCCCTCATCCCAGGAATCAGTCGAGTGAACCTTCTCTGAACCGCCTCCAAAGCGATTATGTCCTTTCTTAAATAAGGAAACCAAAACTGCACACAGTATTCTAGATGTGGTCTCACCAATGCCCTGTACAACTGTAGCAAAACATCTCTACTTTTATATTCCATTCCCCTTGCAATAAATGACAACATTCCATTTGCCTTCCTAATCACTTGCTGTACCCGCATACTAACTTTTTGTGATTCATGTACTAGGACACCCAGATCCCTCTGTACCTCAGAGTTCTCCAATCTCTCTCCATTTAAATAATATACTGCTTTTCTATTCCTCCTGCCAAAGTGGACAAGTTCACATTTTCCCACATTAGGAGGGAGGGAATTCCAGAGCTTCGGGCCCAGGCAGCTGAAGGCACGGCCGCCAATGGGGGAGCGTTTAAAATCGGGGATGCGCAAAAGGCCAGAATTGGAGGAGCGCAGAGTTCTCGGAGGGTTGAAGGGCTGGAGGAGGTTACAGAGACAGGGAGGGATTTGAAAACAAGGGTGAGAATTTTAAAATCGAGGCGTTCCCGGACCGGGAGCCAGTGTAGGTCAGCGAGCACAGGGGGTGATGGGTGAACGGGACTTGGTGCGAGTTAGGATACGGAGTTTTGGATGAGCTAAAATTTACAGAGGGCGGAAGATGGGAGGCCGGCCAGGAGAACATTGGAATAGTCGAGTCTGGAGGTAACAAAGGCATGGATGAGGGTTTCAGCAGCAGATGGGCTGAGGCAGGGGCGGAGACGGGCGATGTTATGGAGGTGGAAGTGGGCGGTCTTGATGATGGTGATGGCTTCACTCCAGGACTTGAGCACATAATCTAAGGCTGACGCTCCAGTGCAGTACTAAAGGTGTGCTACATTGTTGGTGCCACCTCATGAATAAAATGTGAAACCAAGATGTCTGCCTGTTCAGGTGGATGTAAAAGATCCAGTGTCAGCACTTAAAAAAAGAGTAGGGAAATCTCCTGGCGACCGAGGCAACATTTGTTCCTTAAGCTACACCACCAAGAACGGATTATTACATAGAATTTACGGCACAGAAACAGCCCTATTATCTGGTCATTCATTTGATGTTTGTGGAACTTTGCTGTGCACAAATTAGCTGCTGTGTTTACTTACATAAAAACACTTAAAATACTAATTGATTGGCAGTGGAGCACTTAAGGGCATCCTGAGGAAATGAAAAGACACTAATTAATTGTGAGTTCTTTCTTTTGTTAATGGGTCAGTAGTCGTTTTTGGTTCCATGCTTTCCTACGTTTTCAAATCTTCACAAAAACGGCTGCAAGCAACAGGTTCTGTGAATTCGGCCAAAGCCTGATCCCAGATGGAGACCCCCATCGGCTTTTGGAAGGAATTAGAATCAGATTTGTTGCTACCATTGTTAGATCTAATTCTCCAAGTCTAATTCTGGCAAGGGATGGGATGCCTTATTACTTTCCTCATTCTCATTTATCACAGACAACCCCGCCAATGTACCAAAGTATCCAAAATTGGGTCATCGTGCCCTGTGCCGACTCTCTGAAAGAGCTATCCAATTAGTCCCACTTCCCCCTGCTCTTTCCCCATGGCCCTGCTCATTCTCTGTTTAATTTCAATGGCAGTGGATCGATGGACAACGCTGCACCTGATCATATTGGTCAATACAGGAGAAGCTGGGATTTGGTGCCGTTCACCAGGCTAGTTTCCTGGTATGTTCCAACTCACAACGCTTGGCGGGTACTGACAGGATACTTCCCTTGAGCTTCGATGTATCCAGGAAACTCAGGAAAAGAGCTCCCCTCAACTCCCCTTTTCTCTGCATTGATTAAAGAACCCTTGAGTGATTCGCCTGTGAACCGATAAGGAATTGTGTCAGAAAGGAAGGACATTTGTGAAAGTCGAAGAGCCAGGGTTGGACGCTGGAGGGCTGGGATAAATATTGTGGAATTTGCTCCATCACCTTTGGGTATCAGGGAGTATTCATGCGGAACATTTCATCATGAGATGAAATAGACTGGACAGGGGGCATGATAATGTAGCTTGTACACAGTGCGTAGGGAAAAATAGAATGTAGAAGCTTCATTGAACTGGGAGGATGGGGAGGAGAGGAGAAGAGAGCCTCATTGAACTGGGAGGATGGGGAGGAGAGGAGAAGAGAGCCTCGTTGAACTGGGAGGATGGGGAGAAGAGGAGAAGAGAGCCTCGTTGAACTGGGAGGATGGGGAGGAGAGGAGAAGAGAGCCTCGTTGAACTGGGAGGATGGGGAGAAGAGGAGAAGAGAGCCTCGTTGAACTGGGAGGATGGGGAGAAGAGGAAAAGAGAGCCTCATTGAACTGGGAGGATGGGGAGGAGAGAGCCTCGTTGAACTGGGAGGATGGGGAGGAGAGGAGAAGAGAGCAACATTGAACTGGGAGGATGAGGAGAAGAGAGCCTCGTTGAACTGGGAGGATGGGGAGGAGAGGAGAAGAGAGCCTCATTGAACTGGGAGGACGGGGAGGAGAGGAGAAGAGAGCCTCATTGAACTGGGAGGACGGGGAGGAGAGGAGAAGAGAGCCTCAGTGAACTGGGAGGACGGGGAGGGGAGTAGAAGAGAGCCTCATTGAACTGGGAGGATGGGGAGGAGAGGAGAAGAGAGCCTCGTTGCACTGGGAGGACGGGGAGGAGAGGAGAAGAGAGCCTCATTGAACTGGGAGGACGGGGAGGAGAGGAGAAGAGAGCCTCATTGAACTGGGAGGACGGGGAGGAGAGGAGAAGAGAGCCTCGTTGAACTGGGAGGACGGGGAGGAGAGGAGAAGAGAGCCTCGTTGAACTGGGAGGACGGGGAGGAGAGGAGAAGAGAGCCTCATTGAACTGGGAGGATGGGGAGGAGAGTAGAAGAGAGCCTCGTGGAACTGGGAGGACGGGGAGGAGAGTACTTCCATATTACTATGACAAGTCCATAAGCAATTTTAAAACAGATTAACAATCAAATTTAGCAACAGTGAGGATCCACAGTCTGCCACAATTTATCTGCAAGAAACAAGGGAAAATCCCTGCGATTGTTGCCATGGTCCTGAGCTATTCAGGTCACCGAATGCTGTGTGCAGCTTGAACTTCAGTTATGATAAGCCTCTGCTCCATTGCACTTTCAGTCTGCGGTGAATTTTCAAGGCTGTTTATACGTTGTTCGGCCTTTTTGCAGCTGTGTCAGTTTTTGTGTTTTGAGGTTGCTGGTCAGTGTTTGCTTATTATGGGTTGCCACACATGTAGAAATCAAAGGGCGGGGAGCGCCAATCACAGGGAGCGCAGCTTGGGGCCCTGCGAGCGTGCAGTCAGTGATTTCCTATCTTTTAAAATTACAGCCTGCGCAACACGATTTTCAAAGTAAAAAACAGGTGGGTTGGGGGCCGGCGGGGGGCATTGAAAATTGCCACCATTTCAGACCTACCTCCAACCCGCCCACTTCCGGTTTTCACGGGGGTGGGACGAGGGGCAGGCGGCTAACCCGCTCCCAGGAGGCGGGTCGGGCCTTAAATCCTTTCAAGGAGGCTTCAGGCCTCCATTTTTAACTAATTCCCCATTTCAACCTCGGGGGGGCTGGGATTCCCGGACCTTCTGTTTAACGCCTCGTGAAAGGAGGCGAGAAGGCCCGAGACTAACAGGTAGGTGCCTAGAAAGGCAGAGCTTGTGGGCCCCGAGGAGCAGGAGTGCTTCCCCCAGGCCCAACAAGCCTATCTGCACCGACCCCCTCACCGATCACGGACTCCCGACCCCGACCCGACCCCGATCCCCCGACCCCAATCCCCCCCGACCCCGATCCCAATCCCAATCCTCCGACCCCGATCCTCCGACCCCAATCCCCCCCTCCGACCCCCACCCCAATCATCTGACCCCCGAGCCCGATCCTCCGAGCCCGATCCTCCGACCCTCCTCCTCAACGATCGCGGAACCCCGCAATGACCCCCGATCCCCCCCCCCCACCGGAACTGACCCCCGATCCCATCCCCTATATCTCGTGACCCCCGTGCCCACCCATGCCCACCTGTGCTCCTTGCCCACCCATTCCCCTCCATGTTCCCCCCAACCAACCATGTAAACAAAGACGTCCTCTCCCTGGCTGGTCTCCCGTCCGACCCGTGCTAATGGGTTTCCCGACCTCAAATTGACCCCTGTCCTGTCTCCGTTTGAAAATTGAGCCCCATATATCACTGACATTATCCTTCACAGTCTGCACGTTAATGATGTACTTCTTCACTTTTTTTATATTGCTATGTGGATAATTTATGTAGAATGGCATTGAATTTACTCCACAGAAACAGGCCATTCGGCCCAACTGGTCTGTGCCGGTGTTTATGCTCCACACGAGCCTCCTCCCTCCCTACTTCATCTCACCCTATCAGCATATCCTTCTATTCCTTTCTCCCTCATGTGTTTATCCAGCTTCCCCTTAAATCCATCTACACTATTTGCCTCAACTACTCCTTGTGGGAGCGAGTTCCACATTCTCACCACTCTCTGGGTAAAGAGGTTTCTCCTGAAACTTTAAAAATAGCATTTTAAAATGCTTAAGGCATATACTTATAAAGAATATATGATGTTGAGTTCGACTTCAGGCCTCATTATTAGTCAGATCTATCCCAAAACATCGCTTTAACTCAGTGAGAAAATCTCAACAAGCAAGTGGCTGAGAACTGACGCCATGTGAGCTGTAGCCAACTCTCCAGGATTGGACTGGAGTCTCCAGGAGTTAAAGACAAATTGCCAGGACACTGTTTACCAGCAAAAACCCAGGGTGAAAAATCATTGGGGCATAAAAGAATTGTGCTTTTAAAAAAAAAATGTCTTTGTTTACTAGTTATTAAAATATCGGACATGGGAAAAAAGGCTGTTGGACTGACAGTCAAGAATCATCCAATTGGGCAATGAAGAGTCTATTCGCTTTCCCATTGGCCATGGGAAGGCGGGCACTGTGAGGATGGACGTGTTGGGCAACCAATGGCGGGAATGTGGGGGCGGGGTGGTTGGAGGCAGGAGGTCATGTGATGACACCTCCAGGAATACGTCCAACCGGAGATGGCAACCCTAAGTTGAGGTGTGCGTTTTATTACTGTGTCATACAATTGCACGAACCAGGAAAGGCTTTGCTTAAGGAACATAGGAACTGCTAGACTCAAAAAAAAAGACTAAGGTCCATCTAGTTCGCCTTCTACCATCCTGGTAATCGCACGATACGGCAGTAATGGAGTCTTTGATTAATCATAGCAATCAATCTCTATCAATTAGTCAACAACAGACCCAGACGTGAGGCGAGGTAAACCCCCAGTGGTGGAGAGCTTTGGGAACCATTGGTGCAGTGTCAGCTTATTCCTCCCGAGCACGTTAACACCCTGTGGAGGATTCAGCCTGTAGGACAACTCAAAAAAACCCAGCAAAAGATCTTCTTCACTAGATGGTGGATCGGCCTTACCGACCGATAAAAAGCTCGTTTGCTCGGATCCAGCAATTTACAGGGTGTAGGTTACCTTCAAAATCCGCATCTCCGACCAACTTGGTCTTCCCCGTTACAGGATCCCGAACGCGGTTAATCCCAACGTCAATTATAACCGTTCCATCTTTTATCATGTCCGCGGTGATCAGCTTTGGAATCCCTGGAAGAAGGCAACAATCCAATGTCACTGCGAATTCTCGGTCCTACAATCTCAAAGCGAGGCACTTACTGTTTACAGACATGGAATGGGGAGACTGGAATTTTCCCCACTGACTTTTGAATTTAAAAGATTTTTTAAAAATATAAATTCAGACGTATCGGATAATTTACAAATGTACACAAGAATCATCGTGCGGTGGTAATTGTGAGACAGTGTGATACATAGAAACATAGAAAATAGGAGCAAGAGTAGGCCATTCGGCCCTTCTCCGCCATTCAAAATGATCATGGCTGATCGTCTAACTCAGTATCCTGTTCCTGCTTTTTCCCCATATCCCTTGATCCCTTTAGCATTAAGAAATATATCTATCTCCTTCTTGAATACATCTAATGACTTGGCCTCCACTGCCTTCCGTGGTAGAGAATTCCACAGGTTCACCACCCTCTGAGTGAAGAAATTTCTCCTCATCTCTGTTCTAAATGGTATACCCCGTATCCTGAGACTGTGAGCCCTGGTTCTGGACTCCCCAGCCATCGGGAACATCCTCCCTGCATCTAGTCTGTCTAGTCCTGTTAGAATTTTATGTTTCAATGAGATCACCTCTCATTCTTCTAAACTCTAGTGAATATAGGCCTAGTCGACCCAATCTCTCCTCATACGTCAGTCCTGCCATCCCAGGAATCAGTCTGGTAAACCTTCGTTGCACTCCCTCCATGGCAAGAACATCCTTCCTCAGATATGGAGACCAAAACTGCACACAATACTCCAGGTGTGGTCTCACCAAGGCCCTGTATAACTGCAGTAAGACATCCCTGTTCCTGTACTCAAATCCTCTTACAATGAAGGTCAACATACCATTCGCCTTCCTAACTGCTTGCTGCACCTGAATGCAATTTGATACTATCAAATGTTCGCTTAAAACCCTGCCTTACACCAACAACAACTTGCATTTATATAGCACCTTTAACATAGAAAACATCCCGAGGCGCTTCACAGGAGCGATTATCAGACAAAATATGAAACCGAGCCACATAAGGAGATATTAGGACAGGAGAGCACAAGCTTGGTCAAAGAGGTAGGTTTTAAGGAGCATCTTGAAGGAGGAGAGAGAGGCGGAGAGGTTTAGGGAGGGAATTCCAGAGCTTAGGGCCCAGGCAGCTGAAGGCACGGCCGCCAATGGTGGGGCAAAGGGAGTGGGTGACGCATAAGAGGCCACAATTGGAGGAGCGCAGAGATCTCGGAGGTTTGTAGGACTGGAGGAGGTTACAGAGATAGGGAGGGGGCGAGGCCATGGAGGATTTTGAACACGAGGGTGAGAATTTTAAAATCGAGGCATTGTTGGACCGGGAGCCAATGTAGGTCAGCGAGCACAGGGGTGATGGGTGAGTGGGATTTGGTGCATGTTAGGGTACGGGCAGCAGAGTTTTCGATGAACTGAAAATTACGGAGGGTGGAAGATGAGTGGGAGGCCAGCCAGGAGAGCATTGGAATGGTCGAGTCTGGAGGTAACAAAAACATGGAAGATTTCTTATCATCTTCCATTACCATTAAAAACTGGAGATAAACTGGAATATGAATCTTGACCGCGCATGCACCATATGATTTAGCAAAGGAGCAGTACAGATTCATTTAAATGGCTGATCCAGGAGGATATTATGAATTATATTGTTTTTACCAACTGTCCTCTCACACCCCCATCCAATATTGGCTACAAACACATACCGGATGTGAAACTACAAATACAAGAACTCCGTGAACTTATATGCTCATTATACTTGCAAAACTAGTCTTTCATTCCTCCAGGAATTGAAACAATTTGATTTGAATAGAAACTTCCTATAGTTTCCTTTGGAGTCAGTGACACGTTCCTACTTGTGAAACGCGTGCCTTTGGATGAAAAGTTTCCGATTTGAACTCTAAATACTTATTTCAGCACGTGGTAAGCTGCATTTGCTGAGATCTGAAAATGCACGTTCGCAAAATCTAACAATCAAAGGATCCCCGTTTGTGCAACACATCGACAGTGGGCACTGCTATAAAAAAATGTATTTTCAATGACTGGGTGAATGTCCAATTGTTACACCAAAGTGTACGAATGAAAGGACAGAACTTGCAAACATGTTTATTTTTTAAAATTAATTTTACAGCACATTATCGGTCTTCTTTCTGTACTCCAAACTGTCTTTCTTCAGGACAAGGCTCAAACAGTCAGGGCCTCACACTTTTAGGGACATAGGAACAGGAGGAGGCCATTCAGCCCCTCGAGCCTGTTCCGCCATTCAATTTGATCGTGGCTGATCTGTATCTTAACTCCATCTACCCGCCTTGGTTCCATAACCCTTAATACCCTCACCCAACAAAAATCTATCAATCTCAGTTTTGAAATTTTCATTTGATCCCCGGCCTCAACAGCTTTTTGGGGGAGAGAGTTCCAGATTCCCACTCCCCTTTGTGTGAAGAAGTGCTTCCTGACATCACCCCTGAACGGCCCGGCTCTAATTTTAAGGTTATGCCCCCTTGTTCTGGACTCTCCCACCAGAGGAAATAGTTTCTCTCTGGCCACCCTAGCAAATCCTTTAATTATCTTAAATTAGATCACCCCTTAATCTTATATACTCGAGGGAATATGAGCCTAGTCGACGCAACCTGTCCTCATAATTTAACCCTTTTAGCCCCGACATCATTCTGGTGAATCTGCGCTGCACCCCCTCCAAGGCCGATATGTCCTTCCTGAGGTGCGGTGCCCAGAACTGAACGCAGTGTCTCCAGATGGGGTCTAACCAGAGCTCTGTACAGCTGGAACATAACTTCCACCCCTTTGTATTCCAGTTCTCTTGAGATAAAGACCAACATTCCATCAGCCTTTTAAATTATTTTTTTGTACCTGTCCACTAGCTTTTAGTGATTTCTGTACTTGGACCCCATAATCTCTCAGCTCCTCCACAGTTCCTGGGTTCTTTCCATTTACAAAATACGCTGGTCTGTTGTTTCTGAACTCCAGAGTGGGTGACCTCACACTTCCCCACACTGAACTCCATCTCAGTTTCTGCCATGGAACCCCCTTTATAAACCAACTCTACCCCCCCCCTGAAAAATTCACTTTCGAAACTGTAAGTAAGGAATGAATGATTATAAAACGTTTTTTGTAACAAAGATTTGGATTTAGAACATGTCCAAGTATGTAAGGAATGGTAGGAACGTACTTTTGAAAATGCTAGTTGGTCAATAAATGCAAATATTTATTGGCTATGATAAATTCTGCCAATCAACATCATCTTTTTGATGTAATCTGAGCTTGTTTATTAAGCATTTAAAAAAAAATTTCATTGGATTGCAAATTCCATGCTTGCGACAAGAATTATAATGAAGACTTGAACTAGTTCAGATGCCTGCGTGCTTTTTTTTTCCCAGTTATCAAGCTCGCTCTTGTCTTTTTTGCTGTGGGCACTTGTGATCTGGTCCGAGGGCCAATTTTTACTGGGTGGATCATTCCCCAATTTTGAACCTGCACGGCAGGTTTGCATGTTGGCCGTGACTCAGTGGGGCAGCACTCTCGCCTCTGAGGCAGAAGGTCGTGGGTTCAAGTCCCACTCCAGAGATTTAAGCACAAAATCTAAGATGACACTCCCAGTGCAGTACTGAGGGAGTGCTGCCCTCTCGGAGGTGCGTCTTTCGGATGAGACGTTAAACCGAGGCCCACGTCTGCCCTCTCAGATGGATGTAAAAGATCCCACGGCCGCTATTTCGAAGAAGAGCAGGGGAGTTCTCCCTGGTGTCCTGGGCCAATATTTATCCCTCAACCAACATCACTAAGACAGTTTGGGGGCAAAATTGGATAGGGCCTATTTTCGGGCGTGGGTAGCGCGATCTGCTATTACCCCATGGAGGCAGGATGAGACTTTCATCTGGCCTGAGGACTTACCTGCAAGCGGCATTGGAAATTAGTGTGGACATTGAGGATACAATGCAATTCGCGCTTTCCATCAGCAATTCCTTAAAGGGAGGATGTCTCTTAAAAACCTCTTAAAGGTAGCTGTTATTTGCTAAAAATAACAGTCTGCTGTTTGCACAGAGTCTGAACGGAGATCAGGCATCGCACACGTAAAAACACAGATGCGGGTCCCATCCCTATGTTTACAAACTGATGAGTTGTGTTAAAACATTGAATAAAGGTTGCGCACTACTAAATCCCACACCCTCCAATCTGCACGTCAGACCTCACCAATCTGCCGATTTGAGTTTGTACCAGGAGAGTGCGTGCACCAAGGTTCTCACTAGAGGCCTTGGTGCAAGAGGTGGACAAAAGGAGGGGCATCCTACAACAGCAGGGGGGCAAGAGGCCTCCAGACATATGCTCAAGAGGCAGTGGGGGACGAAGTCAATGCCAGGCTCATAGCACCATGAACATGGATGCAGTGCAGGAAGAAGCTCAATGCTTTGACACGAGTGGTCAAGGTGAGTGAGGTCAACTGTCAAGTGGTGTCTCCTACCAACTGCTCCACACACTACACCCCCATCACCCACATACCAACAAACTCTTTCCATCAGTGCTCAACTCTTCCAATCAGATGCTTCCTCTCACCCTCACACATTACCCCTGTTGCAAGCCGCCCACCCACAATTCACAGGTCACACACACTGGCAGCTATTCAACCATGACAGGCACGTCACCCAGACACGCGTCCTGCTTTCTTGCAGGAGAAGGTGGCGCATATCAAGAGGCAGAAAGTGGCAGTGGCATTTAGCTCCAAGAGCCTGTTCCGCCATTCAATGGTCTCATGGTGGACCTGTGACCTAACTCCATATACCCACCTTAGCCCCATAACCCTTAATACCCTTCGTTCACAGAAATCTATCAATCTCAGATTTACATTCACAAGTGAGCTATCATCAGCTGCCGTTTGCAGAAGAGCATTCCAAACGTCTCCCACCCTTTGCGGTTAGAAGCATTTCCTAACTTCACTCCTGCACATCCTGGCTCTAAATGTTGGGCTATGTCCCCGTGTCCTAGTATTCAAGTCTTGGAGACCTCCAAAAACAGGTACAAGTGTATCGGCAGCCAGAAGCAATAATCCAGCCACTACCCTGTAAATCCTGCATGGTCCCTTTAAATAACGCTGGTGGGTGGGTCCTCCAGGCACTCTAAGACACGTTCAGATGGTCGTGGTTAAGACTGTGCATTGAGTTGAGTGTTAGACACCATTTTGGGACTTACCACTTTAAATCAGCGTTGCACACTGATTGTATCCATTTTCTCCTTACTTTACATGCTGTCGACGTTCGTTACTTGCGCATCTGCTGATACCTATACCAAGATGGCGTCCGGCGCACGTCACGCTGGAAACGTGCATGTGCAGCCATGACGCCATCTTGGATGTTTGGGAGGCCGCGAGAAATTGGGCTACACGGCCCAATTTCTCACCCGTTATCTGGTCATTATCTCATTGCTGTTCGAGGGAGCTTGCTGTGCGCAAATTGGCTGCCGCGTTTCCTACATTACAGCAGTGACTACACTTCAAGAGTACTTCATTGGCTGTAAAGCTCTTTGGGACGTCCTAAGGTTGTGAAAGTTGCTATATAAATGCAAGACTTTCTTTCTTTTTTCTTTACTGCACAGTTTGGTGAAACAAGTAGGGCCCACCACACACCCTCCCCTCTTCCTGCTGCCCATCTCTTTACTTTTTGCCTCACTCACTTTTATTGCCATTAAACCTTAACAATTCTCAGTGAGAACTGACCTGGGATGAATTGCCTGCTCCGTCCCCACCGCACCCCCTCCAGAACTCTGCGTTCCTCCAGACTCTGGCCTCTTGCGCAATCCCCTCATTCCCTTCGCTCCACCATTGGCGTCCGTGCCTTCAGCTGTCTAGGCCCCATGCCCTGGAATTCCCTCCTTAAACCTCTCCACCTCTCTCTCCTTCTTTATGACCCTCAATTAAGATAGCAGAGAGAGGAATTTCATACTCAAGTATTAAGGGAATGTACTCCCTCATCCCACAGGGTAATTCCAAAGGTACCATTGTGGTCATCTGGAAACAGTAGCGAATGCAAAGACTAAATAGTGTGACAGTACTTTCTAAAAGTGGTCTCACACTGCTTGTCGGCGCTCGATCCAGTGATTTATGTCAATGTGAAGCTAAAACTGGTTCACTCCTGGAGATTCCCAGCAAATATTAACACACTCCTGGGGATTCCCAGCAAATATTAACACACTCCTGGAGATTCCCAGCAAATATTAACACACTCCTGGGAATTCCTGCAAATATTAACACACTCCTGGAGATTCCCAGCAAATATTAACACACTCCTGGGGATTCCCAGCAAATATTAACACACTCCTGGGGATTCCCAGCAAATATTAACACACTCCTGGAGATTCCCAGCAAATATTAACACACTCCTGGGGATTCCCAGCAAATATTAACACACTCCTGGAGATTCCCAGCAAATATTAACACACTCCTGGGAATTCCTGCAAATATTAACACACTCCTGGGAATTCCTGCAAATATTAACACACTCCTGGGAATTCCTGCAAATATTAACACACTCCTGGAGATTCCCAGCAAATATTAACACACTCCTGGGGATTCCTGCAAATATTAACACACTCCTGGGAATTCCTGCAAATATTAACACACTCCTGGGGATTCCTGCAAATATTAACACACTCCTGGAGAGTCCCGCCAAATGTTAACACACTCCTGGGGATTCCTGCAAATATTAACACACTCCTGGGAATTCCTGCAAATATTAACACACTCCTGGGGATTCCTGCAAATATTAACACACTCCTGGAGAGTCCCGCCAAATGTTAACACACTCCTGGGGAGTCCCGCCAAATGTTAACACACTCCTGGGGATTCCTGCAAATATTAACACACTCCTGGGGATTCCTGCAAATATTAACACACTCCTGGGGAGTCCCGCCAAATGTTAACACACTCCTGGGGATTCCTGCAAATATTAACACACTCCTGGGGATTCCTGCAAATATTAACACACTCCTGGGGATTCCTGCAAATATTAACACACTCCTGGGGAGTCCCGCCAAATATTAACACACTCCTGGGGATTCCCAGCAAATATTAACACACTCCTGGTGATTCCAGCAAATATTAACACACTCCTGGGGATTCCCAGCAAATATTAACACACTCCTGGAGATTCCCAGCAAATATTAACACACTCCTGGGGATTCCTGCAAATATTAACACACTCCTGGGGATTCCTGCAAATATTAACACACTCCTGGGGAGTCCCGCCAAATGTTAACACACTCCTGGGGATTCCCAGCAAATATTAACACACTCCTGGGGATTCCCAGCAAATATTAACACACTCCTGGGGATTCCAGCAAATATTAACACACTCCTGGGGATTCCCAGCAAATATTAACACACTCCTGGAGATTCCCAGCAAATATTAACACACTCCTGGGGATTCCTGCAAATATTAACACACTCCTGGAGATTCCCAGCAAATATTAACACACTCCTGGGGATTCCTGCAAATATTAACACACTCCTGGAGATTCCCAGCAAATATTAACACACTCCTGGGGATTCCTGCAAATATTAACACACTCCTGGAGATTCCCAGCAAATATTAACACACTCCTGGGGATTCCTGCAAATATTAACACACTCCTGGGAATTCCTGCAAATATTAACACACTCCTGGGGATTCCTGCAAATATTAACACACTCCTGGGGAGTCCCGCCAAATGTTAACACACTCCTGGGGATTCCTGCAAATATTAACACACTCCTGGGGATTCCTGCAAATATTAACACACTCCTGGGGATTCCTGCAAATATTAACACACTCCTGGGGAGTCCCGCCAAATATTAACACACTCCTGGGGATTCCCAGCAAATATTAACACACTCCTGGGGATTCCAGCAAATATTAACACACTCCTGGGGATTCCCAGCAAATATTAACACACTCCTGGAGATTCCCAGCAAATATTAACACACTCCTGGAGATTCCCAGCAAATATTAACACACTCCTGGAGATTCCCAGCAAATATTAACACACTCCTGGGGATTCCTGCAAATATTAACACACTCCTGGGGATTCCTGCAAATATTAACACACTCCTGGGGAGTCCCGCCAAATGTTAACACACTCCTGGGGATTCCCAGCAAATATTAACACACTCCTGGGGATTCCCAGCAAATATTAACACACTCCTGGGGATTCCAGCAAATATTAACACACTCCTGGGGATTCCCAGCAAATATTAACACACTCCTGGAGATTCCCAGCAAATATTAACACACTCCTGGGGATTCCTGCAAATATTAACACACTCCTGGAGATTCCCAGCAAATATTAACACACTCCTGGGGATTCCTGCAAATATTAACACACTCCTGGAGATTCCCAGCAAATATTAACACACTCCTGGGGATTCCTGCAAATATTAACACACTCCTGGAGATTCCCAGCAAATATTAACACACTCCTGGGAATTCCTGCAAATATTAACACACTCCTGGGGATTCCTGCAAATATTAACACACTCCTGGGGAGTCCCGCCAAATGTTAACACACTCCTGGGGATTCCCAGCAAATATTAACACACTCCTGGAGATTCCCAGCAAATATTAACACACTCTTGGGGATTCCTGCAAATATTAACACACTCCTGGAGATTCCCAGCAAATATTAACACACTCCTGGGGATTCCTGCAAATATTAACACACTCCTGGGAATTCCTGCAAATATTAACACACTCCTGGGGATTCCTGCAAATATTAACACACTTCTGGGGAGTCCCGCCAAATGTTAACACACTCCTGGGGATTCCCAGCAAATATTAACACACTCCTGGGGATTCCAGCAAATATTAACACACTCCTGGGGATTCCCAGCAAATATTAACACACTCCTGGGGAGTCCCGCCAAATGTTAACGCACTCCTGGGGATTCCCAGCAAATATTAACACACTTCTGGGGATTCCTGCAAATGTTAACACACTCCTGGGGAGTCCCGCCAAATATTAACACACTCCTGGGGATTCCTGCAAATATTAACACCCTCCTGGGGATTCCCAGCAAATGTTAACACACTCCTGGGGATTCCAGCAAATGTTAACACAATCCTGGGGAGTCCCGCCAAATATTAACACACTCCTGGGGATTCCAGCAAATGTTAACACACTTCTGGGGATTCCTGCAAATGTTAACACACTCCTGGGGAGTCCCGCCAAATATTAACACACTCCTGGGGATTCCTGCAAATATTAACACCCTCCTGGGGAGTCCCGCCAAATATTAACACACTCCTGGGGAGTCCCGCCAAATATTAACACACTCCTGGGGATTCCCAGCAAATATTAACACACTTCTGGGGAGTCCCGCCAAATGTTAACACACTTCTGGGGAGTCCCGCCAAATGTTAACACGGTATTGATAGTCAGGCCGCAAGTAGATCAAGTAATCCCGAGTGGAGGGGCACTGAAGTTAACAACAACTTGCATTTATACAGCGTCTTTAATGTAGTAAAACGTCCCAAAACGCTTCACAGGAGCGATTATCAGACAAAATTTGACACCGAGCCACGTAAGGAGATGTTAGGACAGGTGACCAAAAGCTTGGTCAGAGGTAGGTTTTAAGGAGCGTCTTAAAGGAGGAGAGAGAGGCGGAGAGGTTTAGGGAGGGAGTTCCTGACTTTAAAGATTAAACAGCAATGGAAAAGAAAATGGAGTGAGGTGTAACACGGACTGACGCTTCGATGTCGCCCGTTTTGCGTTACTGCTGACGACCAATTTTACCCCCAGTGAGTCATAGAATCATACAGCACAGAAGGAGGCTATTCGGCCCATCGTGCCTGTGCTGGCTCTTTGAAAGAGCTATCCTATTAGTCCCACTCCCCTGCTCTCTCCCCATAGCCCTGCAAATTTTTCCTTTTCAAGTATTTATCCAATTCCCTTTTGAAAGTTACTATTGAATCTACTTCCACCGCCCTTTCAGGCAGCGCAACTCGCTGCTTAAAAATTTCTCCTCATCTCCCCTCTGGTTCTTTTGCCAATTACCGTAAATCTGTGTCCTCTGATTACCGACCCTCCTGCCACTGGAAACAGTTTCTCTCCATCTACTCTATCAAAACCCCATATAATTTTGAATGACTATTAAATCTCCCTTTAACCTTCTCTGCTTTTTTAGATATTAAGGGGAACGGATAGGTTGGATAGAGAGAAACTATTTCCGCTGGTTGGGGATTCTAGGAGTAGGGGGCACAGTCTAAAAATTAGAGCCAGACCTTTCAGGAGCGAGATTAGAAAACATTTCTATACACAAAGGGTGGTAGAAGTTTGGAACTCTCTTCCGCAAACGGCAATTGATACTAGCTCAATTGCTAAATTTAAATCTGAGATAGATAGCTTTTTGGCAACCAAAGGTATTAAGGGATATGGGCCAAAGGCAGGTATATGGAGTTAGATCGCAGATCAGCCATGATCTTATCAAATGGCGGAGCAGGCACGAGGGGCTGAATGGCCTACTCCTGTTCCTATGTTCCTATGCTCTAAGGGGAACAATCCCAGCTTCTCCAGTCTCTCCACGTAACTGAACTCCCTCATCCCTGGAACCATTCTAGTAAATCTCCTCTGCATCCTCTCCAAGGCCTTGACATCCTTCCTAAAGTGCGGTGCCCAGAATTGGACACAATACTCGAGTCTGAGGGCATGCTGTTCTACAACGAATATCAATAAAATGTGAGGGAAAGTTTAGAGGAGGTGAGTGTGACTCTTAAAGTAAGTGAATACTATATTCAAAAATTGTAGTTTATTATAGATACCTGTGTAGCTTCTTGCAGAGAAAAATCAAAGCCTTCTACAATTTTCATAATTTAAAAAGAACATATATGTAAATCTTATTTCATCTCTAGTTTAAGATAAAAGATTTTTCTAACTGTTGATAAAGAACATTATAAAATCACTCTGCCCTCTCAGGTAGACATAAAAGATCCCATGGCACCATTTCGAAGAAGAGCAGGGGAGTTCTCCCCGGTGTCTTGGGCCCAATATTTATTCCTTCAACCAACAACTTAAACAGATTATCTGATCCTCAATGTTGTTTGTGGGATCTTGCTGTGCGCAAATTGGCTGCTGCGTTTCCTACATTACAACAGTGACTACACTTCAAAAAAAAAAGTACTTCAATGGCCATAAAGCTCTTTGGGACGTCCTGAGGTTGTGAAAGGCGCAATAGAAATGCAGGTCCTTCTTTTTTTTAATGCAGTGCTGATGATATAAGGGCTTCATACTTGTGATGTGGATGAAGTACATTTTATTCACGAGTATCTGGAGAAAGCAGCACGCGAGAGAATTCCGACAGACCAGTCTCGACAAGAACAAGAGTGACTCCCTCCCCTCCCTGGAATGTGTCTTGCCATCACAGTGCCGCACCAGTAAATAAACGGACTGAAGCCCACTTCCTCCTCAAATCTCCAACGTGCTATAACAATGTTCGACCGATGTTGTAAGCAATGGGATGGATGTTTCAATCAGCAGGAATTTCTGCCCCGGCTATTAAAACAGGCTTTTTTAAACTCCCAACACTGCTTGGAACGCATGTAGAAAAATCTCTAAATTTGTTAGTTAGATGACAAAGTCTAACCCAAAATTTTAAATATAACCAATTTATAGCACGTTATCTCATGTAAACAGCAACAACGTGTAGTACTGAGGATTAAATACTAATAATATTGAACTCCCAATTAGAATGTTCTGCAATATGACCGATAAATAGCGAAAATACCTCGCTGACCTACACTGGCTCCCGGTCCGCCAACGCCTCGATTTTAAAACTTTCATCCTTGTTTTAAAATCCCTCCATGGCCTCTCCCCTCCCTATCTCTGTGACCTCCACCAGCTCTACAACCCCTCCGAGGTCTCTGCGCTCCTCCGATTCTGGTCTCTTGCGTGTCCCCGATTTTATTCGCTGTACCACTGGCGGCCGTGCCTTCAGCTGCCTGGGCCCTAAGCTCTGGAATTCCCTCCATGAAGCTCTCCGCCCCTCTCTCCTCCTTTAAGACGCTCCCGAAAACCTACCTCTTTGACCAACTGTTCTAATATCTCCGTATGTGGTTCGGCGTCAAATTTTGTTTGATAATCACCCCTGTGAAGCGCCTTGGGGCGTTTTACTACGTTAGATGCAGTATATAAACGCAACTTGTTGTTGTTGGAGAAGGAGGACGGGCAGTAGGGAAGGTTCAGGGAGATTGGATACCATTGGAGGAGGTCTGCTACTGGTGACGGTGCTACCTTGACCTCACCAAGGACTGTGTCCAGGAGTGATGTGTGAAAAGACCACACCTCACCAAGGAAACCATCCTGCGCCATACCCTGGAATAGAACCCGTGACCAACTCTGGGGCCATCTTCCTGCCAGTATTGGTAAAAGTAATAACGACACTCAATATCTTTTCATTACAGACTCCTTCCAGGAGATGTCAAGAGTCTTGGCAAGGATCGGTTAATTAGTGGTTCACCACCAACATTAACTAGGTCACAGTTGCAGTTTCAACATGCCATGAATAGACTAACATCACCTTTCAGCAACAACAACAACTTGCATTTATACAGCGCCTTTAACATAGTAAAAACGTCCTAAGGCGCCTCACAGGAGCGATTATCAAAGAAAATTTGACACCGAGCTACATAAGGAGATATTAGGACAGGTGACCAAAAGCTTGGTCAAAGAGGTAGGTTTTAAGGAGCGTCTTAAAGGGGGGGGGGGGGGGGGGGGGAGAGAGAGGTGGAGAGACGGAGAGGTTCAGGGAGGGAATTTCAGAGCTTAGGGCCTGGGCAGCTGAAGGCACGGCCGCCAATAGTGGGGCTATAGAAATCAGGGACGCACAAGAGGCCAGAGTTGGAGGAGCGCAGAGATCTCGGAGGGTCGTAGAGGCTGGCGGAGGTTACAGAGATAGGGAGGGGGGCGAGGCCATGGAGGGATTTGAAAACAAGGATGAGAATTTTAAAATCAAGGCATTGCCGGACTGGGAGCCAGTGTAGGTCAGCGAGCACAGGGGCAGCCAGCAGCATGAGAGGCTATAACAGGTTTCTTCAAGGGATATGGCATTCCAGTGTACAAGGTACTATCAACTGTGTGCATGTGGTTATGAGGCACCTTTGGAACATCCTGTGGTGTTTATTAACAGAAAGGAATGCCAGATATTTGTGACATCTCCAGACATTCTGCAAGGCTTGTACTGCGGCAACACCAAATTTTAGATGACATTTTCCAGTGTGCATGGTATTTGTTAGTGGTATCTGGAAGCCCTGCATCTTCTCATTCTCTTCACTCAATAGCCATGTAACCATGCCTTTCCATAAAGACAATATAAGAAATAAACTTTCTTCCTATAAGAGTATGAGTTTCTTGCGCTGCACATGAAGGGAGCAATGTCTAACTCAGGGTATGGAAGCAAAATGCACACAGATACATCCATTTACAAGGGTCACACCTGAACTGAGAGGTGAAAGCCATCAGGAAAGACTGAACAGACTGGGGCTCTTTTCTCTAGAAACGAAAAGAGAGGGGTGACCTGAGTAAGGTCTTTATGGTTATGAAAGGGTATGATAGGGTAGACATAGAGAAGATGTTTCCACTTGTGGGGGAGTGTCCCAAAACTAGGGGTCATAAATATAAGATCGTTACTAATAAATCCAATCGGGAATTCAGGAGAATCTTTTTTACCCAGAGAGTGGTGAGAATGTGGAATTCGCTACCATCAGGACTAGTTGAGACGAATAGCGTAGACGTATTTAAGGGGAAGCTGGATAAACACGTGAGGGAGAAAGGAATAGAAGGATATGCTGATAGGGTGAGATGAAGAGGGGAGGGAGGAGGCTCGTGTGGAGCATAAACGCCGGCATGGACCATTTGGGCCGAATGGCCTGTTTCTGTGCTGTATAGTCCATGTAATTCTATGTAAAATAAAAGCTAAAGCTTCCAAGAGGTCAGATTATTTAACAGGTGGCTACGATAATAGATAATCGACCACATCATCTTGATTCTGGTGAGAGAAGAACTCACCTGCGCCCACAATCACAATATCTGCAAGCTGAGTGTGGGCCGTGAGTTGCTCCTTGGGGGTATACCTGTGTGCGATAGTCACTGTGGCATCACCTACAAATTACAAGAAGAAGTCATTACATAACAATAACAACTTGCATTTATATAGCGCCTTTAACGTAGTGAAACATCCCAAGGCATTTCACAGGAGCAATTATCAAACAAAAATTTGATACCAAGCCACACAGGGAGTTATTAGGACAGGTGGCCAAAAAGCTTGGTCAAAGAGGTGGATTTTAAGGAGCGTCTTAAACATACACACAAACATACATACGAGTTAAGAAAAGGAGTGGGCCTTTCGGCCCCTCGAGCCTGCTCTGCCATTTGATAAGATCATGGCCGATCTGATTGTGACCTCAACCCTACTTTCCCGTCTACCTACTATAACCTTTGACTCCCTTGTTAATCAGGAATCGATCTAACTCAGCCTTAAAAATATTCAATGACCCTGCCTCCACCGCTCTCTGGGGAAGGGAGTTCCACAGACTCACGATCCTCAGAGAAAAAATTTCTCCTCATCTCCGGCTTAAATGGGAGACCCCTTTTTTTAAACTGTGGCCCCTAGTTCCAGTCTCTCCCACAAGGGGAAACACCCTCTCAGCATCTACCCCTTCAAGTCCCCTCAGGATCTTATATGTTTCAATAAGATCACCTCTCATTCTTCTAAACTCCAGTGTATACAGGCCCAACTTGTCCAACCTTTCCTCATAAGATAACCCCCTCATCCCAGGAATCAGTCGAGTGAACCTTCTCTGAACCGCCTCCAAAGCGATTATGTCCTTTCTTAAATAAGGAGACCAAAACTGCACACAGTATTCTAGATGTGGTCTCACCAATGCCCTGTACAACTGTGGCAAAACATCTCTACTTTTATATTCCATTCCCCTTGCAATAAATGACAATATTCCATTTGCCTTCCTAATCACTTGCTGTACCCGCATACTAACTTTTTGTGATTCATGTACCAGGATACCCAGATCCCTCTGTACCTCAGAGTTCTGCAATCTCTCTCCATTTAAATAATATACTGCTTTTCTATTCCTCCTGCCAAAGTGGATTAAGTTCACATTTTCCCACATTATATTCCATCTGCCAAATTTTTGCCCACTCACTTAACCTATCTATATCCCTTTGCAGACTCCTTATGTCCTCTTCACAACTTACTTTCCTTCCTACCTTTGTGTCATCAGCAAATTTAGCAAACCATACATTCGGTCCCTTCATCCAAGTCATTGATATAGATTGTAAATAGTTGAGGCCCAAGCACTGATCCCTGTGGCACTCCACTCGTTACATCTTGCCAACCTGAAAATGACCCATTTATGCCTACTCTCTGTTTCCTGTTAGCTAACCAATCCTTTATCCATGCTGATATGTTACCCCCTACACCATGAGCTCTTATTTTGTGTAGTAGCCTTTGGTGTGGCACCTTGTCAAAAGCCTTCTGGAAATCCAAGTAAAGGAGGAGAGAGAGGTAGAAAGGCAGAGAGGTTTAGTGAGGGAATTCCAGAGCTTAGGGCTTAGGTCGTTGAAGGCACGGCCGCCAGTGGTGGTGCGATTAAAATCGGGGATGCGCAAGAGGCCAGAATCGGAGGAACGCAGAAATCTTGGAGGGTTGTAGGGCTGGAGGAGGTTACAGAGATAGGGAGGGGGGGCGAGGCCATCGTGGGATTTGAAAACGAGGATGAGAATTTTAAAATCAAGGTGTTGCCGGACCGGGAGCCAATGTAGGTCAGCGAGCACAGCGGGGTGATGGGTGAACGGGACTTGGTGCGAGTTAGGATACGGGGACAGCAGAGTTACAACTGTAAATACTTTACAACCATTTCTGTTCATTGGCAGTAACTCACGTGGGTTTTACTCCCCTGGGCTACCTGTCTATAAAACTGACTTTGGCAATAGTTTTTTTTAAGACACATTTGCATCATTTTAGCAGTTATACTGGACTGGGTGACCACAATGAGAGAGCGAATTCAGGCATGACAACCAATTTTCATCCAGGCCCAAGTTTTGTTTCCCACTCACTGATGCTCCGGACATATTAATGGGGCATAAGGGAGTGTATTTCTTAGATTAGGGAGGGGTAAGAAGGGTGCTAGGATATAAGGGTTATTATTAATGTTGGGGAGGATTAGGTGAAAGAAAGTTACAAGGGAGTGTCTCTAAATGGGGCAATGAAACTACAGGAGAACATAAGAACATAAGAAATAGGAGCAGGAGTAGGCCATCCGGCCCCTCGAGCCTGCTCCGCCATTCAACAAGATCATGGCTGATCTTCTACCTCAATGCCATTTTCCTGCACCATCCCCATATTCCTCGATGCCTTTAATATCTAGAAATCTATTGATCTCTGTTTTAAAGGGATCAATGACTGAGCCTCCACAGCCCTCTGGGGTAGAGAATTCCAAAGAATCACCACCCTCTGAGTGAAGAAATTTCTCCTCATCTCAGTCCTAAATGGCCTACCCCTTATTCTGAGACTGTGATCCCTGGTTCTAGACTCCCCAGCCAGGGGAAACATCCTCCCTGCATCCACCCTGTCGAGCCCTGTAAGAATTTTGTATGTTTCAATGAGAAGGCAATTACTGACTGCCCCAATACCTTGGGGAGTACAAGCAAGATGGGGGAGTCAAATTTCACTGGGTCTAATACCAATCCATTAACTATGGGTTAATAGTTAACCCACCTCCCTATCTCTGTAACCTCCTCCAGCCCTGCAACCCTCCGAGATCTCTGCGTTCCTCCAATTCTGGCCTCTGGAGCAACCCCGATTTCCATCGCTCCACCATTGGCGGCCGTGCTTTCTGCTGCCTGGGCCCAAAGTTCTGGAATCCCCTCCCTAAACCTCTCCCTCTCTCGCCTTCTTTAAGATGCTCCTTAAAACCGACTTCTTTGACCAAGCCCCTGTCCTAATATCTCCTTATGTATCTCGGTGTTAAATTTTGTTTGATAATCGCTCCTGCGAAGCGCCTTGGGACGTTTTTACTACGTTAAAGGCGCTATATAAATGCAAGTTGTTGTTGAATCAGCCCAGTACATTGGTGTGGGTCTTTCGAGATGTTACAAAAAGTAATGAACATCAAAAGCATTGCACATTTTTATTTTATCTCTTGCAACTGGCAAGAGTCTTTTTTATTATTCGTTCGTGGGATGTGGGCGTCGCTGGCGAGGCCGGCATTTATTGCCCATCTCTAATTGCCCTTGAGAAGGTGGTGGTGAGCCGCCTTCTTGAACCGCTGCAGTCCGTGTGGTGAAGGTTCTCCCACAGTGCTGTTAGGAAGGGAGTTCCAGGATTTTGACCCAGCGACGATGAAGGAACGGCCGATATATTTCCAAGTCGGGATGGTGTGTGACTTGGAGGGGAACATGCAGGTGGTGTTGTTCCCATGCGCCTGCTGCCCTTGTCCTTCTAGGTGGTAGAGGTCGTGGGTTTGGGAGGTGCTGTCGAAGAAGCCTTGGCGAGTTGCTGCAGTGCATCCTGTGGATGGTACACACTGCAGCCACTGTGCGCCGGTGGTGAAGGGAGTGAATGTTTAGGGTGGTGGATGGGGTGCCAATCAAGTGGGCTGCTGTGTCCTGGATGGTGTTGAGCTTCTTGAGTGTTGTTGGAGCTGCACTCATCCAGGCGAGTGGAGAGTATTCCATCACACTCCAGTCTGGGTGTGAAGTTCACAAATATGATTTTTCTGAACTTTCTCTGGAACATTGCTTAACTAGAAATCTGAAATGGACATTCTTTCAAGACTTGGATCAACTATCATTGAGTTAAGTCAAATCGTATCAGATTAGGCAAAGAAATTGGCTCCACACTTGCTCCTGGAGTCAAACTATTTCAGGACTCAGCAGTGCTTCGTTCCGAGTGGAAACTTTGTCAATTTTTTTTTGAAAGTACAAACGTATTCAGTGACAAACGAGGTAACATATGACAAGAAATTAACGGATAAATAGGATTAGGTGACAGAATCTTTCATTTAAAAAAAAAACCTAACACGCAGCAACAACACTTATACAAATGGAGAGAAACCTCTTTATCCAGAGAGTGGTGAGAATGTGGAACTTGCTACCAGAAGGAGTAGTTGAGGCGAATATCATAGATGGATTTAAGGGGAAGCTGGATAAACACATGAGGGAGAAAGGAATGGAAGGTTATGCTGATAGGGTGAGATGAAGAGGGGTGGGAGGAGGCTTGTTTGAAGCATGGGCCTGTTGGGATGAATGTTTCTGTGCTGTACATTCTATGTAATTCTATGTGAATGTCACTGATGAAAACCCAACTGAGACAGGACCTGTGCCTGTGCAGGCTTCCTGTGGGTGTCTCTTGGCACAGCTGGTGTAGCAGGAAGTGTCCTTGAGTTAACCCTCAGTTGGGCAGGAAACACAGGAAGGCGGGTGTGATGTATAGTTACTCTGTCACCGTTGGCATTACAGAATCATAGAAAGGTTACAGCACGGAAGGAGGCCATTCGGCCCATCGAGTCTGTGTCGGCTCGATGCAAAAGCAATCCAGCTAGTCCCACTCCCCCGCCCTATCCCCGTAGCCCTGCAAATCTTTTCCTTTCAATTACTTATCCAGTTCCCTTTTGAAGACCATGATTGAATCTGCCTCCACCACCCCCTCGGGCAGTGCATTCCAGATCCTAACCACTCGCTGGGTAAAAATGTTTTTCCTCATGTCACCTTTGGGTCTTTTGCCAATCACCTTAAACCTATGTCCTCTGGTTTCTTGACCCTTCCGCCAATGGGAACAGTTTCTCTCTATCTACTCTGTCTAGACCCTACATGATTTTGAATACCTCTATCAAATCTCCTCTCAACCTTCTCTGTTCCAAGGAGAACAACCCCAGCTTCTCCAGTCTATCCACGTAACTAAAGTCCTTCAACCCTGGAATCATTCTAGTAAATCTCTTCTGCACCCTCTCTAAGGCCTTCACATCTTTCCTGAAGTGCGGTGCCCAGAACTGGACACAATACTCCAGTTGTGGCCAAACCAGTGTTTTATAAAGGTTCATCATGACTTCCATACTTTTGTACTCTATGCCTCTATTTATAAAGCCCAGGATCCCGCATGCTTTTTTAACCACCTTCTCAACCTGCCCTGCCACCATCAGCAATTTGTGCACATTCACCCCCAGATCTCTCTGTTCCTGTACCCCTTTTAGAGTCATGCCCTCTAGTTTATATTGCCTCTCCTCGTTCTTCCTACCGAAATGTATCACTTCGCATTTTTCTGCATTAAATTTCATCTGCCACGTGTCCGCCCATTCCACCAGCTTGTCTATATCCTCTTGAAGTCTATCACTATCCTCCTCACTGTTTACTACCCTTCCAAGTTTTGTGTCATCCGCAAATTTGGAAATTGTGCCCTGTACACCCAAGTCCAAGTCATTAATATATATCAAGAAAAGCAGTGATCCCAGCACCGACCCCTGGGGAACACCACTGTACACCTCCCTCCAATCCGAAAAACAACCGTTCACCACTACTCTCTGTTTCCTGTCTCTTAGCCAATTCTGTAACCATGCTGCCACTGCCCCTTTTATTCCATGGGCTTCAATCCTGATGATAAGCTTACCATGCGGCACTTTATCAAACGTCTTTTGAAAATCCATATACACCACATCAACTGCATTGCCCTCATCGACCCTCTCTGTTACCTCATCAAAAAACTCTATCAGGTTAGTTAAACACGATTTACCTTTAACAAATCCATGCTGGCTTTCCCTAATCAATCCACCCTCGTCCAAGTGACTGTTAATTCTGTCCCGGATTATTGTTTCTAAAAGTTTCCCCACCACTGAAGTTAAACTGACTGGCCTATAGTTGCTGGGTTTATCCTTACACCCTTTTTTGAACAAGGGTGTAGCATTTGCAATTCTCCAGTCCTCTGGTACCACCTCCGTCTCTAAGGATGTTTGGAAGATTATGGCCAGTACCTCCGCAATTTCCACCCTTACTTCCCTCAGCAACCTAGGATGCATCCCCTCTGGACCGGGTGACTTATCTACTTTAAGTACAACTAGCCTTTCTAGTACCTCCTCTTTATCAATTTCTAGCCCATCCAGTATCGCAACTATATCTTCCTTTACTGTGATTCTGGCAGCATCCTCTTCCTTGGTAAAGACAGATGCAAAGTACTCATTTAGTAACTCGGCCATCCCCTCTGCCTCCATGAGTACATCTCCATTATGGTACCTAATCAGCCCCACCCCTCCTCTTACTACCTGTTCACTGTTTACATGCCTGTAGAAGACTTTTGGATTCCTTTTTATGTTGGCCGCCAGTCTATTCTCATACTCTCTCTTTGCCCCTCTTATTTCCTTTTTCACTTCCCCTCTGAGCTTTCTATATTCTGCCTGGTTCTCACTTGTGTTATCAACCTGACATCTTTCACATGCCCCTTTTTTCCGCTTCATCTTACTCTATATCTCTTTTGTCATCCAGGGAGCTCTGGCTTTAGTTGCCCTACATTTCTGCCTCGTGGGAATGTACCCAGACTGTACCCAAACCATCTCCTCTTTAAAGGCCGCCCATTGATCAATTACAGTTTTGCCTGCCAATCATTGATTCCAGTTTACCCGGGCCAGATCTGTTCTCATCCCATTGAAATTGGCCCTCCTCCAATTGAGTATTTTTACTTTAGAGTGGTCCGTGTCCTTTTCCATAGCTAATCTAAAACTTATGATACTATGCTCGCTGCTCCCTAAATGCTCCCCCACTGACACTTGCTCCACTTGGCCCACCTCATTCCTTATTATATTTGCACACTCGTACCACCGCATTGTATTTACACACTCGTACAATGATTTTCATGTCAAACTTACGCCAATAATTCATGCTACTTCACCTGCGCCATCTCCACCAAGAACCACACAGGTTTGCAAGCTGTCTACAGAGCAACATTGGGATGAGATTCTTCTATGTACTATCTTTAGCACACTGGTTCACCCATTCCTATCAACAACAAGTTGCATTTATATAGCACCGTTAACGTAGTAAAACATCACAAGGCGCTTCACAGAAGCGATTATCAAACCAAATTAGACACCGAGCCACATAAGGAGATATTAGGACAGGTGACCAAAAGCTTGGTCAAAGAGGTAGGTTTTAAGGAGCATCTTAAAAGAGGGGAGAGAAGCGGAGAGGTTTAGGGAGGGAATTCCAAAGCTTAGGACCCAGGCAGCTGAAGGCACGGCCGCCAATGATGGAGCGATTAAAATGGGGGATGTGCAAGAGGCCAGAATTGGAGGAGCGCAGAGATCTCGGAGGGTTGTAGGGCTGGAGGGAGTTACAGAGATAGGGAGGGGGGCGAGGCCACGGAGGGATCTGAAAACAAATCAAACTACCGTCTGTGCTCGCTCAATGAGATCCATTTATTTTAAACCGGTTGGCGAACTCACTAAGTTAGCTCTGGAATCTGATGTGAACATGTTAGCCAGTGTGCTAAAAATAGCCAGCAAGAGGAATTTCAATCCCGTTGTGTTGTGTTGTCTCCAGTATAACAAGAGAAGCCAAAATAACATTCTGACAGTTGCCTGTTAGCGTGACTCAACCCATCAGGCCGATAGACAGGATTCCAGTGGTGGTAGATGTGACCAGGTTACATGGTTACAAATACTGGGCACTCCAATTACAACAACAACAACCTGCAATTATACAGTGCCTTTAACGTAGTAAAACGTCCCAAGGCGCTTCACAGGAGCGATTATCAAACAAAATTTGACACCGAGCCATATAAGGAGATACTAGGACAGGTGACCAAAAGCTTGGTCAAAAAGGCAGGTTTTAAGGAGCGTCTTAAAGGAGGAGAGAGAGGCGGAGAGGTTTAAGGAGGGAATTCCAGAGCTTAGGGCCCAGGCAGCTGAAGGCACGGCCAATGGTGGAGCGATGGAAATCAGGGATGCGCAAGAGGCCAGAATTGGAGGAACGCAGAGATCTCGGAGGGTTGTTGGGCTGGAAGGTGTTACAGAGGTTAAAACTCCACGTTTAAGACACCGTCTGCCTGAATTCATCGGAACTGAACGCTGGCATTAGTTACAAAAACATCAGTAATACCAACTGCACTGCCGGTTGGCCATGGGGTGTATAAAGATCATCTAGAAATGACTCTTGGGCTCCATGGGTCCCATAGAAGAGGAATTTGCAACCGTGGCATTTCACTGCACAGGTTACCCAACATTTGTCTGCGCTCCCCGCCCCCCCCGGTTCATTAGAATTAGGTTCCTATTGTCATATTGTCAGCAGTGGCTCAGTGGGTAGCACCTCTCGCCACTGGTTCGGGAGGTTGCGGGTGGAAATCCCACTCCAGGGACTCGAGCGCATAATCCAGGCTGACACTCCCAGTGCCAGTACCGAGGGAGAGCCGCCCTGTCGGATCCCACGGCACTCTTTCGAAGAAGGGCAGTGCAGTTTTTCCCTGCTGTCCTGGGCCAGTATTTGTCCCTCCACCAACAGATTACCTCATTGCTGTTTGTGGGATCTTGCTGTGCGCAAATTGGCTGCTGCATTTCCTACATTACAACAGTGACTGCGCTTCAAAAGTATTTCATTGGCTGTAAAGTGCTTTGGGACGTCATGAAAGGTGTGATATCAATGCAGGTTAGTTCTCTCTCTCTCTCTGTCTCTTACCACCAGGTCTTTCATGCCTTCCATCAGTGTGCAGTAGGATTGCAATTGGCATTCCTACATTTTTCGACCTTCCGACCACCACTACATTTTTCCCAAATGTCTCGATCCCTGAGGGAAGGAGCATGCAATTAGAGTCTTGCAAACATTGTACGTTCTTATCAAACTGAAATAAAAGCTGACGGCTGAATAAAGCTGTCAGGTTACAATAACTGCTCGGGGGGGGGTGGGTGGGGAGAGAAACACAGGGAGTGGAGAATCCACTCCTTGTTGAAGCAGCATAATGGGAGGGGAGGGGAGGAAGAATCATAGAATCATAGAAAGGTTACAGCACGGAAGGAGGCCATTCGGCCCATCGAGTCCGCGCCGGCTCTACGCAAGAGCAATCCAGCTAGTCCCACTCCCCCGCCCTATCCCCGTAGCCCCGCAAATGTTTTCTTTTCAAGTACTTATCCAGTTCCCTTTTGAAGGCCATGATTGAATCTGCCTCCACCACCCCCTCGGGCAGTGCATTCCAGATCATAACCACTCGCTGCGTTAAAAAAAAAGTTTTTCCTCATGTCACCTTTGGTTCTTTTGCCAATCACCTTAAAGAGAGCAGACAAATCTCCAATTGGGTTGAAAACTCTTGGCCAAGTGCCAGTGGGTAGATGGTGTGGGGGCTGGAATGAAGACAGATAAATTCATTGGACCAGAGGAACAGGAGGAGGCCATTCAGCCCCTCGAGACTGTTCCGCTATTCAATTAGATCATGGCAGATCTGTATCTTAACTCCATCTACCCGCCTTGGTTCCCTTAATCCCCTTACCCAACAAAAATCTATCAATCTGAGTTTTGAAATTTTCAATTGACCCCCAGCCTCAACAGCTTTTTTGGGGGAGAGAGTTCCAGATTTCCACTCCCCTTTGTGCGAAGAAGTGCTTCCTGACATCACCCCTGAACGGCCTAGCTCTAATTTTAAGGTTATGCCCCCTTGTTCCCCACCAGAGGAAATAGTTTCTCTCTATCTACCCTATCAACTCCTTTAATCATCTTTAAACCCCTCGGTAAAGGAAGATGCAGTTAAGATACTGGATGGGCTAAAAATTGAGAAAGAAGAGGTACTAGAAAGGCTGGCTGTACTCAAAGTAGATAAATCACCCGGTCCGGAGGGGATGCATCCGAGGTTGCTGAGGGAAGTAAGGGTGGAAATTGTGGAGGTACTGGCCATAATCTTTCAAACATCTGTAGATACAGGGGTGGTGCCAGAGGACTGGAGAATTGCAAATGTTACACCCTTGTTCAAAAAAGGGTGTAAGGATAAACCCAGCAACTGCAGGCCAGTCAGTTTAACCTCAGTGGTGGGGAAACTTTTAGAAACGATAATCCAGGACAGAATGAATAGTCACTTGGCCGAATGTGGATTGATTAGGGAAAGTCAGCACGGATTTATTAAAGGCAAATCGTGTTTAACCAACTTGATAGAGTTTTTTGATGAGGTAACAGAGAGTGCAGATGAGGGCAATGCAGTTGATGTGGTGTATATGGACTTTCAAAAAGCATTTGATAAGTGCCGCATGGTAGGCTTGCTATTAAGATTGCGGCCCATGGAATAAAGGGGGCAATAGCAACATGGATACAGAATTGGCTAAGAGACAGAAAACAGACAGTAGTGGTGAATGGTGGTTTTTCGGACTGGAGGGAGGTGTACAGTGGTGTTCCCCAGGGGTCGGTGCTAGGACCACTGCTTTTCTTGATATATATTAATGACTTGGACTTGGGTGTACAGGGCACAATTTCCAAATTTGCAGATGACACAAAACTTGGAAGGGCAGTGAACAGTGAGGAGGATAGTGATAGACTTCAAGAGGATATAGACAGGCTGGTGGCATGGGTGGCAGATGAAGTTTAACGCGGAAAAATGCGAGATGATGCATTTTGGTAGGAAAAATGAGGAGAGGCAATATAAACTAGAGGGCACAATTCTAAAAGGGGTGGAGGAACAGAGGGATCTGGGGGTGTATGTACACAAATCGTTGAAGGTGGCAGGGCAGGTTGAGAAAGCGGTTAAAAAAGCATACGGGGTCCTGGACTTTATAAATAGAGGCATAGAGTACAAAAGCAAGGAAGTCATGATGAACCTTTATAAAACACTGGTTCGGCCACAACTGGAGTATTGTGTCCAATTCTGGGCTCCGCACTTTAGGAAGGATGTGAAGGCCTTAGAGGGGGTGCAGAGGAGATTTACTAGAATGATTCCAGGGATGAGGGACTTCAGTTACATGGATAGACTGGAGAAGCTGGGGTTGCTCTCCTTGGAACAGAGACAGCTGCGAGGTGATTTGATAGAGGTGTTCAAAATCATGAAGGGTCTAGACAGAGTAGATAGAGAGAAACTGTTCCAATTGGTGGAAGGGTCAAGGACCAGAGGTCATAGATTTAAGGTAATTGGCAAAAGAACCAACGGTGACATGAGGAAAAACTTCTTTACACAGCGAGTGGTTAGGATCTGGAATGCACTGCCCGAGGGAGTGGTGGAGGCAGATTCAATCATGGCCTTCAAAAGGGAACTGGATAAGTACTTGAAAGGAAAAAATGTGCAGGGCTACAGGGATAGGGCGGGGGAGTGGGACTAGCTGGATTGCTCTTGCATAGAGCCGGCGCGGACTCGATGGGCCGAATGGCCTCCTTCCGTGCTGTAACCTTTCTATGGTTCTACGATAATTAGATCACCCTTTAATCTTCTATACTCAAGGGAATACGAGCCTGGCCTTTGCAACCCGTCCCCATAATTTAACCCTTTTAGCCCCGGTATCATTCTGGTGAATCTGCGCTGCACCCCCTCCAAGGCCGATATATCCTTCCGCTCCTTCCTACCGTTCAGTCGTGCCATATCTGAATTGGACACGTCGGCCCAGATACGCTTGTGATCTGGGCGCCAATTACACGGCTTAAAAGATGGTGTAATTTTGGACGTAGGTAAGTTACGCCCGTAACTACGATACGCCCAAGTCTGCTCCATCTTTTACGTCCGTCCGTCAAACCCTTCGTCCGAATGAGTCTCCGCCCACAAAACTGCCCCCAGGCCCCCTCCCCCAACCCGGCTCTCGAATGCGAGGATCCTCCGACTGCGATTGCTCGGGCGTCTCTTAACTTTACGACCCAATTTTCAGATGCAGCGGGAAACAAAGCCATTCGTCGGTTCCTTTAATTGCGATTTCTTTTTTTAATTTATCCTCACTTGAGACCAGCTCTGTATTTTCTGTTTCTTCTAAGTGCATTTTTATGGCACAAGTACGAGTCACATTAAAAATCGAAAGGCTTTCCCCGATTGCAGGTCCGTAAACACGCCGCTACCTGACGTGCATGAATGACGGGTGAATTAGATTAAATTTTAAGACGCAAAAGAAGAAATGTTCTGGTGTGGGTTCAGCGTTTCCTTGGGCCCGTTTTAAGATCGGGCGAATTCTAATGAGGTCGGGAGGATATTTCGGCGTTTTTTGACGTCGGCAAAATGGGCACGACACTCAAGCGCATTTTCGAGTCTAACTTCTGGGTTAACGCCAGACGCACAAAACCGTCGTGCGATTCTGGTAAGCTCAACAGCGCCACCAGGGGGAACTCGGCATCACCACGCACGTTTGTGAACATTTCATAGAATCTGACAGCACAGAAGGAGGCCGATCGGCCCATCGTGCCTGTGCCGGCTCTTTGAAAGAGCTGTCCAATTAGTCCCGCTCCCTCCCCTGCTCTTTCCTCACAGCCCTGCAAATTTTTCCTTTTCAAGTATTTATCCAATTCTCTTTTTGAAAGTTATTATTGAATCTGCTTCCACCGCCCTTTCAGGCAGCGCGTTCCAGATCATCACAACTCGCTGCGTAAAAAAATTCTCCTCATCTCCCCCCTGGATCTTTTGCCAATTCCCTTAAATCTGTGTCCTCTGGTTACCGACCCCTCCCGCCACTGGAAACAGTTTCTCCTTATTTACTTCATAATTTTGAAGACCTCGATTGATTCTCCCCTTAACCTTCTCTGCTCTGAGAAGAACAGTCCCAGCTCCTCTAGTCTCTCCACTTAACAACTCACTGCTTATAAAGTGTTTCTTTCACTAATTTCACTAAAGCAAGGAAGTCATGATGAACCTTTATAAAACACTGGTTCGGCCACAACTGGAGTATTGTGTCCAGTTCTGGGCACCGCACTTTAGAAAAGATGTGAAGGCCTTAGAGAGGGTGCAGAAGAGATTTACTGGAATGATTCCAGGGATGAGGGACTTTAGTTACGTGGATAGACTGGAGAGGCTGGGGTTGTTCCCCTTGGAACAGAGACGGTTGCGAGGAGATTTGATGGAGGTATTCAAAATCATGAAGGGTCTAGACAGAGTAGATAGAGAGAAACTGTTCGCATTGGCGGAAGGGTCAAGAACCAGAGGTCATAGATTTAAGGTGATTGGCAAAAGAACCAAAGGTGACATGAGGAAAAACTTTTTTTTACCCAGCGAGTGGTTAGGATCTGGAATGCACTGCCCGAGGGGGTGGTGGAGGCAGATTCAATCATGGCCTTCAAAAGTGAACTGGATGAGTACTTGAAAGGAAAAAATGTGCAGGGCTATAGGGGAAAGGGCGGGGGAGTGGGACTAGCTGGATTGCTGTTGCATAGAGCCGGCGCGGACTCGATGGGCCGAATGGCCTCCATCCGTGCTGCAACCTTTCTGTGACTCTAATCTTGCCACCGGGATCGAGCTGCCTTCACTTTTGATCCGTGACATTTAAAGCAGCATTTAGAGCAGTGTTTCTCTTCCCACTCGGTTACCTGTTCTTCTGATCATTTCCCAGACGCCCGCGGGAGTAGCGGGGAGGATAGCGCACTGATCCAAGCACAGTCTTCCGACATTAATGACGTGGAATCCATCCACGTCCTTCTCTGGGGCAACAGCGTTGCAGATTGAGCGCTCGTCAATGTGATCTGCACGGCAAAACAAAAATAAAGGTCTTTGTAACCCGTAGTGACGAGCACTGAGATTCACGGCTTTGATTCCCCACCCTTGGTCGGCTCATGAATAAGTCTCTGCCGTGGCTCAGTGGGCAGCAGTCTCGCCTCTGAGTCAGAAGGTTGTGGGTTCGAGTCCCATTCCAGAGACTTGAGCACATAATGTTCGGCTACCAGTACAGCACTGAGGGAGTGCCGCACAGTCGGAGGTGCCATTTTTCAGATGAGACGTTAAACCTCTCAGGGGGATGTAAAAGATCCCGTGGCCACTATTTTGAAGAAGAGCAGGGGAGTTCTCCCTGGTGGCCTGGGGCCAATATTTATCCCTCAACCACCGTCATTAAAAAAGCAACAGAAAATGCTGGAAATACTCAGCAGGTCAGGCAGCACATCTGTGGAGAAAGAAACAGAGTTAACCTCACAGGTCGGTGACCTATCATCAGAATTGGCGAAAGGTCACCGACCTGTAACATTAACTGTCTCTTTCTCCGCAGATGCTGCCCCACTTGCTGAGGATTTCCAGCATTTTCTGTTTTTACTTCAGATTTCCAGCATTCGTGGTATTTTGCTTTTTGATCACTAAAAAGCAGATTGTCTGGTCATTTGCTGTTTGTGGGATCTTGCTGGGCGCAAATTGGCTGCCGCGTTTCCGACATTACAACAGCGACTACACTTTCAAAAGTACTTCATTGGCTGTAAAGCGCTTTTGGGACGTCCTGAGGTCTTGGAGGGCATCGTGCAAACGCAGGTTCTTTCTTTTCTTTTTATGTCCCATGTTCAACCATTTTGGAGAGCGGTCCAAGAGGACACAAGAACCTCAAGAGCCAGGGAAATCCAGCCCGATGGCTGCGGGGGGCTATTCGCTGGAGAACGCGGCCACCCAACGCTCTCTTTCCCTCTCGATCCACTTCTGCTTTTCTTTCCTTCAACTTCTCTCCTCTCTTCACCTGTCCCCATGTCCACCCCCCTCCCCCCCCAGCCTTATATTTGAACGATTTTCCTCGAGGTTCTCCTACATTAGCCCGTGAAGGAATTTTAGGGACAAGGGGCACCTACTTTTAATAATGACCTGAAGACCTTCTACAGCAAACTTTTAACTTTTTTAAATAATCATTTGAAAATACTTTGCAGTAAATGGAAATGCTGAAAACACCAGTCAGCTAGATCATGGATGATTAATTTCATCGAGGGGACATACCTTTGACAAGTAGAGGAAACACCCTACACAATGGGACACAGATAAGCACACGATGGAGACAGCAGCTATGGTCAAGGACACCCACTTTTAACCAGGACTTGAAATAACTCTTTACAATGAACATCGGCTGAAGAGAAACAACGGTCAGCTAAAATGTAACTCGTTCTGAGTAACATTAATAAGTAAGAATTGAAACCAAGTTAATCAACAAGAGCCCCGTCAACGAGAATGCTCACAGCCAAGAAGTAATCGGGAAAAATGGTATAAATTCTGAGAGCTCAGCTCAAGTTTTTAGGTTCGTTTCGAAGGGCTGAAGGGTCTCTCGACTATCAGAGTAAGGTGAGTCTACAGTCCTTTACTACTTGGGGATTTAAGGTAAAAGCTACCTTGATAATTGATGGATATCCTGTCTTAATTACTTTATAATTTTTACCTTTTTAAGAACCTGTTAATGTTGCGATTGACCGGTCTCACCAGCTGTGGATTGCAAATTGTTTCATCAATAAACCTCTGTACAGTTTTTAGATTGTCTCGCATAGTCTTCTGTGTCAACAACTCGTGAACCCCATCTCCGGACACTCTTTTGGTGAAGAGGTACATCAGTGGGGAGCCTCACAATATCCGGGATATTACAATCTGGCCGGAACCTGCTGAAAACGCTATCTGGAGGACGGTAATATTCTCGGGCGGTCCCTTTCCCTTGGCGAGAGATAGACCAGACCTTCAGACCCAGTCAGTGCCTTTAGGATTTGGCTACCTCGACCTCAGGTTGAGAGTGAACGCCTGAGAAGTGCGCCTGATCTGGGATAGTCCCGAAGGGGCTAGGATTGTAAAATCACCACAAGCCAAACTCAAGGGGTAGGCAAAGGACAGGAATCTTCCAGGACTACCTGCAATGCCATGATGTTTTCAGCTGACCATGAGCTTCCCTGGGGCAAAATAGTTTTTGAAAAAATATTAATAATGTTCGTGCCCTTTACCTTGACATGCTGCCTCAAAAAATGTTTGTTTTTAAAAAGCCCAACCTCTGTAAAGGTTACAAGCATACGAGCAATGACGGACAGGACAAGACCCTCTGGTCTGTCCAGCCTGTCCCACTCATACCTTCTGCATCACGATACATACACTCCCCACCCTACCCAAAATCACGTGATCTCCCAGGGGAGGCGAGAAACCAGGTAAAAACCCAGGCCAATTTGGGGGGGGGGAAAAATCTGGGAAATTCCTCTCCGACCCCCACCCCCCCCCCTCCGCCCTTAGGCGATCGAGGTATGACACCATCTGATATTTGGTTCCCTAGCTTTAGGGGCTGATTAAAAGTTGCTCCTGATGATGTATTAGAAATTCTGAAGCGGGGCTGCATATGCATCGACATAACTGAATAAAAACTTCCCACGCACATTAACGGTGAAGCTAAAAGACGATGGAGGTCTACTGCAAACACTTACAGGGCATTTATTGAAAATCGTTTCGCAGGGATCATTGTTTATATCTGTGGAGCCATGGGAACGATGTTAAAATAAAAAGCATTCCTGTATCTTGAACCTTTTCTAAACAACAACAGCAACTTGCATTTATATAGCGCCTTTAATGTAGTAAAAACGTCCCAAGGTGCTTCACAGGAACGTTAATCAGACAAAATTTGACACTGAGCCACATAAGGAGATATTAGGACAGGTGACCAAAAGCTCGGTCAAAGAGGTAGGTTTTAAGGAGCGTCTTAAAGGAGGAGAGAGAGGCGGAGAGGTTTTAGGGAGGGAATTCCAGAGTTTAGGTCCTAGGCAGCTGAAGGCACGGCCGCCAATGGTGGAGCGATGGAAATCGGGGAGCAGAGATCTCGGAGGGTTGTAGGGCTGGAGGAGGTTACAGAGATAGGGAGGGGTGAGGCCATCGAACACTGCTCAATGTAAGCTCGAGGAACAGCACCCTCATCTTTCGATTAAGCACTTTACAACCTTCCGGCCTCAACATTGATTTCAACAACTTCAGATCACAACCACTGCTCCCATTTTCATCGACCTGAAACGTTTAACTCTGTTTCTCTCGCTCCACGGACGCTGCCTGACCTGCTGAGGGTGTCCCAGGACTTTTTTTTCTGTTTTTATTTCATGACACTAGGACATTTTGGGACATGTAAGAAATTAGATGGGGCAAAACAGTGGCGGCTGTAATCACTCCTGTTGAAGCATTCACCTTCCCATTCCCACTTTTCCAGAGTCTTACCTGGCAGAGGGAGCTGGACCAGTAACCCAGTGACCTTTGGATCCCTGTTTAGTTTATCAATTAGTTTCATGAGCTCTTCCTGCGAAATGCTATCTGGTCGCAGAATTGTCTCACTGACGATGCCTAAAGACAAAAGCGATGTCATTAATCAGATTTTAGACGTAGAGGAGATGTTTCCACTTGTGGGGGGAGATTAAAACTAGGGGGCCATCAATATAAGATAGTCACTAATAAATCCAATAAAGAATTCAGGAGAAATTTCTCGCACACGTGTGTATGTGTGGACACATCGTGCACATATGTGCGCGAGTGAGTACACCTTGCGCCCGTGTGTGTACATGTGTGTGTATCTGCATGTGTGTGTGTATTTGTGGAGATGTGTGTGGGTCTGTGTCTGCGTGCGTGTGTGTTGGTGTGCGCATGGGTGGGCGTGTGCGTGTGTGTGGGTGCGTTGTGCGTGTGCGTACACATCAGGCGAGCACGGGATCAGGCTGAGCCCCGACACCCCGCACTCTCGGACAGCCTGCAATCACTCACATCTGTGGGTCCCGCACAAAGAACGGGATCACCTGGAGAAGATACTGGAAGGTGGCCAGCACCTTGTGGAAGTGTAGCCCACAGCAGAGTGAACACCTTCGGGAGAGCAGAGGAGCCGACAAAACTGTAACAAAAATATATACTTTTAAGTCAAAAACAATTAGGCATCTGCCAAACCAGTCACTGTGACCTTTCTGCGTAAGAGTGACTGTTTAATGCTGACCTGTGCTGGACTGTGGGCAGTTTTACGCTGTGGGTCTGTATCCTCTTGGAACTGTGTTGCAAGTGCACAGACTCATTTCATGTAGGTCCCTTAAAGCCAGCAAAGGCTGGATTGGAACTCAGCTCTGTGATAAAAGGACAGTGTGCTTCAAGGGAAGAAGATGAAAACGTATACAGTGAAACCTGTATAAACGGACACTCCCAAAAAAAGGGACACTTATGGAGAGACGCAAACAATTTACGTGGTAAAACGTGCAAACACAAACACTCACAAATTACAAACTACGGACAGCCTTCAATGCACCAAGTACCTTTTACAACTTAAAGCACGGGACACACAGCCTGCTGCAAAGCTGCTCTGTCTGGAGCTTTCACTGAATCGGGATCACTGGCGTTTCCTCTTTGCAATGTGCTTCCTCTCTGCCCCCAAATTCCCGTGAGGTCAGTGTATGGAGGTCAGCGCGAGGCGACAGCGGGTTTTGTGACAGGAAAGGCTTTTGTGGAATGGGGAGCTCTTTACCCAGCGTGTATAGCGGCAGAGAAACCGCTCTATCTCTGGGATTGAATGCTCGCTCGGCTCTGTCCCGGGATAGAGGGGTTTCTCTGGGATTGAATGCTCGCTCGGCTCTGTCCCGGGATAGAGGGGTTTCTCTGGGATCGAATGCTCGCTCGGCTCTGTCCCGGGATAGAGCGGTTTCTCTGGGATTGAATGCTCGCTCGGCTCTGTCCCGGGGATAGAGGGGTTTCTCTGGGATTGAATGCTCGCTCGGCTCTGTCCCGGGATAGGGCGGTTTCTCTGGGATTGAATGCTCGCTCGGCTCTGTCCCGGGGATAGAGGGGTTTCTCTGGGATTGAATGCTCGCTCGGCTCTGTCCCGGGATAGGGCGGTTTCTCTGGGATTGAATGCTCGCTCGGCTCTGTCCCGGGATAGGGCGGTTTCTCTGGGATTGAATGCTCGCTCGGCTCTGTCCCGGGGATAGGGCGGTTTCTCTGGGATCGAATGCTCGCTCGGCTCTGTCCCGGGATAGAGGGGTTTCCATCCAAAGACCGTTTTAAAAATAAGGACACTTGTAAAAACAGGAAGGCTGGTGCCAGTCCCTAAGGTGTCTGTAATTTACAGGTTTCACTGTACACGGAGAGGTGTAAATACCAGTGGGTATACAAATAGTAGGTTTTCGAAGTTCACAGCACAGAAGGAATCTATGCCAGCTCATTGCTATTGCAAAGATTATACAATTCTTGGATTACAAAAAATATTTTTAGAATTTTTCAGTCTTCCCCTGTAATTAGTTTTGAATCATGATAGAATTGTGTGTCAACACTATTCATTCCAGAGGGGTAATTGTGACCTTGTGTGACAGTGTAAAACAAGTGAGATCGGATTGGCCGCCCATTTTACATCTCTCCCCGATTTTTATTTCCACTGACTTCAAAAAGAAAGAACTTGCATTTATATAGCGCCTTTCACAACCTCAGGACGTCCCAAAGTACTTTTGAAGTGTAGTCCATTAGACCATAAGAGGTAGGAGCAAGAGTAGGCCATTCGGCCCCTCGAGCCTGCTCCGCCATTCAATGAGATCATGGCTGATCTGAATTTTACCTCAACTCCACTTTCCCGCCCTTTCCCCATATCCTTTGCCTCCCTTGCTGATCAAAAATTTGTCTAACTCAGCCTTGAATGTATTCAATGACTCAGCCTCCACAGCTTTTTGGGGTAAAGAATTCCAAAGATTCACGACCCTCTGGGAGAAGAAATTCCTCCTCATTTCCGTCTTAAACGGGCGACCCCTTATTCTGAGACTGTGCCCCCTAGTTTTAGATTCCCCCATGTCACTGTTGTAACGTATGAAATGTGGCAACCAATTTGCACACAGCAAGATCCCACAATCAGCAATGTGATAATGACCATATAATCTGTTTTAATGATGTTGGTTGAGTGATAAATATTGGCCCAGGACACCGGGGAGAACTCCCCTGCTCTTCTTTGAAATAGTGGCCGCGGGATCTTTTATGTCCGCCTGAGAGGGCAGACGGGGCCCTCGGTTTAACGTCTCATCCGAAAGACGGCACCTCCGAAAGTGCAGCGATCCCTCAGTGCGGCTCCTCTGACAGTGCAGCACTCCTTCGCCAATGACCCTCCGACAGTGCAGCGATCCCTCGGTACTGCCCCTCCAGCCAAGTCTCTGGAGTGGGCCTCGTACCCACAAACCTCTGAGTCAGAGGCGAGAGAGTGCTACCCACCTTAATGGAAATAAAAAATGGGGGGAGAGATGTAAAAGTGATTACCAATTCGCCATCATCCGCTTTACACTATCGCACACAAAGTCACAATCTACCCCCCCAGGTGTGAGATGTTCCGAACGGTGGTGACATTTACTGGTGACCGGAGTCTCGAGGCATACAGTACGATATCTGTCCTCACCCACTGAGGCAGCAGCTTTGGACTTATTCTTGACGTACGAGTGGCTGCCAGGGTCATTTCCCACCAGGACAACACTGAGCTGCGGTCGTGTGTTGCCAAGGGCCACCCATTGCTCCACGTCTCGCCGAACCTCTTTATAAATCTGCTTGGCCAGTTCCGTCCCCGAGATGACAGTGGCCTCTTGCCTGGGAACAGAGAGGAATAAGTCTATCACAAGTGTCATGAGAAAATTCAGACAAGTTAATAATCAACCACAACAACTTGCATTTATACAGCGCCTGTAACGTAGTAAAACGTCCCAAGGCGCTTCACAGGAGCGATTATCAAACAAAATTTGACACCGAGCCACAGAAGGAGATATTAGGACAGGTGACCAAATGCTTGGTCAACGAGGTAGGTTTTAAGGAGGAGAGAGAGGTGGAGAGGTTTAGGGAGAGAATTCCAGAGCCTGGGGCCCAGGCAGCTGAAGGCACGGCCGCCAATGGTGCAGCGATGAAAATTGGAGATGCGCAAGAGACCAGAATTGGAGGAGCGCAGAGATCTCGGAGGGTTGTAGAGGCTGGAGAAGGTTACAGAGATAGGGAGGGTGCGAGGCCATGGAGGGATTTGAAATCTGAATTAAAAAAATAATTTTGCCGGGTAATTTTATTCACTTAACCATTCTATTCTTTTATCTGTTTTAACTGTTGTATCAAATTTGGCAAGAAGCTAACAATGGAAAAACTGGATTTTGTTTTTCGTTCTTGGGATTTGGGCGTCGCTGGCGAGGCCGGCATTTATTGCCCATCCCTAATTGCCCTTGAGATATTAGGACGCCTTCTTGAACCACTGCAGTCCGTGTGGTGAAGGTTCTCCCGCAGTGCTGTTAGGAAGGGAGTTCCAGGATTTTGACCCAGTGATGATGAAGGAACGGCCGATATACGTCCAAGTCGGGATGGTGTGTGACTTGGAGGGGAACGTGCAGGTGGTGTTGTTCCCATGCGCCTGCTGCCCTTGTCCTTCTAGGTGAAATGATGTGGTGAGAAAGACTCTGAAACATCCCTGGAATTGGTTACTAGCCGATTTTCGCACCTAGAGAAAAGCGCTTGTAAAAACAGCTCAATGCATTTATTGGCAAAAAGGGCACTGATTTCCTTCTCGTCGCTCTCTGAAGTACCGATTCCCCTTCACCACTGCACCTCAATTCCTTTCTTTTTACGAGCATACAAAACTGATGGGCAGGAAAAGTCCAGCTGGTCCATCAAGACCCACACCATGGTGGCCGGAGCACCGTGACTAAACACTTCCTCCCCCCCTCACCACCCTCACCACCCCCCCCCTCACCCCCCCACTCCCACAGCCTTGCAATCTCTTGGGGGAGGCAAAAAACAGAGAAAAAACCCAGGGCCAATAAGGTGAAAAAACACACTGGAAAATTCCTCTCTGACCCCCCCCCCCGCCTCCTCAGGCGATGGAAACCAGTCCAGGAGATCACATGGACCAAGAGTTATCTGTAAAGACACTTAACCTTCTAGAAGTCACTCATTTCTGTGACCTACTTTGATGGATATATTGGGGTAGAGTTTTTTCTTTGGGCGCAATCGGGGAATTGCGCATAAAATGAGCCAGTTTGGTTACGCGTCAAGTTTCTGCTAAAATTTATGCTCTGGCCATCATGGTGCGTGGGGGAAGGCTTGTGTGTTCGTATGAGCTACCCTGTAGCAAACAAGCCCTCACTTGCAGAATTTCACAGCACAGAAGGAGGCCATTCGGCCCGTCGTGCCTGTGCCGGCTCTTTGAAAGAGCGATCCACCTCATCCCGTTCCTTTGCTCTTGCCCTGCAGCCTTTAAAATGGTTCTTTGTCAAATATTTACCATCTTCCCTTTTAAAAGCGATTACGGTTTCTGCTTCCCCCCACTATTTCTGCTCGGGACATTTCATGTCCTAACAGCCCTCTGCTTAAAAAAAATTTCTCCCTGGCTCGCCCTTCATTTTTCCGCGTTGAGCTTAAATTGATGCCCTCGAGCTACCAATTCACCAACCAGTGGGAAATAGTTCCTCTCTCCCCTCTCACCCCACATTTACCTTTTTTAAACCCCTCAGAATTTTGAATTCCGAAGCATTTCTTTTGACTCAGGGTTAATAGTCTGTGGATGAAGTTGTCCCTAACTTTGAAGACACTTTTTGTAACGTTAGAGTTAGTTAAAAGAAAAGTGATTGCCCCAGGGACGCTGAGATTCCCAGGAGCTGCAGGGACAGTGTGAACTGACTCATTTCCACCTCTGGACTCCCAGATGTCCAGGTGTGCAAACCCTCCGCCAGATGTCGTGCTCTTCCATCCCAAGGACCGAACGCTTTTGCATGACAACAGAAAATGTTGGAGAAGCTCAGCAAGTGAGGCAGCGTCTGTGGAGAAAGAAACTGGGTTAATGTTTCAGGTCCGAGATCTTTCATCAGTTTCTCTCTCCACAGACGCTGCCTCACTTGCTGAGCTTCTCCAGCATTTTCTGTTCTTATTTCAGATTTCCAGCATCCGCAGTATTTTGCTTTCGCCTTTGCAATAACACTTGCAAGAAACCCCCCCACACACACACACACACTAAACCAGAGATCTTTGCAGTCAAAATCAAATCCCGTCCTTTTTTGCTTTTTTTTTTGCAAGAAGAGTCACTTTTGCCTGAAAGGCAATCCGCTGAACTAGTAGTCAAACAAGCCCGTTTAAAATTTGCACAGCGGAGCTAGCAGGAGAAGCTGCTATTGCCGCAGCTGCATCTTTTCTGCAGGATTTGTCCGCAGTCATAAATCCTGGGACGCGCGCGCTCCGGGGAGTGGGGATGGTTTGGAACGTTCCCCGGGGGGATTTGGAACGTTCCCCGGGAGGAGAACGGCTCGCGCTCCGGGGAGATTTGGAACGTTCCCCGGGGGGAGGAACGGCTCGCGCTCCGGGGACCGGGGGGATTTGGAACGTTCCCCGGGGAGGGGGGGACGGCTCGCGCCGCTCACCTGGGGACACGCGGCGGTGCAACTTGCCGTTTCCATTCATTCATTCATCATTCAATCCATTCAATTCCCACCCCCTGTTTTTTTGTTACCTGCAGCCGCTGGTGTGCAGCCGCCTGCCCGGCAGCGGCACACGGCGACCCCCGGACGCCAGCTTGAGCACCGCGGGTCGGAGAGCGAGGGAGAAGATGCAGAGAGAAGCCATGATGTGCAAAGAAAAAAAAAATGCCAAAACTAGCAACCCTGGAGAGAAGAGGAAAAAGAGAGAGAGAAGGGGAGGAGCAGCAACTGTGTGGATTGGACACAGCACAGTTTGCAGAGGTGACTCCAGCTTTTGCATTAGCATTTGGCGAAAATTTGGGAACCTGGCACCAGAGAAGAAGCAGATGGCTGAAGCAATTGAATTACAAAAAAAAAATCACCAGCAGGTGGTTTTTACAAGGGGCATTTTGGAGTTTTCAGACTCCTCAAAATTAACAGGATGACTTTATTTAGGGCAATTGGAGAAGGTGTCTTGAGCCTTAGCAGTCCCAGTACAGTACAGTATTGAGGGAGGTGCTGTCTTTCAGATGAGATGTTAAACCAAGGCCCCGTCTGCCCTCTCAGGTGGATGTAAAAGATCCCACGGCACTATTTTGAAGAAGAGCAGTTCTCCCCGGTGTCCTGGAAAATATTTATCTCTCAACCAACATCACTAAAAAACAGATTACCTGGTCATTATCACATTGATGTTTGTGGGATCTTGCTGTGCGCCATTTGGCTGCTGCGTTTCCTACATTACAACAGTGACTACACTTCAAAAGTGTTTCATTGGCTGTAAAGCACTTTAGGACGTCCTGAGGTTGTGAACAGCGCTATATAAATGCAAATTCGTTCTTTCTTTAATGCTCAGCACTGAGGGACTCCTGTAAGTAAACTCTCTCTTCAGAACTGAAGTGTGACCTTATACACACAATGTCTGGCAATGCTGTGTTGCCTCAGGTTCGAACAGAACACCCTCGTTACTTCGATTTACTCACTGTAAAAGTCACGAGCCCTTTTGTGTTCTCCTAGTCTTGAGGTAATGGGAGAATAATCATTTTATCAGACCGCGCGACTATGGCAATAATCTAGGAATCAGATTGACTCCGTAAAAGGGTTTATCAAAAGTGAAAGCTGAACCACAGCAAAAAAATCAACACAGAAAATTTCATTGGATTACAAAACGTCACTGAATCTGATACATAACAAATAGACATTTTTAAACTCCCAATAGATTTCAGAAGTAGTGCAGTTGCTTTAGTTCAAATGTCCACCACGTAAAGTCCTTTAGGTGAACTTGTATGTTCACAGAACGATTTTGCACGAGCCCCAATTCATTTAACAGCCTAACAAACAGTGAACCACTAGAAAACCACTGCCAACTAAGATCACATATATCTCTTCTGTCCTTTGAAGTTCAAACTGGAACTAAAAGAAAACCAAAAAGGTAAATACAAGTTTTAATAGAGGTGTTCAAAATTATGAGGGGTTTTGATAGAGTAAACAAGGAGAAACTATTTTCACTGGCAGGAGGGTCGGTAACCAGAGGACACAGATTTAAGGTAATTGGCAAAAGAATCAGAACATTGGAACAGGAGTTGGCCATTTAGCCCCTCGAGCCTGTTCCGCCATTCAATGGCTGATCTGTGACCTAACTCCATATACCCGCCTTAGCCCCACATCCCTTAATACCTTTGGTTAACAAAAATCTATCAATCTCAGATTTAAAGTTAACAATTGAGCTAGCATCGACTGCCATTTGTGGAAGAGAGTTCCAAACTTCTACCACCCTTTGTGTGTAGAAGTGTTTCTTAACTTCACTCCTGAAAGTCCCGGCTCTAATTTTTAGACTGTGTCCCCTACTCCTAGACTCCCCAACCAGCGGAAATAGTTTCTCTCTATCTATCCTATCAGTTCCCCTTATTATCTTGAAAACTTTGATCAAATCACCCCTTAATCTTCTAAATTCCAGGGAATACAACCCTGTGTAATCACTCCTCGTAATTTAACCCTTGGAGTCCAGGTATCATTCTAGTAAACCTATGCTGCACTCCCTCCAAGGCCAATATGTCCTTCCTAAGGTACGGTGCCCAGAACTGCTCACAGTACTCCAGGTGTGGTCTAACCAGGGTTTTGTATAGCTGTAGCATAACTTCTAACCCCTTGTACTCTAGTCCTCTAGATATAAAGGCCAGCAATCTATTAGCCTTTTTGATTATTTTCTGTACCTGTCCAATGATCTATGTACATGGACCCCTCAGTCTCTTTGGACCTCCACTGTTTCGAGAGGGGAGAGATGAGAATTCTTTTTACGCAGCGAGTTGTGATGATCTGGAATGCGCTGCCTGAAAGGACGGTGGAAGCAGATTCAATAGTAACTTTCAAAAGGGGGAATTGGGTAAATACTTGAAGGGAAAAAATTTGCAGGGCTGTGGGGAAAAGAGCAGGGGGAGTGGGGCTGGTTGGATAGCTCTTTCAAAGAGCCAGCAGAGGCACGATGGGCCGAATGGCTTCCTTCTGTGCTGTACGATTCTATGGATTGTCATTTGCAGTCGGGTTCAAAAACATACTGCTGGTCTCCCAGAACTTCTCCCACAAATCCCACCCAGTTTTAGGTCAAAAATGAGCTGTGAGAAACTGATGAGACCGTGGGGCGATTACACACTTCTTGCAAATCAGCCAAACAAGGTGACAAGTTCACAATGTACCAGGTTACATCGATGGATAGCTATGTAGTTTGTTATCAGGAAGTGCTTTGGTGAAACATTGGGCCAGATTTTGCTGTCGGTATAACGGTGCGGCTAATGGCGCCCGCCGTTATTTATGCGCAAACGATACAGCGACTTCAGGCGAGGGGCAGATGCACGGTTAAACAGGGACATCCAAGAGTCGCTGCCTTTGATGCGCTGCTCAGCCATTAGCTTTGCGGAAACAGCATCGCGCCATCTGCCTCACCGTTGAAATGCATTGAACGGCGTGAAGTTGCTGAACTCGTGCGGTAGATACGAACTAAACTCGCCGCAGAAAGTTAAATCTTACCCATTTCAGTCTAAGTACCCTTTTATCAACGTGGTAAGTGTTAATTACTGCCAGTCAATGTCTCTGGCACTGAAAATTAACTATTACAAAAGAGTAGAGTCTCATTCCTTCAGGTTTTAATGGAGATTTGTTAAAAAAAATTCAAATAAATTATTTTTTAAAAACTTTTTCTTTCCGTCTTTTTTCTCTCTCTTAATCCAATCTTTCTTTCCCTCTCTTTATTTCCCTTTCTGTACCTGATTTGACATTGAATTCACCCACTCCAATTGACGTTTCCTTCTCAGTCCTTCCGCAGTTTATTTCTCAATCCTTCAATCTGATCGGTGAAGGAGACACCCCCGGTTACTTGCCCTGTTCACTCCGCTTCTCAGCTCGCACTTTCAGCAACGTGCCATGCAAAAAATTTTAAAACCTAAACGTGCAGGGGCAAGTCTAACTAACGGCAGAGGCCGTTAGGTGTCCTGCTACTGCAAAATTATGGCCCTACAGCACTAGTAATCTTTGTAATTGAAACATAAGGACACTTTGTCCCATTGCAGCAAAATGTTATCAGTTTCACTCCAAGAACAAATACGCTGGCTTAATAAAGTGTGTAGCTTCCGGAATGTGATAATTTAAGGTCAGAAATACCAACAACAACAACTTGCATTTATATAGCACCTTTGAGATGTTCACAGGAGCGTTGGACACCGAGCTACCGAAGGACATGTTAGGACAGGGTGACCAAAAGCTTAGTCAAAGAGGTAGGTTTTAAGGAGTGTTTTTGAAGGAGGAGAGATTGGTAGAGAGGTTTTATGATACCGTAACAAAAAGAATAAACCATGGACAGAAATACTCAATTTACATCAATAACACTGACAAACAGTTCAACTGATGAGGTGGTAAATTGAATATATCAGTATCAGCCAGATGAAAAGGTCCTGAGCGCACAGTCCACGGATTGTCCATCTCTGCTCTAGGGCAAGCCAAGGAGATAATGTCCATCCATCCATACCAGTAGCTTAGAGTCTCCGACTCTGGAATTGTGGTTACTCAGCAATGATTTCAGCGCTTTTCATGACTGACACTCTACTGGTGCCAGTGAAGGCGACCACCGCCCTTATTTTGTGGTACTGCCACCTTTCAGAGCTCCCCCTCCCACAGCAACTGTCAAAAATGTCCAACAGTGTCAGCTTTCCAATGTCCCACCAGCAAGAGAGGACCCCCAAGGATGCTTAGACTGCGATTGTGGGGTTTCCCCAACACTTTTGTTTCAATCACGTAACAATTTCTGCATTTGTCCAACTAAATATTGAGAAGACCGAAGGCCAAATTGTCTTTGGTCCCTGCTACAAACGCCGTTCCCTAGCCGCCAACTCCATCCCTCTCCCTGGCCACTGTCTGAGGCTGAACCAGACTGTTCGCAACCATGGCGTCCTATTTGACCCTGAGATGAGCTTCCAACCAAATGTCCGCTCCATCACCAAGACCGCCTACTTCCACCTCCGTAACATCGCCCGTCTCCGCCTCTGCCTCAGCTCATCTGCTGCTGAAATCCTCATCTATCTATGCCTTTGTTACCTCTAGACTAGACTATTCCAATGCTCTCCCATCTTCCACCCTCCATAAACTGCAGCTCATCTAAAACTCTGCTGCCCCGTATCCTAACTCGCACCAAGTCCCATTCACCCATCACTCCCTGTGCTCGCTGACCTACATTGGCTCCCGGTCCGGGAATGCCTCGATTTTAAAATTCTCGTCCTTGTTTTCAAATCCCTCCGTGGCCTCGCCCCCTCCCTATCTCTGTAACCTCCTCCAGCCCTACAACACTCCGAGATCTCTGCGCCCCTCCAAGTCTTGCCTCTTGCGCATCCCCGATTTTAATCGCTCCACCATTGGCGGCCGTGCCTTCAGCTGCCTGGGCCCTAACCTCTGGAATTCCCTCTAAACCTCTCCACTTCTCTCTCCTTAAAACCTACGTCTTTGACCAAGCTTTTGGTCACCTGTCCTAATATCTCCTTATGTGGCTCAGTGTCAAATTTTGTTTGATAATCGCTCCTGTGAAGCACCTTGGGACGTTTTACTATGTTATAGGCGCTATATAAATGCAAGTTGTTGTTATATGGCGGTCAAGAACTATGAAGAAAAAGGCTTCCGTTGGGTGTCAGCCGTGGCTCAGTGGTTAGCTCTCTCTCTCGCCTCTGAGTCAGTAGGTTGTGGGTTCAAGTCCCACTCCAGAGGCACGTAATCTAAGGCTGTCACTCCAGTCCAGTACTGGGGGGAGCGCTGCACTGTCGGAGGGGCCGTCTTTCGGATGAGACGTTAAACCAAGGCCCCGTCTGCCCCTCTCAGGTGGACGTAAAAGATCCCACGGCCACCATTTCAAAGAAGAGCAGGGGGGAGTGCTTCCTGGGGCCAATATTTATCCCTCAACCAACATCACTAAAAAAACAGACTATCTGGTCATTATCGCTTTGCTGTTTGTGGGATCTTGCTGTGCGCAAATTGGCTGCCGCGTTCCCTACATTACAACAGTGACTACACTTCAAAAGTCATTGGCTGTAAAGCGCTTTGGGACGTCCTGAGGTCGTGAAAGGTGCTGTAGAAATGCAAGTTCTTTCCTCCTTTCTATCCGTGTAAGGGCAATATGAGCTGGCGAGAATATAATCACAAATAAGCGTATCAGATTCTCTGGCAGTGCATGTGACTCATTTATCCTTGTAAACTCTTGCTGAGGTGGGAGGGGGTCGGAGGGGGTTTATCGAATTGGCTGGTGGCTTTAGCTGCCGGATAAGATGTAAATCTACAGATCATCGCCTCAGTGTGCGTGCGCGTCCTTTTCAATTAAAGCAATCCGATCTCTGCCAGGTGGCAATAGCTACATACTAAGACTATGGTTAATGACGCTAGAGTGTGGGTAACACAACCACAAAGGTAACCAGCGAAGGATAACCTGAAGTAAGAGAATGGGCTCTTTGGATTTCACGGGGGGAGGGGCGGGAAGCCCGAGGAAGATCTACTATTTTCTCACATCCCGCGGAGACCAAAATCAACAGACAGATGGTGAAGGCAGACGACCAAGATTGTGTGTAGGGGCAGTACCATGCAACTGCCAGGGATTCACACAATGCCATTATCCATAATCATTTTACATAAGGGTGATTGAACACAACTGTTACACGCTGTAAGATGGAATAGAAGGCACTCTTCTGTTCACAATTGGCACAGTCTGGCAAGGAATGTGTTGCTGAGCCCGTGTCCCTCTCCGTTTTCGCTCCCAATTTCTCCTCAAGTCTTCTCCGAGCTCATCTTGTCCATGAGACCCACCTCACGCTCCCTTGACCCCATTTCCCTCCCCGCCCAGTTAATGTTGGCGCTCCTCCTCTTCATCTTGTCTCCCCACCCCCCCAACCTCAGTTATTACTGGAGGGGATACGGGAACAGAGAGACCTGGGGGTGTACGCACACAAATCTTCCAAGGTGGCAGGACGAGTCAACAAGGCTGTTAAAAAAAGCATACGGGATCTTGGGCTTTATGAAAGGAGGCATAGAGTACAAAAGCAAGGAAGTTATGCTAAACCTTTATAAATCACTGGTTACGCTTCAGCTGAAATTTTGTGTCCAATTCTGGGCAATAGGAAGGATGTCACAGTTTAGGAAGGATGTCAAGACCTCGGAGAGGGTGCAGAGGAGATTTACCAGAATTGTACCAGGGATGAGGGACTTCAGTTATGTGGAGAGACTGCAGAAGCTGGGATTGTTCTCCCTATCTCTGTAACCTCCTCCAGCCCTACAACCCTCCGAGATCTCTGTGTTCCTCCGATTCTGGCCTCTTGCGAATCCCCGATTTTCTTTGCTCGACCATTGGCGGCCGTGCCTGCAGCTTCCTGGGCCCCAAGCTCTGGAATTCCCTCCCTAAACCCCTCCTCCTCTCGCTCCTTTAAAACCTACCTCTTTGATCAAACTTTTTGTCACTTGTCCTTATGTGGCTCGGTGTTTGATAACGCTGCTGTGAAGCGCCTTGGGAAGTTTTAATGCATTAAAGGCGCTATATATTACATACAGTTTTAGACTCCTTATCTAAGGAAGGATATACCTGCCTTGGAGGCGGTGCCTTAGCAGTCCCAGTACAGTATTGAGGGAGGTGCTGTCTTTCAGATGAGATGTTAAACCAAGGCCCCGTCTGCCCTCTCAGGTGGATGTAAAAGATCCCACGGCCACTATTTCGAAAAACAGGGGACATAGTCTCAGGATAAGGGGTCGGCCATTCAAGACTGAGATGAGGAGGAATTTCTTCACTCAGAGGGTTGTGAATCTTTGGAATTCTCTACCCCAGAGGGCTGTGGATGCTGAGTCTTTGAGTATATTAAGGCTGAGATCGATAGATTTTTGGACTCTTGGGGAAATCAAGGGATATGGGGATCGGGCGGGAAAGAGGAGTTGAGGTGGAAGATCAGCCATGATCTGATTGAATGGCGGAGCAGGCTCGAGGGGCCGTGTGGCCGACTCCTGTTCCCATTTCTTATGTTCCTATAAATGCAAGTTGTTGTTGCTGAAACTCAAACCATGAAGGAATCAGCAGAGACCAGGGATCGGACGGAGCCTTTACCCTGTAGGGGGTGGTCGTGTGTGTCAGCTTCACCTCTGACTTCTGAGCGGTCCGAATCGCTCCCACTCCCTGGGTTCTAGACCTTGGACTTATTTGGGGGTTGTGACAAAAAGTGCAGCAGACAACTGGTTTTGGTGCAAGAAACTTTGACCTTTATTCAAGAGAGGAAACACAACACAACAATCTTAACACTCTAATAAAATGGGGAACACTTCAGTACACGCGAGGGAAATTACAGTAGAAAGATACCTCACCCCTCCCAAATCCCACTGTACGAGCTAGGTTGGACTCTAAAGGACCAGGGATAATGCTCACCAAACGAAACCTTGACAGTAATTCACCCAGAGGTAAGTCAGAAATAGATTGTAGAGTGGAAACTTTGCGGATCTTCGGTTTTCTCCCGAGTTGGTTTTTCTTTGGTCGCGGTGGCTCAATATTACCCGGTTGGTTGGTGGCAATATTCGGTTGGTTGTTTCGTAAGGCCCTTGTTGCCGCGAGGTGTCTGATGGTCACTGGGACTGTTGCTCTGGTTTCTTCTTGTGTGTCGGCCTGCTTCTAGAGCTGCTGACCTTCCCTGTCCACCTGCTTTCCTTGTTGTCTGCTGGAAACTGCTCTTCTTTCCAGAAACATTTACCTGAGGAAGGAGGAAGCCTCTGAAAGCTTGTGAATTTAAAATAAAATTGCTGGACTATAACTTGGTGTTGTAAAATTGTTTACAATTGTCAACCCCAGTCCATCACCGGCATCTCCACATCATGACTTCCAGACACAGGCAGAACCAAGACAAGCAGCCCACCAGAGCCAGCAAGCCAGAGAGAGAGAGAGAGAGAGAGCTTTTGCCTTGTGGATGTCTCTCTTACAAAGGTCTGTTTAAAACAGTTCTTACAAAGCCCTTTGATGGCTTTTTGATGGTCCCAATCATATTGCAAATTGCTTCTCCCAATGGGCCATTGTTTTAATTCTGATTTAGAGCTTGTCACACAAGGCTTCCTTTTGTATCCAACGTCCTAGGTGTTGGTGGTTTTGCTTTAAAAGCAAAGGCATGGCCCCACGATGTCTGGAACAGTTACCTCTTTCAATGGGGGTGATTGTCGACCCCCTGCTGTCCGTTTTGCATTAAAACAGAGACATGTATGAAGCTCCCCGGTGTGTGTGTTGTTGATTTCGTCTGGTGACCTCTCACCTATCCTTCCATCTTAGGATTTTAGTCAGGGTCCACAGTTTTTCCATACTCAGGGAAAAGGTGAATTTCTTTAGGGTTTTTCTCTGAGTTTTTGGGGGATCTGTGAATTTTGAGAATCTTACAACCCATCGAACGTGTAGTGGGAGACTCACTTTAAAAAAAAAGGACAACTTCCGTTGAATTTGTGAGCTCTGCTTTGCGGAGTGCGTTAGCGTTTGGCGCAGTTGTTGATCTAGAGAAATATTTGCAGCTGTGGGCTGACAGTTGGCTAATTAAATACTGTAACGTTTTCTTCTAACTTTAAGGTACAGAGTGTGCGGAATGTGACAATTTCTGATCCAACTGATAGAACACACCTGGAGAAAGTTCCTCCTCATGACCAGGAAACGCCTCTTCCAATCGCTGCTGTGCTTATGTAACTCGAATTCCCTGTGTTTCATTCACGTTCTCCCAAGTCCAATACCTTCTAGCTCCCTGTTTTCTTTTCTCTTGACTTCTCCGTGGTCCTTTTCTCCATTCTCCTCGTCTTCCTCTCACCTAGTCATGGCACCTCTTTCATTTCGCCCCTCTTGGGTACTTGGACGACCCGCGCGCCCTCCACCGCCCTCCCCGACCCATTGCTGCTCCGCTGCCTTCCTACTCTCCCCAAGCTTGAATTCCCCCCCCCCCCCCTTTAATAAGCCCACCAGCTACCCCTCTGTGCGTCAATCGGTATTCCCCCGAGGGTCCCTCGAGATACCCGTCACTGCCGCTTTACGAGTGGCAATTAACTCCATCCCATCCTCCCTTCTTGCCGAGCTCCTTCCCATCCTGCTCACCCCCCCCAACCCACCGCTACCCCCTTGGACCCCACCAACGCATCAATCACCGCACCTCTCCGCATTTCCCTTCGGAATCTCCGTTGACTCATGTAGGAGGCCCTTCCCAGGCATGACCTTATCGCGGATGACTGCATTGAGATCACGGTTTTGACTGAAACTGTTCTCGTGGGTGGCAACATCTTTTCCCGTGTCTGGTTATAATTTCCAACCCCCCCCCCCCCTCCCCAAAACATAGAATCATACAGCCCAGAAGGAGGCCGTTCGGCCCATCGTGCCTGTGCCGGCTCTTTGAAAGAGCTGTCCAATTAGTCCCACTCCCCCCCCCCGCTCTTTCCCCACAGCCCTGCAAATTTTCTCCTCTTCAAGTATTTATCTAATTCCCCTTTTGAAAGTTACTATTGAATCTGCTTCCACCGCCCTTTCAGGCAGCGCGTTCCAGGTCGTAACGACTCTCTGCGTTAAAAAAAACAAATTTCCCCTCATCTTGGGCGGAAAGCCGGGATTTTCCTTGACGTCACCGCGAAGTTTCCTGGCATCGGAAAACGGGTGGAAGTCTCGATCGGGTCAGAGATGTGCTGTGGGGCATGTTTTCCGATGGGGTGCGACCAGCGGCAATGAAAGTATCCTGCTTCAAATGTGCGGCCGCTTCATTTTAATATTAATTTGCTGGGGCGTCTCTGTCCTGCGCACCGTTTCGGCCCGTCGTTTCGGCACGAAGGACACCAAACGTAAAGAATGTCCCCTTTAAGCGGGACTGCTAAGTCACGGTAAGTACCCTAGAGGTCACAGAAAGGACACAGCAATATAAAAGAGTGCATACGTTAACCGTCTCGTGACTGATTTTTTTCTCTCTTCTGTTGGCACTTTGCTGTTCGCTCGGGAGTCTTTGTGTCAATTATTTACGGCACGTCTCGCACTTATGTTCCTTTACTTGCGTCCTCAGTTTTAATCCTCACCTTCTTCAAGAGGAGAACAAGTCAAACATGTACCAGGTTGGAGGTAGGTATTGGGGTCAGTCGCTGTCTGGGGGGTTGATGGAACACATGCAAGCAAGAAAGAATATGGGGAACAGGAGGTGTGGGGAGGGAGGGGGGCTCAGCCTGGGACGGGGTGGGGTGGGGTGGGCAGGGACTAGGCGGGAGTGAAAGGTGTTGGGCTTGGGGATTTGTGTGTAGGAAGCGGTAGTATGGACTTCCATGGGCTGGAAGGGCATTAGGAGCAGTTGTCGTCGGAGTGTACTCACGGGGATGTCAGTGGGGCAGCACTCTCGCCTCTCGAATCAGAGGGTCGGGGGTTCAATTCCCACTCCAGAGACTCGAGCACGTAATCCAGGCCGCTGACACTCCGAATACAGCGCTGAGGGAGCGCTGCACTGTCAGAGGTGCCGTGCCTCATACGAGACGTTAAACCGAGGCCCCCCCTCCCCGCCCGTCTGCCCTCTCAGGTGGACGGAAAAGATCCCGGAGCTGCTTTTTCGAAAAAGAGCAGGGGGGAGTTCTCCCCGGTGTCGTGGGCCAATATTTATCCCTCAACCAACATCACTAAAACAGATTATCTGGTCATTATCACGTTGCTGTTTGTGGGATCTTGCTGTGCGCAAATTGGCTGCCGCATCTCCTACATCGCAACAGTGACTGCACTTGAAGAAATAAAAAGTACTTAATTGGCTGTAAAGCTCTTTGAGATGCCCTGAGGTCGGGAAAGGCGCTATATCAATGCAAGTCTGTGTTTCTTTCTTACTCGGGGTCTTGTGAGCATGGGGTGAGGGAGCACCAGGTTATTATCAGCGGGTGAGATGGAGGAGCTTGGCGTGTGAAGTCTGTGAGTACGTCATGCAAGGGCGCCTGGAACATAGGAACAGCAGGAGGCCATTCAGCCCCCCTCAAGCCTGTTCCGTCACTCAAACGAGATCGTGGCTGATCTCTTCCCTAACTCCATTTACCCGCCTCGGCTCCATATCGTTCAATACCCTCGGCTCGCCAAAAAAAAAAATCTATGGGGGGGGGTGGTCTCAGATTTAAAATGATTAATTGAGCTAGCATCTACTGCTTTTTGTGAGAGTTCCACACTTCAACCGCCCTTTCTTTGTGTGAAGAAGTATTTCCTACTCTAGAGTGGCCTAATGTCTGGGAGCCCTCAGCAGGGGGATGTAGGAGCATTGGAGGGGGGGGGGGGAGGGGGGTGGAGGTTGGGGGGGCAGCAGAGGTTTGGTCGCACTGGAAATGGAGAGTCCTGGGTATTTACAAGTACTGCAAAGGGTTTGGAAGCACTGGGGAATATTTCCGATCAGTGTCGGTGGTTCTGAAGTTCGTCACCACTCTGGGAGGGGGGGGGGTTTGGAAGCACGGGGGGAGGGTGGGAGGGGTCCTCGAGTTCGGCAGGGCTGTAGAAGGGTCCTTGGGAGCAGGTGACTGGCATTTTTCAGCACCGGGAATCGCTTGTTAGCTCTGGAACAACTGGGGGAGGCGCCTCACGTTTGGGAGAATGGAGGGGGTTGTGAACGTGGGCTTTGGTAGGAATGTGGATCTCGGAAGCACCAAGGGAGGAAGTCCCAGGAGTCTAGCAGCATTGGGAGGAGGTCCTGAGGTTTGGCAGGTAATGAGTAACAACTTGCATTTATACAGCGTCTTTAATGTAGTAAAACGCACCAAGGTGCTTCGCAGGAGCGATTATCAAACAAAATTTGACACCGAGCCACGTAAGGAGATATTAGGACAGGTGACCAAAAACTTGGACAAAGAAGTAGGTTTTAAGGAGTGTCTTAAAGGAGGAGAGAGAGCCGTAGAGGTTTAGGGAGGGAATTCCAGAATTTAGGGCCTAGGCAGCTGAAGGCACGGCCGCCAATGGTGGAGTGATGAAAATCGGGGGATGCGCAAGAGGCCAGAATTGGAGGAGCGCAGAGATCTCGGAGGGCTGTAGGGGCTGGAGGAGGTCACAGAGATAGGGAGGGGGCGAGGCCATGGAGGGATTTGAACACAAGGATGAGAATTTTAAATTTGAATACTCTGCTTTGAGCAGGAGGTTTACAAAAAACAAGAGTAAGCCTTGTTGAGAAAATGTTTTCCAGTAATTTACTGAACCCTACAGTGAACTCTTGAGTAAGAATAAGCATTTCAATCAAAATTGATTAATTTTTCTGGATTTCTTATTTTATAAATGTTATTTTACCTCAAAAGGTTCAGTTGGGGGAAACATTCAAGAAGATGGCACATACTGATTTCTGGATTGATTGCTTCCTTGCCAATTCAGAATTGGTAGCTTTCAAAAAATATGAAAGGAAGTGGTGGTAAACCTTTATAAATCACTGGTTAGGCCTCAGCTGGAGGATTTTTTCCAATTCTGGGCACCGCACTTTAGGAAGGATGTCAAGGCCTCGGAGAGGGTGCAGAGGAGGTTTACCAGAAAGGTACCAGGGATGAGGGACTTCAGTGGAGAGACTGGAGAAGCTGGGATTGTTCTCCTTCGAGCAGAGAAGCTTAAGGGGAGATTTAATAGAGGTGTTCAAAAATCATGAAGGGTTTTGATAGGGTAGACAGGGAGAAATTGTTTCCACTGGCAGGCAGATTGGTAACCAGAGGACACAGATTTAAGATAATTGGTAAAAAAAAAAGCTGGTGTGAGGAGATGAGAATTTTTTAATGCAGCGAGTTGTTATGATCTGGAATGCGCTGCCTGAAAGGGCGGTGGAAGCAGATTCAATAGTAACTTTCAAAAGGGGAATTGGATAAATACTTGAAAAGGAAAACTCTGCAGGGCTATGGGGAAAGAACAGAGGAATAGGATTAATTGGATAGCTCTTTCGAAGAGATGGTAAGGCACAATGGGCTGAATGGCCTCCTTCTGTGCTGTATGATTCTATGATTTGGTTGCTCAGTTTTCAGAAGCTTTACTCATTCCCCATTGATACTTACTGATCGAAGGTTCTCATGCTTGAATTGAATATTCGGTTGACGAGTTAACAGCTCAAGTCCTCATTTTGGCTAATCACTAATTTTTGCTGTGAGGGAGTGTGACGCCTTGAGGTGCGACACCCTGAAGTGTGATGCTTTCAGGTATAATGTGACAGATGCAAGACTTTAAAGGAAACAGATAGCGTTCGGGAATGGATGTTCTTACTTAGAAGTTTGTAAGTTATTTCACAAGTTAATGGGGTTCAAAGGCATTTATTGGCATTCATAGGAAATAAGTATAACTATTATTACCAATAATTAAACATATACAATTACAACTATTAATAATTACACATATATTTAAGGTCACACTTACAGTACAAGTTACGGGAGAATTCATACATTACAGTTCTCGAGCTTGAGGGGATCAGCTTGCCAAAACCTTGCCGAATTCTTAAGTATCTACTCCGACACCCACCTGTTAAACCTTTTTCACTCTGGCAATGTCAGAACCCGCATGTTTCCACATATTACCTCGCCCGATTAGCTGCAGTAACTTAACAGTTTTAACAAGAACCACTCCCCATGGAGGCTTTAACCTTGACTGAGTTGTCAATCAAATCATTCCACTGGAGACGGTTTTAGACCTCACTTGACCAAATTCCTCAGCAATGTTCTGGGAGGAGGTGGACATCCCAGCTCTGGAGCAGAGGGCACCATTGACCTGTCAATTATCTCACAGCTGCAGGACTTATGGAGGTCGATGCAGCTCGCTCTCCAACAAAGGAAGTCTGTTTTTGCCTCTGCTGAACTCTTTATCAGCTATATGTCCCGATCCTTGCTTCTTGTTTCACTGGAAACGAAACTGACATTTCCAGTCTTCCAACAGAAACTCACTTAGCAGGCAAAAAAACCCCAAATTAATATAAAATAAATCATTTCTTACAGTTAGTTATAATCTTTTGGTCTGTCATAACCTTACAGAGCAAATACTAAGTAGCAAAAGCACATTTCATCGCAATGGCACAGGGCACCAAGGCAGTCATTAAATAGTTAAAAACATTAGGAATCTAGTAAATAAAAAGCCCTTCCATTTACTCCTCATACCATGCTGCATTCGGTTACAGGGAACTCACAATTTATTGAACAGAAAAGGGTAGGGGTTGAAATATTGCAAGGGTATGTGCTTTTGACAAATTAATGCTCCGTATTAACCAATCCACCAGGTTTACCCACCCCCGGGAGGATACGGAGAATGATGCACTGGACTGTCAACGCTGGGGGAAATGGTAAGAGCAAGATTTATGATCAACAAGAGTGATACAGGTTGCAAACCAATTAAAAACAATATGGATCTGTGTTTATGTTTTTGCAATCGGGTTGTATGCTTAAATTAAAACGTGCAACACTTGGGCAGATCTGGGTGTCCCAATCCTGTTGCACTGCAAACCCCGCTCAAGCACTTGTTATTGATGATAATAATAAAACACCTGTCCATCCGTCAGCGTTGCAAACCGTATTTTACTCAGTTTACTTCTCCCCCCAATTTGTATTTCACAACAAATGCAATTGTGAGAATTGCACTGATTCTCGCAAACCATGCTTCAATACCAAGGTATTTGCATGAAAAAATTATGACGTCTAAAGCTCACTTTTTTTATACATTCAACGCAGATGTCAGCGGCCCTCATTTTATAAATCTAAAAAAAATAACCGTACCGGGAGGAGGAGGGGGGGGAAAAAAACAGGAAGGAGGTGGGAGTTATGTTAATAAACTGACGTCAGTGGGCAATATATTTCTACAACAATAACAAGTCATCAGGTATGCAAAAAAAAAAAGAAAACCCTGTTTTTTTTAAAAGAATGAAGTGTAGCACTTGAGCGAGACTGGTGCGAAAACAGCTGCAACTGGAGCTGGGAGCGCTCGAGCTCCGGGCGACGTTCCATTTCTCCCCCCGCCCCCCGGGCAACGTTCCATTTCTCCCCCGGGCAACGTTCCATTTCCCCGGGCCCACGTTCCATTCCCCCGGGCCCACGTTCCATTCCCGGGGAAATCCGGCCCTGGGCCGCACGAGGGGGCCGCGTCCCCAGTCACGCGCTCCAGGGCAGGCGGTGCGGTTTGCAGCGCCGAACATGGCGGAGGAGTTTGCAGCACCTGCGGGGTTGCAGCAAGTTTTGGAAGCGGGAGCGGTAAGCCCGCACGCCGCCGCCGCCCCGGCGCAGGCAAGGAACGGCGAGGCCTGCGCACGGGGCCCGGCATCGGCCGAGCGAGACCCGGTCATTTACTTCGTGAAGAAAGCATCGCCTTCCGCCGCGGGGCACCCGCTGCAGCCGGACGACTGCGACGAGGTGGAGCTGCAGGTCGAAATCTCGTCTCCTCCCGCTTCCCCGACCAAAATGCCCGGTGACAGGCCGGGGAAAAGTAAGTTTTTTTTTTGTAGCGGTGAGGTGAGGGGGTCGAATCGTTGCATGGGACCCGATTTGCATTAATAGCGGGGGGGGGGGAAAGAGTTGAGTTTGGGAAGAGTTGAGCAAACTCTGGAGCTGCACTGGGTTCCTGCGGCATTGCAAGTGTGTGCTTTTTAAAAAAAACATCAGCTTTTGCAAAATGGGTCAGACTTGTTAGAAACCTGTGGCTGGACTGTAACCACGGGTGTTTGTGGGGGGGAAGAAGAAGTGATTTAATTAAGTAAAATCCATTTGGAATTAAACTATTGCATTCTTTCTCCCTTGCCCTTGACACACAGGGTCTCTGGGTCCTAACGTCAGTTGGGTAACAAAACAGCCAGCGCTTTCAACTGGTGTTTTTGTGCAAGTAAACAAAGATGGTGCTGCAGTACTTCTTATCTTGGTCGGCAGGGCTCCACTGTACCGAGTCTGCCCTCTTAAAGTGGATGTAAAAGATCCCATGGCACTATTTGGAAGAAGAGCAGGGGAGTTCTCCCCCCCCCCCCCCCACCCCCTCCCCCACCTCAATATTTACCCCCTCAAGCAATATCAGCAAAAAAAATATTTTACTAGATCTGGTAATTTATCACGTTGCTGTTTGTGGGAGCTTGCTGTGTTCAGTCCGGCACCTTTTCACGTCCTCAGGACGACCCGAAGCACTTTTCAGCTAATGACGCTGAAAAGTGCTTCGGAGGAAAACGTGGCAGCCAGTTTGTGCACAGCAAGATCCCACGGAACGGCAAAATGACCAGACCACGTGGTTGAGGGATAAACGTTGGCCAGAACCCCCCTGCTCCTCTTCGAAATACCGCCCTGGTTATCCGCCCGCGAGGGCAGATGGTGCCTCGGTTTAACGTCGCTTGCGAAAGACCGTGCCTCTGACGGTGCAGCACTCCCTCAGCCCTGCACTGGGAGCGTCGGCCTAGATTATGTGCCCAAGCCTCTGAAGTGGGACTTGAAGCCACAACTTTCTGACTCAGAGGCGAGAGAGAGCTTACCCACTGAGCCACAGCTGACAGCTATTACTATATAATACTGGATCTTCCCGTTTCATCAACACACAGGAAAACAACTAGTGAATAAATTCTGTAGAAAATCTCAGGTTCCTTGAGTTAGCCTGAACTTTGGACTAAACCGTCTAAATTTCAGGAGAGTTGCTATAATAGGGCTGATGTACTCCATTAGCTAGGCAGCAACTCCACTCCAGATAATTGATAGTACCCTCTCAGTTCCGGTATCACCCTTGCAGACATTTAAAAAGTGCTGCTGATTTAAAATTGAAGCGACAATAGATTTAGCTGAGATAGTAGCTAATTTTCCTGCAACCGCTCCAAGCAATTTGTGGCATACAAAAAATCCCACTTGCCCTAATTAGTGTTGATCTTCCGTGGCATTGTTTGAGGATAAAAATTTGGAGAAAATTTGTCCCTTGTCTCTGTGTTGAAACTTCTTAAAAGTAGTTTTCCTGTTTAAAAACCTACTTCAAGAAATATTCCGAAGTTTCATTACAAACTTTAATTTCAAAGATAAGTGCATTGGAATTGTGTTGAATCCGAGATGGTGGTTGTAAGGAATATTAAAAATATATACATCGAGTGGTTCCACTTCAGCGCTGTGCTATTGGTAGCCACGGCCTCACCCCCTCCCTATCTCTGTAGCCTCCTCCAGCCCTACAACCCTCCGAGATCTCTGCGCTCCTCCAATTCTGGACTCTTGCGCATCCCTGATTTCCCATCGCCCCACCATTGGCGGCTGTGCCTTCAGCTGCCTGGGCTCTAAGCTCTGGCAATCCCTCCCTAAACCGCTCCGCCTCTCTCTCCTCCTTTAAGACGCTCCTTTTAAAATCTACCTCTTTGACCAAGCTTTTGGTCACCTGTCCTAATACCTCCTTATGTGGCTCGGTGTCGAATTTTGTTTGATGATCGTTCCTGTGAAGCGCCTTGGGACGTTTTACTACGTTAAAGACGCTGTATAAACGTGAGTTGCTGACTGCTGATTTTTGGTTGAAATTATTGATGGTTTTTATTTCCCATTGCTGCTTTCTGATTGGCTCATCCCCTATTAAAGGGTCCCCGCCGTTTATAACGGGGTGTCGGGTGTTGGCGTGATTTGCCCGCTATAGGCGGTGGACAGGAGGCAGCCGCGGGGCTGTAGCGCCGACCCTATTAGCCAACCGAACGGGGGGGGGAGGACCGAAGTGGCTCGGAAAGGAAGGAAAGCGGGAAGAACGGAAGGAAAAACGAACTCTTGAGCCGTTGCCGCAAGACGAGAAATGAATGAGGGACGAAAACCTGCAGCGATTGAAGCAGGAAAATCTCTTTTAAAGAAGGACGCCATAAAAAAGAAAGGAAGACAGACTTGCATTGATGCAGCGCCTGTCTGGACGTCTCAAAGTATCCACAAAATAGTCGTTGCGCTTAATACGTTATAAGCCGCGCCTTTTGTAATTGACTCCTGTGGTGACGGCAAACGGATCTCCCAGTTTCCCCGATTTTACAGGCGGCTGTCCAGTGAATCAGTGCGGACGGTGCAAGCGGTGGGGAATGGAATTGAATTCCATTTTGTTGCTCATATTTTGTATTCACAAAAACAAGATCAATTTGAGGAAATTTGCATATGAGAAAATGAGATGGCTGAAGTGTGAAGAGCAGGAAATACACACAGTCATAACGCTGATTATTATTATGCGTCATATAGAAGGACAGTGTCTTTTACAGATAACACTCTGTCCGTGTGATCTCCTGGACTGGTTTCGACCAACTGAGGGGTGGGTGGGTGGGTGGGTGGGGTCGGAGAGGAATTTTCCAGAGTGTTTTTTTTTCCCTTTATTGGCCCTGGGTTTTTCTCTCTCTCTTTGCCTCTCCCAGGAGATTGCAGGGAGGGAGGGAGGGAGGGAGTGTTTGGTCACGATGCTGTGGCCGTCAGGGGGTGTGGGGCAGGCTTGATGGACCACCTGGTCTTTTCCCGCCTGTCATGTTGGTCTCCTGTGATGTTGCTCATGGTGAGTTGGATTGTTTATTGTCTTTATGTCTAATAGAGATGTTGTGTCATGTTACTCGCAATTATATTTTGGCCACTGATTTTACAATGACTGTATTTTGTTCGGTTATCTAACATCAAATGGATGGGGTAGCTGTTACAGGAAGTAAATCTGTGAAATACCATGGGATATATTTCTGCACTATGGAGATTTTATAATATGCAATTATAGATTAATAATACTTCTGCAAATAAGGTTTGAAGCATACAGTTGTAATAGTCTGTATTAATAAGTACAGAGCTCTGGTTAGACCCCATCTGGAGACACTGCGTTCAGTTCTGGGCACCGCACCTCAGGAAGGATATATTGGCCTTGGAGGGGGTGCAGCGCAGATTCACCAGAATGATACCGGGGCTAAAAGGGTTAAATTACAAGGATAGGTGGCACGGACAAGGCTTGAGTATAGAAGATTAAGGGGTGATCTAATTGAGGTGTTTAAGGTTATTAAGGGATTTGATAGGGTAGATAGAGAGAAACTACTGTCTCTGGGAGAGTCCAGAACAAGGGGGCATAACCTTAAAATTAGAGCTAGGCCGTTCAGGGGTGATGTCAGGAAGCATTTCTTCACACAAAGGGGAGTGGAAATCTGGAACTCTCTTCCCCCAAAAAGGGGCTGGGGGTCAATTGAAAATTTCAAAACTGAGATTGATAGGTTTTTGTTGGGTAAGGGTATTAAGGGTTACGGAACCAAGGCGGGTAGATGGAGTTAAGATATAGATCAGCCATGATCTAATTGAATGGTGGAACAGGCTTGAGGGGCTGAATGGCCTCCTCCTGTTGCTATGAAAGAACTTACAATTACATGTCATATCCCAAAATGTTCTAAAATGCCTCACAGCCGATGTATAATTTTGAGTGTAAGGAAATGAGGCAGCCAGTTTGTGCACAGCAAGGCTACAGAAACAGTAAATGACCAGTTGATGATGTTTTTGGTGATTTGAGGGAGGGGATGCTGACTGGAACACTGGGAGACACCTCGGCTCATTGGATCGTTTAAAGACCGTCTGAAAAGGTAGACGGGGCCTCAGTTTAACTCCTCATCTGAAAGACGGCACCTCCAACAACGTGCTTAGTTCCTGCAGTGAGTTTTCAACCTAAAACCTTCTGAATTGGAAGTGAGCCAAGTTGGTACATGAATGAAAGAAGGACTTGCATTTATACAGCGCCTGTCATGACCTTAGGACAACCCAAAGCACTTTACAGCCAATGAAGTACTTTTTTTTTTGAAGTGTGATCACTGTTGTAATGTAGGAAACGTGGCAGCCAATTTGCCCATAGCAAGATCCCACAAACAGCAATGGGATAAATGCCCAATAAATGGGTATTGGTTGAGGGTACACATTATGGATGTCCTGTGTGTCTCCGTTGTGAGTCAGAGGTTGTGCTATTTTATAACTACAGGAGTCTTTTATATAATGCAACACACAATGTATTCTAGTTAATCGCCTGTTGTATTGTTCATAGACAAATAACTCTTTGTGGTTGTCTCTCCTCCTTTCTCTGTGTCCGTCTCTCTTCCTCGCTGTCTTCACACTCGAGCACTCTTGTGCGCACGCTCCTCTCCCTCGCACTATTGTGCGGTGTCCTCTTTCGCAGCCTCTTGCGGCGTGCTCTCTTCTTTTGTATATCATGGCGTCTGTCGCTCTGTGACACGTGGACCCTCCCATTCCTCTCCTTGTAGCAGCATATGCTGGTGATGGGGGACAGGTTAGGCAGTCCAGACGAAGGGTGAAGTGGAACTGGGGGTCCAGGGCAGCGCTGGAATAAAGTGAGTTGGTGTTGATGGAGAGTAAATCTGTATAGGGCTAGCACGTGGAGGAGAGGGCAGATCCTGTGAAGCGACGAGAGCAGTGGTTTGAGGAATGTTGAATATTGCGGAGATATCGGTGATCATGGGTGGATCCAAAACGGGAAGTTTGAAATTTTAAGCCATGTGGGATGAGTGGGAACTGGAGCCAGCTGCTGAGAAAAGAGATATTGCTCTGGAAACAGGAGAAGAAGGGAAAGGGATAGCAATGACTAACAGGGTAAAAGAGACAAATGGGTCACCATTGACCAGAAACTCAACTGGACCAGCTACATAAATGCCGTGGCTACGAGAGCAGGTCAGAGGCTGGGTATTCTGCGGCGAGTGACTCACCTCCTGACCCACCAAAGCCTTTCCACCGTCTACAAGGCACAAGTCAGGAGTGTGATGGAATACTCTCCACTTGCCTGGACGAGTGCAGCTCCAACAACACTCGAGAAGCTCGACACCATCCAGGACAAAGCAGGCCGCTTGATTGGCACCCCATCCACCACCCTAAACATTCACTCCCTCCACCACCGGCGCACAGCGGCTGCAGTGTGCACCATCCACAGGATGCACTGCAGCAACTCGCCAAGGCTTCTTCGACAGCATCTCCCAAACCTGCGACCTCTACCACCTAGAAGGACAAGGGCAGCAGGCACATGAGAACAACACCACCTGCACGTTCCCCTCCAAGTCACACACCATCCCGACTTGGAAATATATCGCCGTTCCTTCATCGTCGCTGGGTCAAAATCCTGGAATTCCCTTCCTAACAGCACTGTGGGAGAACCTTCACCACACGGACTGCAGCGGTTCAAGAAGGCGGCTCACCACCACCTTCTCAAGGGCAATTAGGGGATGGGCAATAAATGCCGGCCTTGCCAGCGACGCCCACATCCCGTAAATGATTTTTTTTTGTAAATGTAGGAGAGTAGCAGAACTTCAAGATGGGTATTCCTGAAAGAGAAGTGGCAGTGAATTAAACAATATAAACAACAGCAACTTCCATTAATATAACGCCTTTTATGTAATGAGAAGTCCCAAGGTGTTTCACGTGAATGTTATCAGATAAAATTTGATACTGAGCCACATAAGGAGGTATTAGGACAGGTGATCAAAAGCTTGGTCAAAGAGGTAGCTTTTAAAGGAGGAGAGAGAGGTAGAGAGTTAGGGAGGGAATTCCAGAGCTTAGGGCCCAGGCAGCTGAAGGCACGGCCGCCAATGGTGGAGCGATGTAAATCAGGGATGCGCAAGAGGCCAGAATTGGAGGGTTTTAGGGCAGGAGGAGGTTACAGAGATAGGGAGGGGAGAGGCCATGGAGGGATTTGAAAACCAGGATGAGAATTTTAAAATCGAGGCGTTGCCGGACTGGGAGCCACTGTAGGTCAGCGAGCACAGGCGGGTGATGGGTAAACAGGACTTGGTGCGAGTTAGGACACGGGCAGCAGAGTTTTGGATGAGCTCAAGTTTATGGAGGGTGGAAGATGGGAGGCCGGCCAGGAGAGCATTGGAATAATTACGTCTGGAGGTAACACAAGCATGGATGAGGGTTTCAGCCGCAGATGAACAAAATAGTGCAGATACTGGGAACCTGAAAAACAGGAAAATTTGGAGACACTGCAGGTCAGGCAGCACCCATTGAGAAAACATGAGTCAGTTGGTGTTTCAGGTACAAACCCTGAAAGTTAGGTGAAAAATTCAAGGTGGCGTCTCCTACTCAAAATTCTGCTTGTTTGATTACTGCCTGCATTTGACAGTTGGGGATTGGTAGCTTTATACAAAAAAAGGGAGTGATTTAATTGAATTTTTCTCTTATTGCTATTTCATTTAAAATGATACAGCACAGAAAGAGGCCATTCAGCCCATCGTGCCTGTGCTGGCTCTTTGAAAGAGCTATCCAATTAGTCCCACTCCCCCTTGCTCTTCCCATAGCCCTGCAAATTTTTCCTTTTTTATTGTAATTTCGTACTTGCTGAGCCGACTACTTTTGATTCAATCGCATTCTGGTAAATCGGATACTTGGCTTAAATGAAGACACGACTGTCAAGTCAACAATTGTTAACCCTTTCCCCACTGAGGCTGTGACACCCTTAAAAGGTGTGATGCAATAGACACAGTTAAGACTTTTAATTGTGTAGAGAGATCGCTATCTTTAGAATTAACTGAAGCATGTGGCACTTTTGGCAGATTGGTCCTGATAGCTAGTGTCTGGCTCCTGTGCAGAGGCCTCCCTGTCCTAAATTTGTGCTACTTTTTTAATATGCTCCTGCCTTCCGTGGAAGATGCAGAATAAGACTGCCAGTTTTCGTTTGCTTGCTTGCTTGGTATCGAAACGCTAGATTAAAACCCAGGCTTAGTATGAAAAGATTAAAGGAGTCCTTTCACCTTATTTGTGTTTGTTTTTTTTTTAAATTGTGCAACTTTCTGGCAATTTATTTAAGAAAAGTAGTTTATAACTGTTCTGAATTTTTCAACCTGAGTGAACTTTTTTTGCATTTTTTTTTAAATTGGGCAAAATCTTCTGAGTCTAACATAAATAGGAGCCGGAGTAGGCCATTCAGCCCCTCGAGCCTGCTCCGCCATTCAGTAAGATCATGGCTGATCTTCGACCTCAACTCCACTTTTCCCTCCCGATCCCCGTATCCCCTCGATTTCCCCCAGAGTCCAAAAATCTATCGATTTCAGCCTTGAAGATACTCAATGACTCAGCATCCACATCCCTCTGGCGTAGAGAATTCCAAAGATTCACAACCCTCTGAGTGAAGAAATTCCTCTTCATCTCTGACCTAAATGGCCGACCCCTTATCCTGAGACGATGTCCTCTAGTTCTAGACTCTCCAGCCAGGGGAAACGTCCTCTCAGCATCTACCCTGTCAAGCCCCCTCAGACTCTTGGATGTTTCAATGAGATCACCTCTCATTCTTCTAGACTCCAGAGAAGATAGGCCCATGCTACTCGATCTTTCCTCATAGGACAACCCTCTCATCCCAGGAATCAATCTGGTGAACCTTCGTTGCACCGCCTCTAAGGAAAGTATATCCTTCCTTAGATAAGGAAACCAAAACTGTACACAGTACTCCAGGTGAGGTCTCACCAAAGTCCTATACAATTGCAGCAAGACTTCCTTACTCTTGTACTCCAACCCCCTTGCAATAAAAGCCAACGTACCATTTGCTTTCCTAATTGCCTGCTGTACCTGCATGCTAACTGTGTTTCATGTACATTTAATTTGAAGCTACGACCTTCCTCTTCACCTGAAGAGTTACCGGTGATAGTTTCAAAATTTTACATCTTCATGAAGGCCTGTGAGGTTTAAAATCATTCTAGTTGTGATTTTTAACTTCAACTGATTTGTAATATCTGTACAGGGTTCGATCTTTTTCAAAACAGCCTGTGTGTAAATTGTGTTATTGAATCACAGCACACCAGAAGGAGGCCATTCGGCCCATCATGCCTGTGCTGGCTCTTCAAAAGAGCAATCCAATTAGTCCTACTCCCCTCCTGCCTCCCCATAGCCCTGCAAATTTTTCCTTTTCAAGTATTTATCCAATTTTCTTTTGAAAGTTATTATTGAATCTGCTTCCACCGCCCTTTCAGGCAGTGCGTTCCAGATCATAACAACTTGCTGAGTTTTTAAAAAAAAAAATTCTCATCTCTCCCCCCTGGCTTTTTTGCCATTTACCTTAAATCTGTGTTCTCTGGTTACTGACCCTTCTGGAAACAGTTTCTCCTTATTTACTCTATCAAAACCCTTCATAATTTTGAACACCTCTATTAAATCTCCTCTTAACCTTCTCTGCTGTAAGGAGAACAATCCCAGATTCTCCAGTCTCTCCACATAACTGAAGTCCCTCATCCCTGGAACCATTCTAGTAAATCTCCTCTGCACCCTCTCCAAGGCCTTGACATCCTTCCTAAAGTGCGGTGCCCAGAATTGAACACAATACTCCAGCTGGGGCCAAACCAGTGATTTATAAAGGTCTAGCATAACTTCCTTGCTTTTGTACTCTGTGCCTCTATTTATAAAGCCCGGGATCCCGTATGCTTTTTAACTGTCTTCTCAACTTGTCCTGCTACCTTCAAAGATTTGTGTACGTACGTACGCCCCCAGGTCTCTCTGCTCCTGCACCTCCCGTTAAAATTGTACTATTTAGTTTATATTGTCTCGTTCTTCCAACCAAAATGAATCACTCCACCCTTCTCTGCGTTTAAACTTCACCTGCCCTGTGTCTTGCCCATTTCACCAGTCTGTCTGTACCCTCATGAAGTCTGTTGCTATCCCCCTCACTGTTTACTACATTTGCAAACTTTGAAATCATACCCCTCTATATCCAGATCATTAATGTACATTCTTTTTAATTTAACAAAAAAAATATTCTTTCTGGTTGTCATTTTCGTTTTAAAATTGCATAATTCTTCGGTTGAGAATGCATCAGCCAGACTTGTGTTTTGCCTGGTCAAACTGATGACTGTGCATTGCATTTGTCCCTAATCGTGGATGGATGGATGTGTGTGTGTGTTGTGTGTGTGTGTGTGGTTAATTCCGCCTGAGCTGGGGCTGTGGGCAGAAGACAATTGTGCTTTTCTGCTGCAGCATCTATGGAGCATCTCGGGAATTGTTTATGCATAAGGATCGAAGTCATGTGAATGCTGAATTTTCAACGCAGAGCTCATTCCGCCAGCCATTTTTGATCTGCGCAGAGCTGGTGTTTTTTTTCCCCCCTCCTCCTCTCCCACTTTAGTGTGTTTTTTTTTTGTAGTGTGGTGCAGACTGATTCCAACAAGGAGTTAGCAGAGGAGTCGTTTTAATTTTTGAAGCAGCTGCAGAGCATCTCCCTTGCAAGAGGCAAAAAAAAACCAAACCTGATTAATCTTTGCTGAAGAAGCTGTTCAGATTTTATTTTATTTTGCAAAAAGGATTGGACCTCCTTGTTTCCCCAGACCAGCCTGGTTGAGAGGAGGGAGGGAGGGAGGGGAGAGAGAGAGAGAGAGGCAGACAGTCAGTATCGCTGAGTCACTGCTGCTACCTGCTGAGCTACTGGGTGTGTGTGTTTTTACCCCCTGTTTCCAAGGCTTGTTGATCTGTGCTCCTCTGCAGTCTTTGCACCAGAAGCATCTCTTTTTTTTTATTGTGTTGTGTGTTTGCACTGTGATCCCATTCCCTCGCAAGGGGGAGGGGGAGAGAGAGAAAAGGGATTTCTTTTTTTTTTGGGGGGGAAAAAAAAAGAAAATTTAATTTTTATTAAAAGCAGCTGAGTCATCATGTCTGACCTGACTCCTCAGAGTGATGCACCAACCCCCACCACAGACAAGATCACACAGGCTGCCAGGGAGACCATCTACCTCTGCAACTTTCGGGTCTCTGTCGATGGGGAATGGCTCTGCTTGCGGGAACTCAACGACATCTCTCTCACTCCTGACCCAGAACCGACCCACGAAGGTAACGATGATTTGTAGAGACCAAAAAAAAAATGCTGCTTTTTTTCTTCTTCTTCTTCATCCTGGTTTAAAGTGCTACAGCTTTGAATAAGTGAGTGCAACTGGGATGTTTTTAATTGCAAATTTGTTTTGAATTGCAAATTTATTAATTGCAAATTTATTTTTAATTGCAAATCTATTTTCATTATAAACGCCCTGAAAAGTCTGCTGACTTTTATTTTAAACTGGTTATGTGTAATGTTAACGGTGCGGATATGGCATGGCAGAAACCCGCAGTGCAAATTGCAGCTGCTGTGTAACCTGCCTGCCTCTCTCTCTCTTAAATTTCGCTTTAAATCTTGGTGCAAATTGTAAAACCCTTAGATCAATTACCCGCCACATCTATTCAGTATAATCGCTTTGTTTATATGCTGAACGGGACCGAATGCATTGTTTGTTTGGGGGGATTTTTTTTTTGTGTGTTTAGTTGGCAGTGTTAAACATCCTTTCCCCTACCCCTCGTTTGTAACTCAACTGCATCAAAAAGCAGATTGCAAATCCGTCCGATTTTTTTTTTTGCTGCTCCCTTCCTGCAAAAAGAAAGATGGAGCTTGAATCGGGAAAGGTTTGTGTGTTTTTTTTAAAAAATGGACTGCGTGTGTTTTTTTTTAAAAAAAACTTTCTTTTGCAATTGTCAAATTGCAAAGCCCCCTCTTCTTTTTTTTTAAAAAAAGCTGTGCATTATGCAAAAAAAAAATCAGATTTCCTATGGCAGGCAAATTAGAAATGCACAAGGCCATCTTGAAAAGAATGTGCTGATCCGTGTGATGACTGCTCCTGTGTTAGCATTACTGGTGTCTGATCCTCCCTCCACCCCTGTGCTTCACCCTTGAACTGAATCAGTGGACCTTGGGGTAATTGGACGATTCAAAGATACACATTTTCTCACCGCTGATGTTTTGTTTTTGGGGAGGGAGGGAGGGGCGGAAAGACGCATTTGCTCCTAATTTGAGAGAGTCAGGGGGTTCTCTATGGTCTGATTTCAGTCTGGCTGTTCTCATCATCGCCAGTGTTAACACTTTCATTCCCCTGCTGCTTGCTGCAGCAGAGATTTCAGGAATTGAAGGGGAAAGATTCAGAATGCACTGAAAGCTTTACTGTCGCACCCCTGTAGTGACAAAGGCACCCCCCACCCTTTGTTTCCCCCCCCCTCCCTGCTGTCATTTATTAAATGTGGTTCAGAATTAAATACTTTTTTAAAAAAAGAAAGATTTGCTGCCTTAAGGAGGCATGTGACTCTGTGGGCAGTTTGCATAGAATTACGTAGAATTTTACAGGACAACCCAACTGGACTGTGCTCCACACGAGCCTCCTCCTCCCACCCCTCTTCATCTAACCCTCTCAAAATAACCTATTCCCTTCTCCCTCATGTGTTTATCCAACTTCCCCTTAAATGCATCGATACTATTCACCTTAACTACATCATGTGGTAGCGAGTTCCACATTCTCACCACTCTCTGGGTAAAGAAGTTTCTCCTGAGTTCCTTATTGGATTTATTAGTGACTGTCTGTCTTATATTTATGGCTCCTTGTTTTGGTCTCCCCCCGCATCTTCTCTACGTCTACCCTATCGAACCCGTTCATAATTTTCAAGACCTCTTTTCAGGTTACCCCTCAGCCTTCTCTCTTTTCTAGAGTATTACAGTTCTGTAATAATCGGTACAGTAATCTATAATTTGTACTGGAATGCGCTGCCTGAAAGGGCAGTGGAAGCAGATTCAATAATAACTTTCAAAGAGGAAATGGATAAATACTTGAAGGGAGGAAAAGATTTTCAAGAGCAATGGCGAAAGGGCAGGGGAGTGGGATTAATTGGGTAGCTCTTTCAGCACGATGGGCCGAATGGCTGCCTTCTGTGCTGTATCGTTCTATGGGTTCTATGAATTTAGTGCATTCACTGTTGCACGTTTTCGTCCTAGCTGATCTCCTTGGACCATCTTTTACTGAAGCTTTGGGCAGTTTTGTGGCAGTAGCAGTCTACATATGATTTCCGTTCTACAGTTTTTCTGCGTAGCTTTCACTGTTTCCGTCCAGCCACCCCACACACAATTTCTGTTCAGATTAAATTGTTTGGTTTTTTTTTTTCTCCAGAACTGTAAAATGTCCCAGATTAAGCTAAAACAGAACTCGACTGTTCCTTCCCTAATTCAGAGCAAAAGGGAAGTCCCAATGTTAAGAGGGTTTCGTTATTTTTTAGTTGAAGTAACAGCGGAGAGCGGAAGGTCAAAATACAATTACAGTCCGTTTCCCAATTTGGGGTGTGACTCGCTGCTTTTCAGTCATCGCCCTAATGCGGTCACGGAGAGGTTTATGATCATTTAACGCTGTACCGATGGTTGATTTGAATTGATGGTTTGAGGTTAATATTTGACCTTGCCTACACATTATAGGTCTCTAGCCAATCTATATGCAAATGCATATCTAATGGAGATTTTTCTTTTAATGTATTTGGAATTCTGTGTGTTTTAAAATGTGAGCACCATAAGAACATAGGCAGCCCCTCGAGCCTGTTCCACCATTTGCTTAGATTGTAGCTGACCTGTATCTTAACCCCATCTACCTGCCTTGGTTCCGTAACCCTTAATATCCTTACCGTACAAAAATATATCAATCTCTGTTTTGAAATTGTCAATTGACCGACCCAGCCTCACCAGCTTTTTGGGGGGGGGAAAAAAAGAGAGTTCCAGATTTCCACTCCCCTTTGTGTGAAGAAGTGCTTCCTGACGTCACCCCTGACCGGCCTGGCTCTAATTTTGACGGTCGAGCCCCCTTGTCCTGGACTTCTCCCCCCAAACCAGAGGAGATAGTTTCAATATCGTGAGTATCTCTTAGGCCGCTTGAGAGTCGTTACAGTAATAGCTTAGCATCAATACTTCAGCATTGGTGTTTCAACTCTTTGGGCAAAATGAAGACAGTCACCAAAAGATAGTCACAACAGTGACCTAAATAGCTCTGAGAAAACATGGCTTGGCCAATACAATTATCATTACTTGCATTTTGGAAAAAAAATATAGGACTTGTGCATTTTCAAATTCTGGGTTTGCTATTTAAAAATGCTTCATGGCACAAGGGGATCCCATAGTTGGGCTTAAACCGCGCCCCCTCTTCCCCCATTAAGGTGGGGGTGTATATTAATTGGGGTTCCTACTTCTGATTGGTATCCGGTGACACTCGCCGCCAACAACAACAACTTGCATTTATATAGCGCCTTTAACGTAGCAAAACGTCCCCAAGGAGCTTCGCAGGAGCGATTTACCAGACAAAATTTGACGCAGAGCCACTTGAGGAGATTTTAGAACAGGTGACCAAAAGCTTGGTCAAAGAGGTAGGTTTTGAGGAGGATGGAGAGACGGAGAGGTGTAGGGAGGGAATTCCAGAACTTAAGGCCTAGGCAGCTGAAGGCACGGCTGTCAGTAGCGGAGCGATGGGAATCGGGGACGTGCAGGAGATGAATAACCTCACTGTCTAAGGTCAGATATATGAAGGACGGCCTTTTCGACGAGGTTGCCGGTGGGAGACGGCCCCTTGGAGTGGGGAGGAGGAGAACATCGGGAGGATGACGCCACATTTTGTTTCTCTTTCCCACCTCCCTCCCCAAATTTTTGTTTCTGTCAGCATGGATTCCCAATGCTTCCCTAGCTCAAATTAAGACTAGTGAGTATCTCTTAGGTCCTAAGTGCTGTTACAATAAACAGCTTTGAATTCTCTGCATAATTGCGTCTTGGGAGTCTTTCCTAGGGGCACAGATGAAAATCCAAAGTAGATGAATGTTATTTTTCTAAAAAAAAAAGCACATGCTTGGTGAACTATCTGTACGATTGAGCTGTGCATAGACCAAGGATTTGGTTTTCTGCGTCCATTCCATTGGGCTCTGACCACCTCCGACCCTTTTCTAAATCGGTTGTAGATATTTTCAAAAGCAAGAGGAAAAATAGAAGCTTGCCCTTTTTATAACAAAACAAAAAAAGGGTTTGAGTTGAATCCTGAGTTGCCGAGAGAGACCTTTTGTTAACCTAATGCTGCAATATTACATAGAATGCCATAAAACGTCACAGCGAAGAAACGGGCCATTCGGCCCAACAGGTCCATGCCAGTGTTTGTGCTCCACATAAGCAATCACGGAGAGACATTCCAAGTCTTACCACGTTGACTCAACCTGTAATTTTGCAGTATTAACATCCCCCGTTTATTTTTCCCTTTTTTTAATTTAAAAAAACAAATTGTTTTTGTGGTCGTTTTATTTTGTCCTTTTTTTTCTTCTTTTTGCTGCCCTTTACAAAGGCTCTTGGGAGGATTTAACAGTTTGGGTGGATGAAATGCAAGTGCTTGAGGCCGCTGAAGGTGCGTATCAGGATTGTTTATCAGCTGTTGTACGTTGACTGTTTGGAAGGGTTCTGGCTGCTGCAATGCTCTCCGACCCAGTGTGTGCACTAACGATGACAGACGCAATCCTTGTTGGCTGACCGTTGCATCCCTTTAAAGATTGCACAATTGAACGGATGAGGTTCAACCTACATAGAAGTTACGGCACAGAAACAGGCCGTTCGGCCCATCTGGTCCGTGCCGGTGTTTATGCTCCGCACGAGCCTCCTCCCTCCCTACGTCATCTCACCCTATCATCAGCATATCCTTCTATTCCTTTCTCCCTCGTGTTTATCTGGCTTCCTCTTAAATGCATCCACGCTATTAGCCTCAACTACTCCTTGTGGTAGCGAGTTCCGTATTCTAAACCACTCTGACTAAAGAAGTTTCTCCTGAATTCCTTATTGGATTTATTAGTGACAATCTTATATTTATGGTCCCTAGTTTTTGTGTCTCCCACAAGTGGAAATATCTTCTCTATGTCTATGCTATCAAACCCCTTCATAATTTTAAAGACCTTGATCAGGTTACTTCTCAGCCCCAGCCTGTTCAGTCGTTCCTGATAGTTTTAACCTCTCTGTTCTGGTATCATCCTTATCAATCTTTTTTGCACCTTATCCAGTGCCTCTATATCCTTTTAGTAATATGGAGTCCAGAACTGTGCACAGTACAACACGATTTATAAGAAATAGGAGTAGGCCATTCGGCCCCTCGAGCCTGCTCCGACATTCAACAAGATCATGGCTGATCTTCGACCTCAACTCCACTTTCCCGCCCGATCCCCATATCCCTTGATTTCCCCAAGAGTCCAAAAATCAATCTATCTCAGTCTTGAATATACTCAATGACTCCGCATCCACAGCTCTCTGGGGTAGAGAATTCTAAAGATTCGCCTCCCTCTTGAGTGAAGAAATTCCTCCTCATCTCAGTTTTAAAAGGCCAACCCCTTATCCTGCGACTATGCCCCCCTAGTTCTAGACTCTCCGGCCAGGGGAAACAAGCTCTCAGCATCTACCCTTGTCAAGCCCCCTCAGAATCTTGTGTTTCAATTAGATCACTGCTCGTTTTTAAAAAAAAATTTGTTCATGGGATGTGGGCGTCGCTGGCGAGGCCGGCATTTATTGCCCATCCCTAATTGCCCTTGAGCAGGTGAGCCGCTGCCTTCTTGAACCGCTGGCAGTTTCTGATCTATGTAAGTTTTATCTACTTCACGTTTTTAACATACGCCAAATATGTTTTTTTCGTATCTAACGCGTGAGTGCTTGCAAGTTATACTTGGGGGGGGATCTTTTATCCTTTTTCGCACTTCTTGTTTTATCTTAAAATATCTCGTTTTAAATTTAACGACTCAGGTCAGCTTAAGATTGGCAACAAAAATCTGCACCGTTTTTTGTGGGGAGAAACCTTGATGGTAAAAAACCACATCTAAATAGAGCCCGTCATCTGTTGCACAGATTACCAGCTGGTGTGCTTAACATCGCTCTTAACTTTGTCAGTTCTGTAGTGCTTGGGCACTTAACACTGCAGAATTAGCCTTGCAGTTACTAGGAACTGTTAAATCAAACCAATTATATTTACCTTCACATAAGCATTAGAAGACTTGCGACAAATGAAAATCAAAATCAATCTTCATGCCAAAATTTCTTCTACTTTTTGAAATAAAAATCCCAGAGCCAGTTTTGTGTGTGTGTTGGAGGGTGCATGGCCATAAACATAAGATAGTCACAAATAAACCCAATCGGGAATTCAGGAGAAACTTCTTTACCCAGAGAGTGGTGAGAATGTGGAACTCGCTCCCACAAGGAGTAGTTGAGGCGAATAATATAGATGCATTTAAGGGGAAGCTGGATAAACACATGAGGGAGAAAGGAATAGAAGGATATGCTGATAGGGTGAGATGAAGAGGGGAGGGAGGAGGCTCGTGTGGAGCATAAACACCAGCACAGACCGGTTGGGCCGAATGGCCTGTTTCAGTGCTGTAAGTTCTACGTTTAGCCTACAGCCTTTTAAGATTTTTAAAATAAAATTAAACTCCTGCAGCCCCCCACCCCAGAAAAAGAAGGCAGCATTTAACAGTGCTACCTGGAGGAATGGAATCAGTCGCTGGGGAGATCACTTCTTCTGTCCTTGAGGGCCTCTGGGTATTTCAGCCAAGGGCAGGTGTGTTGATAATAGTTACAGCCTGGGCCATCCTTTGCCGATCAGAGGAGCAGACTACTAGACTCATACAGCACAGAAGGAGGCCACTCGGCCCATCATGCCTGTGCTGGCTCTTTGAGAGAGCTTTCCAATTAGTCCCACTCCCCCTGCTCTTTCCTCCATGGCCCTGCAAATTTCTCCTCTTCCAAGTATTTATGTCCAATTCCCTTTTGAAAGTTACTATTGAATCTGCTTCCACCGCCCTTTCAGGCAGCGCATTCCAGATCATAACAACTCGCTGCGTTTATATATTTTAAAAAAAATTCTCCTCATCTCCCCCTCTGGTTCTTTTGCCAATTATCTTCAATTCAAGCAACTATCGAATTCTCCTTTTCAAGGTACTTATTGGCCTCTGCACCAGCAGCACTTTGTGACGGAGAGTTCTGCATCATCACCACCATCTGTGAAGAGATGGCTTCCCAGCCCCCATTTTAATTATTTTTACAATAAATTTATACCCTCTTGCTACAATCTCAAGCCATGGATTTTTAGCTTGGAATTGTATTAGGTGCTAAGTTGTCTTGAGGAAAATGGAATGAGGTTGGGGTGGTGCTGATGCAGGGAAATTACCACAACATAATATATATAGTGCCAACAAAATTATATAATCCTGGCAGATTTATGTACCCTCAGAACTTGCTCATTCACCAGAATAACCAAGAAAACAAATACTACAAGTTGTTTTCCCAGCGCTCGACACTCAAGGGCCCAAAATTACGTTCTGCCCTTTGGATTTCCCACAACTCCTCCTGATCTTGACTCCATTCAGCGTCCCTTCAGGGAATGAGAGCCATCAAGCACGCCCTGTCTGCATGCGTCAACGACAACACAGACTCGCATTTATACAGCGCCTTTAACGTAGTAAAACGCCCCCAAGGTGCTTCACAGGAGCGATTATCAAACAAAATTTGACACCGAGCCACCTAAGGAGATATTAGGACAGGTGACCAAAATCTTGGCCAAAGAGGTAGGTTTTAAGGAGCGTCTTAAAGAAGGAGAGAGAGAGAGAGAGAGAGGAGGAGTGGATTAGGGGGTGAAATTTGAGAGCTCAGGGCCTAGGCAGCTGAAGGCACGGTCGCCAATGGTGGAGCGATGAAAATCGGGGCTGCGCAAGAGGCCAGAATTGAGGAGCGCGGAGATTTCGGAGGGTTGTAGGGCTGAAAGAGGTTACAGAGATAGGGAGGGGCGAGGCCATGAAGGGGTTTGAATTCGGACGATAACTTTAAAATCGAGGCTTTGCCGGACCAGGAGCCATTGTAGGTCAGCGAGCACAAGGGGGTGATGGGTGAATGGGACACGGCTCAGGATACGGGCATGCGTCCTACCCTATAATGGACTCCACGCAACCTATCGAATCTGCTGATGGTAAGTGTTGCATAAATACTGTCCGATCCCCAACAGGTAAACAAGCCAAACTCCACCCTGGCTCTCCATTGACCTTCTCCTCTTCCTCCTTCCCCCCCCCCCCCCTCCCCCAACTTGTCATAGATTCTTGAATGACTGGGTCTGGATTTTCAGCAGTGTGGAGAATGGGAGTCTTTCTGTAATATGGCTTAATGCACCTGTTAATGAACCATTTCGTAATATCTACTGTTGGATTCCTCATCCATGCTATTGTTACCTCTAGACTTAACTACTCCAATGCTCCCCTGGCCGGCCTCCCATCTTCTACCCTCCACAAACTTGAGCTCATCCAAAACTCTGTTGCCCATATCCCAACTTGCACTAAGTCCCGTTCACCCATCACCCACTGTGCGCACTGACCTACATTGGCTTTTGGTCCAGCAATACTTTGAATTTAAAATTCTCATCCCGGCGTTCAAATCCCTCCATGGCCTCTCCCCTCCCTATCTCTGTAACCTCCTCCAGCCCTACAACCCTCCGAGAATGAGTTCCTTCAATTCTGACCTCTTGCGCATCCCCCGATTTTAATCGCTCCACCATTGGCGGCCGTGCCTTCAGCTGCCTCGGCCCTAAGCTCTGGAATTCCCTCCTTAAACCTCTCCGTCTCTCCACCTCTCTCTCTCTCTCTCTCTTCCTTTACGATGCTTCTTAAAACCTACCTCTTTGACCAAGCTTTTGGTCACCTGTCCTAATCTCCTTATGTGGCTCGATGTCAAATTTAGTTTTATTAACGCTCCCGTGAAGCGCCTTGGGGACGTTTTACTACGTTAAAGGCGCTGTAGAAATGCAAGTTATTGTTGCTGTCAGTGTTGTACAGAACTGACTGATTTGACAAGGTGTAACAATTCTTTTGTTGCTCAAGTAATAAGTATTCCCTTCAAACCTCTTATCATGGCAACGGTTCCCTAGAAACACTGATATTAGCAGACTTTGAACTTGCCTGAAGCAAGCAGGAGTTCTGGATCCTTGCAGTATTCCTGGAATGGAAACTACAGGGAGGGGAGTACAAAAAATTGATTCAAACAATTTGAGGATTTCAAACTCGGAATCTGGAGATTACATTTAATCGTGATGTAAAATAGTTATGAAGGTTTTTGATAGAGTAAATTAAGGAGAAACTGCTTCCACTGGCAGAAGGATGGGTAACCAGAGGATACAGATTTACAGTAATTGACAAAAGAACCACAGGGGGAGATGAGAATTTTTTTTTAACGCAGCGAGTTGTGATGATCTGGAATGCGCTGCCTGAAAGGGCGGTGGCAGCAGATTCAATAATAACTTTCAAAAGGGAATTGGATTAAAAACTTGAAAAGAAAAGAAAATTTGCAGGGCCGTGCAGAAAAGGCAGGAGGGAATGGGACTAGTTGGTTAGCTCTTTCAAAGAACCAGCACAGACACGATGGGCTGAATGGCCTCCTGTGCTGTATGATTCTGTGAAGTCCGTGTGAGCGAGCGAGACGAAGGATGATTGACCTGGGGAAATGGAAGGTTTATTTTTCCAAGCTGCATCTATTAGCAAGACCTTCAAGAGAAAAAGGTCAAAAGAGCACCTCTGAATAATTCACAGTACTAGATTTGCCATTTGTTATATAAATTGCATACCAGTTAAATGCCTGCGTTGCTGCCTGGTGGTTTTCTGTGTCGGCACTCTCTGGCTGGTCCACTCTTTGGCCAAAGAAGGGTTGTGTAGGAGTGTGTGTCCTGCCTGCAGGTTGGGATAATGGCAGCAAACTACTAGTTAGTGATTTGGGAATGGAATTCGTGAGCGTTTGGTTGATGACACAAAATTGATTCAGTTCTCAAAACAAAGTATTTTGGCTTGGAATATAGGAACAGGAGGAGGCCATTCAGCCCCTCGAGCCTGTTCCGGCCATTCAATTAGATCACGGCTGATCTGTATCTTAACTCCATCTAGGTGGCAGGACAAGTTGAGAAGGTTATTTTTAAAAAAAAAAATTATATGGGGTCCTTGGCTTTATAAACAGAGGCAAAGAGTACAAAAGCAAGGAAGTAATGATAAAACACTGGGCAAGGGCGTGGGGCTAATTGGATAGCTCTTTCAAAAAGCCGACACAGGCATCATGGGCCGAATGGCCTCCTATCATTCTATGATTCTACCCGCCTTGTGCTCCTTAACCCTTGATACCCTTGCCTAACAAAAATCTATCAATCTCTGTTTTGACATTTTCAGTTGACCCCCAGCCTCAACAGGGGGGAGAATGTTCCCGATTTCCACTCCCCTTTGTGTGAAGAAATGCTTCCTGACATCACCCCTGAACGGCCTAGTTCTAACTTTAAGGTTATGCCCCCCTTGTTTCGTTGGAAACGGACGTTGGATTTGGCAGAATTAACTTGTTGACCCAACATGTGTTTGGAACACTGACCCAAACATTAGGATCTAATTTCCAGGGTGTTTCACTTGATAACCAGTTCTACTCGTATGTTAAAGCCTTCGATAATGCAGCAGATGTTTGCAGTGCCTCATTTTTCCCCAACTGCTCGTTCATCTTCACAAGGAAGTATCATCTGAAGCTAACTAGAAAGATGAGGGGACCTATTTGCTCAGTGTAAAGAATTGTAAACAATTTTACAACACCAAGTTATAGTCCAGCAATTTTATTTTAAATTCACAAGCTTTCGGAGACTTCCTCCTTCCTCAGGTAAATTCGAACATTTACCTGAGGAAGGAGGAAGTCTCCGAAAGCTTGTGAATTTAAAATAAAATTGCTGGACTATAACTTGGTGTTGTAAAATTGTTTACAATTGTCAACCCCAGTCCATCACCGGCATCTCCACATCAGTGTAAAGAAGGTAGAGAAGCAGTAGCTTTCAACTGATGTACATCACTTGATGCTTTGATGTGTTTATAGCATTCATTTGGTTGACCTTTCTTACAAGTCTTTGTGGTATCGCAATCTTTCTGGACTCCCCATCCCCTCTGGTTTTTCTGCCTGCACCAAGCTGCATCACTCATCCAACACTGAGCTGTACTTCTAAGGATATTCTCTTGACTGTGACTATTGTGCTGCTTTTGCAAATCCCTTTTGAGAAATCCATAGGGGTTACAATAAGCTGAATCCCATGCTGGGGTCATACGATCGAGAATTGAATTGTGTTTGGAAGTGGAGGCGGAGGAGGGAGGTGGGGGGGGGACATGTTTTACCTTGAAGATGTGAGTCTTATCAAATCTACCATGAAGCAGATGGGCTTATTGAAAGTAGTCTTTCCTTCTAGCTGATGTGCAGTTTCCTTCTCGTTTTAAGCCAGTTCCGTTGGGCTGTACGCAAGAACTGCATCTTCCTAATGGGTAAAATTTAGTATCGGAGTAATGTCTTGGGGAGGAAAAGACCATTGGTCCATCTTTCCTATCCTACCCTTCCATGAGGTTCCATAGGGTGATTCTAGAGCTAAAGCGCTGAATCTAATTGCTTAAAAGGAATTGATTGGATGTCATCTGTCTCTCAGTTGGTAGCACTCTTGTCTCTGAGTCAGAAGGGACTTGAAGACACAGTTTAAAGTTAAGGCTGTCAAAAACCAAGAAATAAGAGTCTGTCACAACCTCAGGCTTTGCAGCCAATGGAGTACTTTTTTGCAGTGTAGTCACTGTTGTAATATAATGTAGGAAACGCGGCAGCCAATTTGCGCACAGCAAGATCCCGCAAACAGCATCGAGATAATGACCAGATAATCTTTTCTTCAAGTGATGTTGCTTGAGGGATAAATATTGGGCCCAGGACACTGGGGCAAACTTCCCCGCTCTTCTTCGAATAGCGGCTTGGGATCTTTTACATCCACCTGAGAGGGATGATGGGGCCTCGGTTTAACATTCCAGCCGAAGGACAGCACCTCTGACAATGCAGCACTCCCTCAGTGATGCACTGGGAGCGTCAGCCTGGATTATGTGCCCAAGTCTCTGGAGTGGGACTTGAACCCACGACCTTCTGACTCGAGGCGAGAGAGCTGCCCACTGAACCACGGCTGGTACCGTTCAGGTTGTGTGAGCTGGAATTGTCAACTATACAGACTTTACTGCATGACTGTTTTAATCGCACTTAAATTTGCTTTTGAAAGGTCAAATTATGAGGGCAGGTTCCATAAACTTGGCTTGTATTCTCTTGAGCATAGAAGATTAAGGGGTGATCTTATAGAGGTCCTTAAGATTATGAAAGGGTTTGATAGGGTTGACCTAGAGAAGATGTTTGCGCTTATGGGGGGAGTCCAAAACTAGGGGCCAAGAATTTCACTAATAAATCTAATAGGGAATTCAGGAGAAACTTCTTCACCCAGAGAGTGGTGAGAATGTGGAACTCGCTACCACAAGGAGTAGTTGAGGCGAATAGCATAGATGCATTTAAGGGGAAGCTAGATAAACACATGAGGGAGAAAGGAATAGAAGGCTATGCTGATTGGGTGAGATGAAGAGGGGAGGGAGGAGGCTCGTGTGGAGCATAAACACCGGCATAGACCAGTTGGGCCGAATGGCCTGTTTCTGTGCTGTAAATTCTATGTACAAATGTTAAAAGGGTTCGTTTTTTTAAAAGAGAAGCCGCTTAGTCTGTGCAATCTGTCCCCATAATTTAACCCTTTTAGCCCCGATATCATTCTGGTGAATCTGCACTGAACCCCCTCCAAGGCCAGTGTATCCTTCCTGAGGTGCGGTGCCCAGAACTGAACGCAGTCTCCAGATGGGGTCTAACCAGAGCTCTGAACAGCTGTAGCACAGTTTTCACTTTTTTTTGTATTCCATTCTTCTGCTGCCATTATTCCTCTCAGCTTGCAGTAAATCTTGTTTTTACACTGGTGTTTTAGAAGTGTAAAAGTTTTACATAGTACAGCGTAGTGTGCCTAAGGAAATGGTTTTGGTTCATGACGACCTATTAACCTGGATTAACCTCAGCCGAACAATCTCCCAATCGCTAATTTTAGAGCGAGTTCATTCTCTTGCTGTCTAGTCACCTGCCTTGCTCAAACAAGCATTTACAGCGGTGTCAGGATGTGGGGGGAAAGCCCTGAGCAGTCTGGAGTTTCTGACGTCCAGAGAGCGGAGAGACGAAAACATAGTTAATTTTCTGGCCGTTTTCCCCAATGAAAATCAAACGGCAGGCGGTGAGGTCAGCGTGCATGAGAAAATGGTTCAGCCCCGAGTAGCTCAGCAGAGATTAACACATTCAGAAGAGTACGTTTTGAGCTGGAACAACAACTTGCATTTATATAGCGCCATTTAACATAGTAAAACGTCCCAAGACGCTTCACAGGAGTGTTAATCAGACAAAATTTGACACTGAGCCGCACAAGGAAACGTTAGGACAGGCTTGGTCGAAGGGGTAGGTTTTAAGGAGGGTCGTAAAGGAGGAGAGAGGCGCGGAGGGGTTTAGGGAGGGAATTCCAGAGCTTAGATCAGCTTAGGGCAGCTGAAGACGCGGCCGCCACTGGTGGGACGACGGAAATCAGGGATGCAAAAGAGCCCAGAATTGGAGGAACGCAGAGATCTCGGAGGGTTGTAGGGCTGGAGGAAGTTACTGCGAATGGGGAAGGGCGAGGCCATGGAGGGATTTGAACACAAGGATGAGAATTTTAATTTCGAGGTGGTGCTGGACTGGGAGCCAATGTAGGTCAGTGAGTGCAGGAATGTTTGTTTGTTAACAGCTGCTGGTCTGCATCAAGTGAAAAGACTGTTCGAAAGCAAGAGTCAAAATTTGGTGTCGCCTGTGAAGTAAAAGAGCAGAAAGAGATGCAATACAGTAACCAAATTTGTTGGTAGGAAACAGAGAGACAAGAAGTAAACGAGGTAAATTTAAACAAGATAAACTTGATCTATAGGCTGTGACAAGTTCTCTAAAATGGAAAAAAGAAAGTGACATTAAGGCCTAATTCAAAAGGATTGGGTTTTTGTTACGAATTTAATAAACAAGATGATTCCCTCAAACAAACCACTTGGACCCAATTCCAGTCAAGGGTTTGAGCAGCAGCCTGTCCAAGGGGTAAGCTGGTTTGCTGCTTTCCATAGTGAGAAGGCACTTCAGATAAGTTGAGGTCAGGTCCTTCTGTGCAAGGCTAACTTGGTTAAGCCCATTGCGTTGGCACATGACCTTACAGGTGTGATGTTTTATGACTGGCGTTTCAATGCAGATGTGATCACATTTAACACAGGTAGGTAAACATGGACATTAGCTGGGAAATTTACCTTACTGGGGGAAAATGGGCCCAGAAGATTGAGTAACTAAGCGATGATCGATTAAAATATGATAACACCTTAAGGATCACTACATCCTGATTATTTTCATTAAAAATATATTTTTTCCCCCACTCCCTCCCCACCAGCTGAGATGGCCAAAGTCAGTGGAGCATTGTGAACACCTCTCTTTTTCTTTTGAAATGTTTTTTTTGGCTTTGTTCACCTTGAAAAGAGTCCAAAAAACGTCACCTCTGCTGTTACAATGTTAACGCGTCTGGAAAATCCCTCCTCTTCATAACTCTAGTTCCAGAAACACAGACTGGAGTCAATTGCTATGGTTTAGTGTCCACTGGGATTACTCATGGTATAATGTTTTGGACGCCATTCAGTAAAGCGCAACAAAGAAAGAACGAACTTGCATTTATATAGCGCCTTTCACGGCCTCATGACGTCCCAAAGTGCTTTACAGCCAATGAAGTACTTTTGAAGTGTAGTCACTGTTGTAATGTAGAAAACGCGGCAGCCAACTTGCGCACAGCAAGATCCCACAAACAGCAATGAGATAAATGACCAGATAATTTTTTTTTAGTGATGTTGGCTGAGCGATAAATATCGGCTCCAGGACGCCGGGGAGAACTCCCCCGCTCTTCTTCAGAATAGTGGCCGTGGGATCTTTTACGTCCACCTGAGAGGGCAGACGGGGCCCTCGGCTTAACGTCTCGTGCGAAAGACGGCACCTCCGACAGTGCAGCACTCCCACTGAGCCACGGCTGACATGAGCGTTCTAGTTCCTACGGAATATTGCAGAGGGCGTGAAGGAGAGACCTTCACGTCGGTGATTACGTTTCGGTTTGATCCGAAGTTAGCTGGTTTCTGGAATCGAATTTTGCTGGTGGTTTCTGGAAAGTTCTAAACTTCTGCGGGATCTGCTAAATCATCAGCTCTTGTTTTTGTGAACTTGCTGTGTTTATTTTTTGTTTTCATCCCACCCAAATGTCTTGGTGTTTCCTTCCTGGTCAGTGCAGCGGATGTTTCTGTTTGAATACTGTTGTGTTCATCTCCTGTTAGTTCAGCTGAATACATACGAACGTACAAAATTGACGGGCAGGGAAAGACCAGCTGGTCCATCAAACCTGGCCAGGGCATTGTGACTAAATACTTTCTCCCTCCCACACACTTCCCCCCAGCCATGCAATCTCCTGGAAGAGGCCAAAAATGGGGGGGGTGGAACCCAGGGCCAATAAGGGGATAAATACTCTGGAAAGTTCCTTTCCGACCCCCTCGGGCAATCAAAAACCGGTCTGGGAGATCACACGGACCGAGTGTCATCTGTAAAGCTTCTATATGATGCGATCTCTGCCCCAGTCGGGAACCAGTCCAGCTCCCTCTCGGAAGCCATACTGAGAGTCGGCTCCCACCACAGCAGCTGGCAACGTATTCCAGAGGCTCACTACTCTCCGGGAAAAGAGGAACTGCCCAACATCCAGACTATTCCCACTCTTGCATCGTTTAAACCCATGCGGAGGGGAGTCGCCCTAGAGTGTAACTGTGCCCACTTTACTTTTTAGACGTCTGCTGCTAGTTTATCAGATCACCTGACGTCATAGTAACAAAAATCCACCCAGTCCTGGGATTGGAGGGTTGCCAACCCTCCAGGATTGCCCTGGAGTCTCCAGGAATTGAAGATTAATCTCCAGGACCCAGGGAGAAAAATTATAGGGGCATTTTATTAAAAAAAAAAGTTGTTTTTTTTTCTATTTTCTTTGAATACTTTCAGTATCGGAGATGGGATGGGGGGGGGAGGCTGATTGGATAATTCTTGACTGTCAGTCAATCAGATAATAGTCTGTTCGCTTTCCAATTGGCCGTGGGAAGGCGGTGCTCCGTGATGATAGACGTATCGGCCGACCAATGGTTGGGTTGGGGGGGGCACGGGGGTGTTTGGAGGTGGGAGATCATGTGATGAATACGTCCAGCCAGAGTTGGCAACTGTTAATAATCTGTTGGACTATAACCTGGTGTTGTAAGGTTCCTTACATTTGTCCACCCCAGTCCATCACCGGCATCTCTACATCATGGTTAATAATCATGTTATGTTGTTAGAATTGATGTTAATGTTCAATTTTCTTCAGCATTTTTGTGTTTTTAAGTATAAAAATATCTTGCGAATTACTTGGTATCTTTTGCCTTGTGCTCAAGGTGTAAACTTTTTGCAATTTTTGAATTTTTTTTTCAGATCCCAAGGACCCCATTGCGATAGAACGGCTCAATTTAATGAATATGGCAAAACTGAGCATAAAGGGTCTAATTGAGTCTGCCTTGAACTTGGGAAGGTCTTTGGACTCTGACTACGCGCCCCTCCAACAGTTCTTTGTGGTGATGGAACACTGTCTCAAGCATGGTCTTAAAGGTGAGTTCCGCACTGGGTTCCCATCTCCCCTGCCTTCACGGGTAATTTTATGCGAGGGTCATCTCTTAAGTTCAATGACACGTAACGAATATAAGACAAAAAAAATACATCAGAAGTAATCTTTTTAAGAAAAAGGATAGGTTTTCCAATGGGGGAAGTGGTGGGAGGGAATTGCAGACAGGTGTGGAGAGGGGGCTGTTGGTTGGGAATGTGTCGTGGAGGTGATGCTTGATGTTACATAAAGAGATCAGGAGTGTTTAGGATCCCATTCTCCTGGGCGCTCCTCTCCCCTAAGGCTGCGAGACCCAGTAACACTGCCGATCTCTGCCCCCTCCCCAATGCACCCACATCCCTCTCCCCAAACCCTCTTGGACCACATGACACTCCTGCCTAGGTCTTGCCTCCTTCCCTCCCCCTTGCATTTCAGTCAGGTGCTGGTCATGCTGGGTTTTGTTGTGTAATATAGATTATTATTGTGAAATAAATGCTTAATAGTGTAAACGCAGAGAGTGACTTTTTGACTCTGTGTTGACTGAAACCTGCTCCCAGTGCTACATTCATAGACCCAGATTTTTCTGAGTCCCTGAATGTTGAGTTGTTTGTACTCTGGAGCTCACCTGACGCGGGAGACACAGACGTTTTACATTGGCTGCGTTCCTTTTAATGTGTAAGCACCTTTAGAGAGTTGCATTTAGAAGTGTGAAGCGATGCATTTTGGAAGGAAGAATGAGGAGAGGCAATATAAACTAAATGGTACAATGTTAAAAGGGGGTGCAGGAACAGAGACACCTGGGGGTTCACATACACAAATCTTTGAAGTGGCAGGACAAGGTGAGAATGCTGATATAAATAGAGGCGTAGAGTACAAAAGCAAGGAAGTTATGGTAAACCTTTATTAATCACTGGTTAAACCTCATCTGGAGTATTGTGTTCAATTGTGGGCACTGCACTTTAGGAAGGATCCATATCCTCAGTTATGACTGATTCACTCGAATGCTTTTGAAGTTTGTCCTGGTTAAATTGTCAATCGGTGTACGTGACTTCAGCTGAACTGATGTGATTTTTAAAAAAAATTTCCTGATGTTGCTCTAATGTTTTAGTATTTTTTTTAAACCAGTGAAGAAAACATTCCTCGGACAGAACAAGTCCTTTTGGGGTGCGTTAGAGTTGGTGGAGAAACTGTGTCCTGAAGCGGGTGAAATTACAGTCAGTGTTAAGGATCTCCCTGGTCTTAAGTGAGTATTTGAAGTCAGATGTTACCTCCAGGTGTCAAATTGCATTATACGCTCGGGTACACAACATGCATAACCGTAACTGCCCCTACAACAACTTGCATTTATATAGCGCCTTTTAACGTAATAAACCCCCCACCCTCCCCGAGGCGCTTCGCAGATTTTTAGTCGCACTAATCGCTACAACGTTGACCTTTTGAACGTTTACAGGACACCGGTTGGGAGAGGGAGGGCATGGCTTCGTCTGGCCCTGATGCAGAAGAAGCTGTCAGATTATATGAAAGCCTTGATTAATCGAAAGGATCTCCTCAGGTTAGCGTTTTTAAAAATATTTCCTCCTTACGTTGAGAGATTTATAGTTGAAACTGTGTACATCAGGTAAGTGGATCCTGATTTTTAAAATTTTTTTAACAACTCATCCTTAACCAGTTTTGTATTTTAGTCACCTCCTATACGTGTTGATTTACAGGAAGAATATGGTGAACAAAACTTGGGGATTTAATATGTGTTTCCAACCCCCCAGAGAGGGTGGTCTACAGGACTGCATTCACCCTCTGCTCATTCTCCTCATCGCTAACCCTGTTTTTTTGGAGGGGGAGTGTGTCATTAATAATGAAAACAGAAAATGCTGGAAATACTCAGCGAGTCAGGCAGCATCTGTGGAGACCCAGTCCTGATGATAAGTCACCGACCTGTAACGTTAACTCTGTTTCTTTCTCCACAGATGCTGCCTCACTTGGAGTATTTCCAGCATTTTCTGTTTTTATTTCAGATTTCCAGCATCCGCAGTATTTTGCTTTTGATGGGGGTGTCACTATCCTTCTTGTCTTTAACTGCTTCTCCTGGGAAAAGGAACCTGCCACTTGTTAACTGGGTCGTCTTCGAAATGCTTCACTCTGTGACGTGGTTAACTTTTCTTAGTAATGGAATATTGTATTGCTGCTGAACTTCAATTAAGAATTCTGGGACTTGCACTTACCTTTTAAAAATCTGGCCTCCCAATATGTTAACTTCCTTTATCAACTTATTTCTAATACGGTGATGGTTTGTTTGTATTGGCTGGTGTATTTTGTGATGAATGCATATTAATCACAATATTGACTGTACCAGCCAGTGTTTCCAAGTGGGAATTGTTGGATTAGTTGAGGAGGAATCTTTCCCAATGCTTTTGCGTCCACGTTCAGAAATTGTTGGTTATTCCTCGAACCTCCCTGATTTCATTCCAACCCTTGTTACTCCACCAACTTGCGCTTTTTTGGATCGTTAATGGCTACTCATCTGTCCTGAGGTGGACGTGGCTGCAGAATTACCCACCTCTACCATAACGCATCATGTTCTTAAATCTGGAAGTGTGGTACATAGGAACAGGAGGAGCCCCTCGAGCCTGTTCCCCCATTCATTTAGATCATGGCTGATCTGTATCTTAACTCCATCTACCCGCCTTGGTTCCGTAACCCTCAATACCCTCACCCAACAAAAATCTATCAATCTCAGTTTTGAAATTTTCAATTGACCCCCCAGCCTCAACAGCTTTTTGGGGGAGAGAGTTCCAGATTTCCACTCCCCTTTGTGTGAAGAAGTGCTTCCTGACATCACCCTTGAATGGACTAACTCTAATTTTAAGTTTATGCCCCCTTGTTCTAGACTCCCCCCACCAGAGGAAATAATTTCTCTCTATCTACCCTATCAACTCCTTTAATCATCATAAACACCTCAATTAGATCACCCCTTAATCATCTTCTATACTCGAGGGAATACAAGCCTCATCTGTGCAACCTGTCCTCATAATTTAACCCTTTCAGCCCCGGTATCATTCTGGTGAATCTGCGCTGCACCCCCTCCAAGGACGATATATCCTTCCTGAGGTGCGGTGCCCAGAACTGAACGCAGTCTCTCCAGATGGGGTCTGACCAGAGCTCTGTACAGCTGGAACATAACTTCCACCCTTTTGTATTCCAGCCCCCTTGAGATAAAGGCCAATAATTAATAATTATCCTTTTTAATTATTTTTTGAACCCGTCCACTAGCTTTTAGTGATTCATGTGCCTGGACCCCATAAATCTCTCTGCTCCTTCACCGTTCCGAGCTTCTCGCCATTTAGAAAAAATACTCTGATCTATCTTTCGTAGGTCCAAAGTAGATGACCTCACACCTCCCCACGTTGAACTCCCATCTGCCCACTCATTTAATCTTTCCATGTCCCTTTGCAACACCCTGCTCCCATCTACACTATTTACTGTGCCCACCTAACTTGGTGTCGTCAACTCGGTGGTAACTGGGTGAAATAGTACGGGGATCCCAAAAAACAAGCTTTCATGAGGCATCTCCGCGTATATCTGGGCAAAATGATTGACTTGCGTCACAGTATATCAGGAGGTCGTGCTGATGTTGATCTGTTTTTTCTCGCTCACCAGTGAATTCTATGAGCCGAACGCTTTGATGATGGAAGAGGAAGGCGCAGTCATTGCGGGCCTCCTGGTTGGACTCAACGTCATTGATGTTAATCTTTGTATGAAGGGAGAGGATCTAGATACTCAGGTAGGACCGTAGGGAAAAGGAGTGGGCCATTCGGCCCCTCGAGCCTGTTCCGCCATTCGATGAAATCACGGCTGATCTGCATCCTAACTCCATCCGCCCGCCTTGGCTCCATATCCCTTAATACCCCGACTCTCAAAAATCTGTCGATCTCGGAAATTAAAATTATTAATTGAGCTTCTACTGTTTTCTGTGGGAGAGAGTTTCCACACTTCTACCACCCTTTTGCGTGAAGAAGTGTTTATTCTCCCATATTATACCCAATATGTCTTCAAATATATAATGTAAGATCTTACAGGATGATGGCAAGTTGAATGCCAATTTTCATTGTTTTCTGTTACAACAGCATTGGTTTAAAATGTTTTCAATCCTGAGTAGAATTAAATATCAACCAAAGAAGCTGCCTCAGCCCCATTGACCCACATAAGTCATGGATGGGTAATAAATGCTGGCCTTGCTAGCGACGCCCGCATCACATGAAACAATTATTTTTTTTAATAAAAGCTCCCAGTGTAAGTATAGTCACGCCTAGAAGCTTGGGTGAGTTCACATGTTCTTCCCATTGGAACCATGCAGACAGGGTGTCACATTTCTGGATTTTTTTTTTAAAACACAAAACCGTTCATGATTTTGAACACTTCTATCAAATCTCCTCTTCGCCTAGTGCGTATGAATATATATCCTGAATGTGCAATTACCTCAAAATAGATATGTGAATATCCTTAGCTATACAATGGCTTCATAAAATTTGTGAATGAGCACCTAGATAAATATATTACATAGAACGTACAGCACAGAAACACGGCATTCGGCCCACCAGGTCTATGCCGGTGTTTTCATTATGTTTTCTATTACAACAGCGTTGGTTTAAAATGTTTTCAATCATGAGTAGAATTAAATATCAACCAAAGAGGTTTCTCACGAAACTCCACACGAGCTTCATCTCACCCTATCAGCATGTCCTTCTATTCCTTTCTCCCTCATGTGTTTATCGAGCTTCCCCTTAAATGTATCTATATTATTCACCTCAACTACTCCTTGTGGTAGTGAGTTCCACATTCTCACCACTCTCTGGGTAAAGAAGTTTCTCCTGAATTCCCTATTGGATTTATTAGTGACTATCTTATGTAAATGGCCCCCAGTTTTGGAGTCCTCCTACCCCCCCCCCAAACAAATGGCAGCATCTTTTCTACGTCTACCCTATCAAACCCCATCGTAATTTTCAAGACCTCTATAATTTTAAAGCCGGTTTAGAAATGCCAGCAGACTTTTGTATCATAAATAGAGACATGGCTTTCAGCTGACATGGTGCATTAATAGCAGTTCTGGTGCCAGTTAATGTTACTCATTAGTTGACGCATCGCCTGTCACGTCCTGCCGTGTTATTTTGTAAGTGATGTAACACCATCCTAATGAAAGTTCTGTATGTCTTGTAGGTCGGTGTGATTGATTTCTCGCTGTATTTGAAAGATGGAGGTCACAGCAGTAAAAGCTCCGAGGGGTGAGTATCCCTGTGTCACGATGCTTTGTGCTAAATCTCACTGATGCATAGAAACTTGGTTAGACCGCACTTGGAGTACAGTGCACAGCTCTGGTTTCCATTTTACAAGAAGGATATAGAGGCATTGGAGAAGGTGCAAAAAAAGATTCACAAGGATGATGCCAGAACTGAGAGGATATACCTATCGGGAAAGACTGAACTAGGAGCCACAAATATAAGATAGTCACTAATAAATCCAGTAGGGAATTCAGGAGAAACTTCTTCACCCAAAGAGTGGTCAGAATGTGAAACTTGCCACCACAAGGAGTAGTTGAGGCGAATAGCATAGATACATTTAAGGGGAAGCTGGATAAACACATGAGGGAGAAAGGAATAGAAGGATATGCTGATAGGGTGAGATGAAGAGGGGTGGGAGGAGGCTTGTGAGGAGCATAAACACCAGCACAGACCAGTCGGGCCGAATGCCCTGTTTGTGCTGTAAAATTCTATAACTTGCATTTGTATAGCACCTTTCACAACCTCAGGACGTCCCAAAGTGCTTCACAGCCTGTTAATTACTTTTTGAAGTGTAGTCACTGTTGTAATGTAGGAAATGCGGCAGCCAATTTGCGCACAGCAAGCTCCCACAAACAGCAGCGTGATAATGACCAGATAATCTGCTTTTTCATGATGGAGGGGGAAAAAAACTAGGCCTACTTGCTGCACATCAGTGTTCCCGTTTAACTGTTACTTTATGTCCCTGCTAAAAACGGGAATCGTCTTCTTTTCTTTTTAGAGATGGACAAATTACTGCCATTTTGGACCAAAAAAACTACGTAGAAGAACTCAACAGACACCTAAGGTACGAAGTGTTAAATGTGCAAGATTAGCTGTCCCGCAGAGCGAGGTGTAGAACCTTCTCCAATCCCTCTTCACCGCACAGACCTCTGCCTATAAAAAATATTTTTCTTAAAGTAAACTGAACAGATCACCAGAGCTGCTAACGTTTCTAACTGTGCACAGTTCTGGTCTCCATATTGTAAAAAGGATATGGAGGCACTGGAGAAGGTGCAAAAAAAATTTTACAAGAATGATAACAGAACTGAGAGGTTATAACCTATCAGGAAATATTGAACAGGCTTGGGGCTCTTTTCCTAGAAAAGAGAAGGCTGAGGGGTGACCTAATAGAGGTCTTTAAGATTATGAAAATGTTCGATAGGGTAGATGTAGAGAAGATGTTTCTGTTTGTGGGGGAGACCAAAACTAGAGGTCATAAATATAAGATAGTCACTAATAAATCCAATAGGGAATTCAGGAGAAACTTCTTTACCCAGAGAATGGTGAGAATGTGGAACTCACTAACACAAGGAGTAGTTGAGGCGAATAGCATAGATGCATTTAAGGGGAAACTAGATAAACACATGAGGGAGAAAGGAATAGAAGGATATGCTGATAGGGTGAGATGAAGTAGGGAGGGAGGAGGCTCGTGTGGAGCATAAACACCGGCATGGATAAGTTGAGTGGAATGGCCTGTTTCAGTGTTGTACAATTCTATGTGTGTAAAATATGTGCTTATTATATATATTTGCTTGCAGTGCTACTGTAAATAATCTACAAGCAAAAGTGGATGCTTTGGAAAAATCAAATACAAAGCTTACTGAGGAGGTGAGTGAAAGTTAGTACAAGGTCCCGCCTCATTTCTCAGTCCATGATCCGCTTTGCAAAGAATTCTAAAAATGGGCGTTTGAGAGAGAATTTGAATAAATAGACAGCGCTGCCTTGCCTTTGGTTTCTTTTCACCAGACAAGGTAGATTTCTGTAATATGTGTCGCCGATTGAACGCGTCGAGCAGATGCTGCCGTTACTTTGACATGGTGTCAGAACCCAGAGTCTTTAGCGGTGCGAGATACAGACGGAGCCTCGCCGGGTAGAAAGGGAGATCACAGGAGCCTGACTCCGATCTGCGGTTGAATTTGATCTTTGTGTTGTCTTGGGGAGAAGTTGGAATATTCGCAATCCTCCTTGTCTAATGGAAACAAGTTTAAAACAAGTATTTATTACTTTTTTTTTGATGGTGGCTGGGTTTTGCTGCTGTGTTTTCCGATGTAATCTGATCGACTGAACAGATTTAATGATTGTTCTGCCCCCTCCTTGTCTTAGATTTCATGCCCTTAAACTCTTTGACCAGAAACTTAACTGGACCAGCCACATAAATACTGTGGCTACAAGAGCAGGTCAGAGGCTGGGTATTCTGCGGCGAGTGACTCACCTCCTGACTCCCCAAAGCCTTTCCACCATCTACAAGGCACAAGTTAGGAGTGTGATGGAATACTCTCCACTTGCCTGGATGAGTGCAGCTCCAACAACACTCAAGAAGCTCGACACCATCCAGGACAAAGCAGCCCGCTTGATTGGCACCCCATCCACCACCCTAAACATTCACTCCCTTCACCACCGGCGCACCGTGGCTGCAGTGTGTACCATCCACAGGATGCACCTCCCAAACCCACGACCTCTACCACCTAGAAGGACAAGGGCAGCAGGCGCTTGGGAACAACATCACCTGCACGTTCCCCTCCAAGTCACACACCATCCTGACTTGGAAATATATCGCAGTTCCTTCATCGTCGCTGGGTCAAAATCCTGGAACTCCCTTCCTAACAGCACTGTGGGAGAACCTTCACCACACGGACTGCAGCGGTTCAAGAAGGCGGCTCACCACCACCTTCTCCAGGGCAATTAGGGATGGGCAATAAATGCCGGCCTCGCCAGCGACGAGGACCCAAGTTTCCCCCACCCCGCGTCAACCCGCTCGTTGGGCCTGTCTAGAGCGGGGATCGCACCTTTCACCGCCTGACTTGGCAGGAATGCTCTCCCTGAGCCAGTGGTCACTCAGTCCGGGCGGCAAGTCCCCCGCTGGATATCAACCCAGTATTTTAGAGACCGTGTTCTAGTCTCCAGTCACCGGCACTGTCCAGAACAGGGCTCGAACTCAGAGGCGGGAAAGCTGCCCCTGAGCCAAAGGCTCGCTCCCTCCTTTAAAGGGGAAGGGTCTTCATTTCCAGCTTTCATTTCAAATTTTGTAGAACTTGTCTGTTGTTCCAAATTTGTGGCGGTGTTTCCTTTATAAAAGTTTCTAACACCCCTTCTCCTCCACAGCTTGCAGTAGCTAACAACAGGATCATCACCCTGCAGGAAGAGACAGAGAGAATAAAACAAGAAAACGCTTACTACTTGGAATCGACTCGGAAAAAGATGGAAGTAGGTATAAGGGAGAGGGGACCTCTGCCTCATCTGTGAAAGTTATCATTCGTATCAGTCTCGCGTTTGGAGATACTGAGATCTTTTTAAGACGCAAGGAAATTAATTTCTAACAACAACTTGCATTTATATCGTGCCTTTAATGTAGTAAAACGTCCCAGGGCGCTTAAATGAGCAAGAGTTGTGCTGGCAGTAACTGTCCCATGTGAGGTGGGACCACACTGATGGCCCAGTTCTTACAATTATCTGCTCCTCATGTGGTCCAGCTCTAGTGCTGGAGCAAGAAGTCCATATCCATGTTTCCCCACAAGGACTTATTTGTCTGTATTTAAGTTTCAATTTCTGAAGAAATGGCACTTTCATCCTTTGCCCGCAGGCGAAATTGCTGAATTTCAGATGTCTTGACGTAAAATTTGTTTTTCTTTCTAGGTGTCGAAGCAGGACGGGAATGCTGAGGGACCTGCACACAGACAATCCCGTCAGGGGGTAGATGATGTGCACAGCGAGACTTGGAAACAGCTCAAGGAGGAAACTCAACTAAGGCTGGTAGGTCTCCTGAGTGTGATCTCGGGAAAGGCACGAGGCTAAATCAGTCATGGGATGAGTTTCACTGCTGGTTCTTATCTGCTAGTGCTGAGTTCGCATGCAGGCTGACTCGTTGCATTTTAGTGTCTGCTTCATAGGAACAGGAACAGGAGCAGGCCTTTTAGACCCTCTAGCCTCCGCCATTCAATGAGATCGTGGCTCTGAGAGGGCTTGATGGGGTAGATATTGAGAGGCTGCTTCCCCTGGCTGGAGAGTCTAGAACTAGGGAGCATAGTCTCAGGATAAGCCAGTCCTCATTGCAGCCTTGGTCCAAACATGGACAAAAGAGTTGAATTCCAGAGGTGAGGTGAGAGTGGCTGCCCTTGACATCAAGGCAGCATTTGACTGAGTGTGGCACCAAGGAGCCCTAGTAAAATTGAAGTCAATGGGAATCGGGGAAAACTCTGCAGTGGCTGGAGTCGTACCTAGCACAAAGGAAGACGGTAGTGGTTGTTGGAGGCCAATCATCTCAGCCCCAGGACATTGCTGCAGGAGTTCCTCAGGGCAGTGTCCTTGGCCCAACCATCTTCAGCTGCTTCATCAATGACCTTCCCTCCATCATAAGGTTAGAACTGGGATGTTCGCTGATGATTGCTCACTGTTCAGTTCCATTCGCAACCCCTCAAATAATGAAGCAGTCCGAGCCCGCATGCAGCAAGACCTGGACAACATCCAGGCTTGGGCTCATAAGTGGCAGGTAACATTCGCGCCAGGCAATGACCATCTCCAACACCTCCCCTTGACATGCAACGGCATTACCATCGCCGGGTCACCATTGACCAGAAACTTAACTGGACCAGCCATATAAATACTGTGGCTACAAGAGCAGGTCAGAGGCTGGGTATTCTGTGGTGAGTGACTCACCTGACTCCCCAAAGCCTTTCCACCATCTACAAGGCACAAGTCAGGAGTGTGATGGAATACTCTCCACTTGCCTGGATGAGTGCAGCTCCAGCAACGCTCGAGAAGCTCGACACCATCCAGGACAAAGCAGCCCGCTTGATTGGCACCCCATCCACCACCCTAAACATTCACTCCCTTCACCACCGGCGCACTGTGGCTGCAGTGTGTACCATCCACAGGATGCACTGCAACAACTCGCCAAGGCTTCGACAGCACCTCCCAAACCCGTGACCTCTACCACCTAGAAGGACAAGAGCAGCAGGCGCATGGGAACAACACCACCTGCACGTTCCCCTCCAAGTCACACACCATCCCGATTTGGAAATATATCGCCGTTCCTTCATCGTCGCTGGGTCAAAATCCTGGAACTCCCTTCCTTGACAGCACTGTGGGAGAACCGTCACCACACGGACTACATCGGTTCAAGAAGGCGGCTCACCACCACCTTCTCGGGGGCAATTAGGGATGGGCAATAAATGCCGGCCTTGCCAGCGACGCCCACATCCCATGAACAAATTTTAAAAAAAATCAGCCATGATCTGATTGAATGGTGGAGCAGACTCGGGCCGTATGGCCTACTCCTGCTCCTATTTCTTAAGGCTGACCTGTATCCTAGCTCCATATCCCTTAATATCCTTGACTCACAAAAATCTATCAATCTCCAATTTAAAATTATTAATTGAGCTAACATCTACTGCTTTTTGCAGGAGAGAGTTCCACACTTCTGTCACCCTTTGTGTGAAGAAGTGTTTCCTAACTTCTCCCCTGAATGGCCTGGCTCTGATTTTAAGGTTACGTCCCCTTGTCCTGGACTCCCTCACCAGCGGAAAATGTTTCTCTCTATCTACCCTATCAATTCCTTTCAAAATCCTAAAAACCTCATTCAAGTCACCCCTTCGTCCAATAAATGAGAAAGATCCAAAATGAAACTAATGTTTAGTTGTCTGACTGGCTAAAACAATGGCTTGGTTTTCAATGGAGGAGTTTGATTAAAGATAACTTGATTCCAAAATGGTGGGAATATTAGGAACATAGGAATAGGAGTAGGCCATTCAGCCCCTCTTGCCTGCTCCACCATTTGATAAGATCATGGCTGATCTGTGATGTAACTCCATATACCTGCCTTTGGCCAATATCCCTTAATACCTTTGGTTGCCAGAAAGCTATCTCTCTCAGATTTAAATTTCAGCAATTGAGCTAGTATCAATTGCCGTTTGCGGAAGAGAGTTCCAAACTTCTACCACCCTTTGTGTGTAGAAATGTTTTCTAATCTCACTCCTGAAAGGTCTGGGTCTAATTTTTAGACTGTGCCCCCTACTCCCAGAATCCCCAACCAGCGGAAATAGTTTCTCTCTATCCACCCTATCTGTTCCCCTTAATATCTTATAAACTTCGATCAGATCACCCCTTAACCTTCGAAACTCCAGAGAATACAACCCCAATTTGTGTAATCTCTCCTCGTAACTTAACCCTTGAAGTCCGGGTATCATTCTATTATGTAGAAAAATATATATTTTTTTAAAAGTAAAATGTAAACCCAAAAATTCTCTTAAGGTGCGCTGATTACCAACGAGAGGACGCTGGTATAAGATCAAATGTAAAAGATTTAGGACAGAGGGCAGTAGAAACTTTTTTTTTACACAGAATAGTGAGGCTGAGAGAGTTAGTGATTGAAGCAGAGACCATGTCAGCATTTAAGAATGGGTTAGAGGGGCGGTTGAAGGAAAGGGGGAATAAAGGGATATGTGAACAGGGCAGGCGTCTGAGATCGGGGTTCTTGCTCATGGAGGATATTGACCAATGTGGACTGGTTGGGTCGAACGGCCTGTTTCTGTTTTGTACTTTTTGTGTAATTACCTGTGGTGGTTTTGGTGTTTACCCCCATACCAAATGGAGATAACTTTATAATCCTGGGCTGCATACAGTGACACCACTGTTCCCAGGCCAGAATGGGGATAATTGGGTAATTCCCCCTGTCAATCATGGCTGTAAGCGACTGGGATTGAATTTACGCACGTAAACTTGTCTTATGTAACTATCCTCCACTCTCTGCAATTTTGCTGCTGAAATAATCCTGCTTTTTTCGGGAGACTTTACTGTAGTTTTGGTCATGAGTTCCGTTTGCTGTAGCTCATAAAGACTCTGGTTAAATAGCCTCTGTTTGCTGAGTAAATAGACTGTTTGCTGTCTCGTATCCATTAATATTCCAGCGGCTGATAACACGGTAGGTTGGAGGCAGGAACGCGGTTTTTAGGATTTTAACCCCTCGCTCGATCCTTTCCTGCCTGTAATTTTCAGGCTGACAGTTTGATTTTTTTTTTTAGAATGTAATTTTCACAAAATGGTTAATCAGCAATTTCTTGGTGTAGTGAAACGTGCTGATAAGCAATTTGATTTTGAAAGGATTTGATTACAAAGGGGTTTTGATAGAGTAAATAAAGAGAAACTGTTTCCACTGGCAGGAGGGTCAGTAACCAGAGGACACAGATTTAAGGTGATTGGCAAAAGAACCAGAGGGGGAGAGGAGGAGAATTTCTTCTACGCAGTGAGTTGTGATGATCTGGAATGCGCTGCCTGAAAGGGCGGTGGAAACAGATTCAATAATAATTTTCAAAAGGGAGTTGGATAAACACTTGAAGGAGGAAAACATTGCAGGGCTATGGGGTAAGAGCAGGGGGAGTGGGACTAACTGGATAGCTCTTTCAAAGAGCCGGCACAGGCACGATGGGCCGAATGGCCGCCTCCTGTGCTGTATGATTCCATTGCGGGTTTAGATACCTGCTCCAGACCAGCCATTGGTATCTGATTTGGGGGGACGGTCACTTTAGCGGAAGAATTTAACGTTTTTGTGTGTCTGTGTGGTTTAGGATGTTGAGAAAGAGCTGGAGGTGCAGATTGGTATGAAACAGGAGATGGAGCTGGCCATGAAAATGCTGGAGAAAGACATCTGCGACAAGCAAGATGTCTTGGTGACATTTAGACAGCAACTGGATGATGTCCAGACCCTCAACCATGATCTCTCCCAGAAGGTTCAGGTAAGAAAAGAAGTGAGACGCTTTGTCTAGCGGTATCCTAGGAAACCGTGCAATGAAAGGAAACTATTGAGTCTGTCAGGCACGTAACAACTAGGCATCAGCGGGAGGCTCTCTCGCCTCCGAGTCAGAAGGTCGTGGGTTCAAGTCCCACTCCAGAGACTTGAGCACAAAATCCAGGCTGACGCTCCCAGTGCAGCACCAAGGCAGTGCCGCCTTGTCGGGGTGAGGGTGGGGGACGGCCCTGAGAGAGCTCCGCCCTGTCGGGGTGGGGTGGGGGGAGGCCCTGAGGGAGCTCCGCCCTGTCGGGGCGGCCCTGAGGGAGCGCCGCCCTGACGGCAGGGGCCGCCTTTCAGGTAAGGTGTTAAAACCAAAAAGAGCAGGGGAGTTCTCCCCGGTGTCCTGGCCAATTTTTATCGCTCAACCAGCATCACCAGAGACAGATGATCTGGCCATTGTCTTATTGCTGTTTGTGGGATCTTGCTTTGCGTGAATTGGCTGCCGCGTTTCCTACATTACAACAGCACGTCACTGGCTGTAAAGCGCTTTGGGACGTCCTGAGGTCGTGAAAGGCATTGTGTAAATAAATGTCGTGTGTCTGGAATCTCAGTACCTTGGGTTGGAGACTTTCAAACATAGTGATGGGTTTCTGCGCTTGCTTTGGACACCCTGGATGGCCAAAAAGAAATTTTGCAGAAGAATTGAGATACTGCGATGTACACTTCAAAAGGGTGCAATTATTATACAGTCATTAAGCTGATGTTAATCATGTTTTCATAATCAAAAATGTAGAGCAGATATTATAATGACATTTGGGATTTTTTTGGGTGCTTTTATAATTTTCCATTTGATTTGGTTGGGATGGCTGGGTGGACATAGAATCATAGAATGATACAGCAAAGAAGGAGGCCATTCGGCCCATCGTGCCTGTGCCGGCTCTTTGAAAAAGCTATCCAATTACTCCCACTCCGCCCTGCAAGTATTTATCCGATTCCCTTTTGAAAGTTGTTATTGAATCTGCTTCCACCGCCCTTTCAGGCAGCGCGTTCCAGATCATCACAACTCGCTGTGTTTTTAAAAAAAAAACTTCTCCCCTCCCCTCTGACTTTTTTGCCAATTGCCTTAAACCTGTGTCCTCTGGTTACTGACTCTCCCACCGGTGGAAACGGTTTCTCCCCATCTGTTGTGTATCAAAATTTACATCTCCACAGATATATCTGTAATACTTCGATCCCTGCTGAAAGGTGTGCTGGGGGAGTACAAGAAGCATCTTTTCATATTTTTTTTGCCACCACCCCCCAACTTGATTTTGATTAGTGAAACATTTCCTTTTAGATGAAGCATTACAGTCTAGTCCTAATTCGGAGTCACTTAATTCAATAAGAAGTTGATCTTTTAAGCTCCAGATTCCCACTTTGCAGTTATTTACGGTGTTTAATTCAAGATTCTTGAATCATCCTGAATTTTTTCAGTGCAAACAAAAAGCGGAGTGTCACCACTGTGTCAGCCAATGAGTTGGAGGCGGGGCGGGACTTAGGGCAGGACTCACAGTAAACAAAGTCTATTTAAACAGCAAACGGTCTACAGAGTTTACTTAAACAGAGTGTCTATGAACTACAGCAAACAGAACTCGTGACTGAAACTACAGCAGCTTCTCCCGATAAAAGCAGGATTATTTCTCCAGCAAAATGCAGTGAGTTGAGGATAGTTACATAATACAAATTATGTGTGTAAAATCAATCCCAGCCACTTAGAGGTGGAGGGAATTCCAGAGCTTAGGGCCGAGGCAGCTGAAGGCACGGCCGCCAATGGTAGTGTGGTCTCCGGGCGTGATTGACAGGGGACTTACCCAATTATTGCCATTCTAGCCGGGAATAGTGGTGTCATTATATGCAGCCTTAAAAAAAAAACTGACTGAATTATCAGCTGTAGATCTCGCTGTAACTAACAGACTCGTTCCAACAACAAGCCGATTTAATGTGCTAAGGGAAATCCTGGGCTTGTTTCTTCCTTTGCAAACAGTGGTTTCTTTTTAAATGCCACAGGGCTCCGATAATGTGATCAGACAGAAGAATGAAATCATTGCCCGTTTGGAGGAGAAGACTGACCAAATGAGCTCTACCATTAAGCAACTGGAGCAAAGGTAAATAACTAAAAGGTGCATGTGTGGAGAGTGCCTTTCTCGTAGTGGGCGCCTGATGAGCGGCCTTTAACCCTACACTTTTGCAAACCCCGGGTGTCTCGACGCACTAACTGCATGGTTTCGTGTTGCAACTAACTTGTCTGCGACTAAACGTGAACTTTGGACGCAAAGTGTGGGAGTTGTGGTGTTTGCACCTCGGGAGTGTGCTAGCATCAATAATAGAAATTGCAAATAATCCCAAGAGGAATAAGTCACCAGGACTGGAACAATTTAAAAAAAAATAAACAAATGTACTATACGTGCATAGATATTTATCTCAGGCCCTTTACCCCCATGACAGCCCCAACTAAGGGAGACAACAAGTGTGCCAGCACCAAGAGGAGGTGTGGGATGGGTTCACTTGCCCTTTTTAAAAATATTTTATCTTTCCCACCCCCCTCCATCTCCGTCATCCTTACAGGCAGAGACCTGCCTACTAGATGCCTTGCCTGGGCTGTCCAAGCCCATCGTACCTCTCGCGGGCTCTACGTGAGAGTGCCTCATTGTGTTATGGCGCTGCCTTATCCAGGAGATCACTCCCCTAAGTTGATGGATCTTTTATATCCATTGTTGGCGTGCAGCAAAAATCTACATGTTCCTGAGACTTTACGGGACCACAAGGGAGTGAGATTGTGTGTGAGATTCTGCTCCCACCGCCCTTTCAGGCAGTGCGTTCCACATCGTAACAACTCACTTTTAAAAAAAAAAAATTCTCCTTATCTCCCCCTCTGGTTCTTTTGCCAATCACCTTAAATCTGTGTCCTCTGGTTACCGACCCTCCTGCCAGTGGAAATAGTTTCTCCGTATTTACTCTATCAAAAACCTACATGATTTTGAACACCTCTGTTAAATCTCCTCTTAACCTTCTCTGCTCTAAGGAGAACAAACCCAGCTTCTCCAGTCTCTCTATATTACTGAAGTCCCTCATCCCTGGTACCATTCTAGTAAATCTCCTCTGCACCCTCTCCAAGGCCTTGACATCCTTCCTAAAGTGTTGGACGCAATACTCCAGCTGGGGCCGAACCAGTGATTTATAAAGGTTTAGCATAACTTCTGTTGCTTTTGTACTCGATGCCTCTATTTCTAACGGTTGCTTGGTAAAACCTGACAGTTTAGCTTCCCCCGGCTGCCCCACTGAAAGTAATGAACTAATGAACCACAGGGGCACTGGGAGCGAAGGATGTCGGGCGCTTAAATGCAGTGATCTATGAACAGGAGGAGGCCATTCAGCCCCTCGAGCCTGTTCCGCCATTCAATTTGATCATGGCTGATCTGGATCTTAACTCCATCTACCCGCCTTGGTTCCGTAACCCTTAATCCCCTTACCCAACAAAAATCTATCAGTCTCAGTTTTGAAATTTCCAATTGACCCCCAGCCTCAACAGCTTTTTGGGGGAGAGGGTTCCAGATTCCCACTCCCCTTTGTGTGAAGAAGTGCTTCCTGACATCACCCCTGAATGGCCTGGCTCTAATTTTAAGGTTATGCCCCCTTGTTCTGGACTCCCCCCACCAGAGGAAATAGTTTCCCTCTCTCTACCCTATCAAATCCTTTATTCATCTTAAACACCTCAATTAGATCACCCCTTAATCTTCTATACTCGAGGGAATACAAGCCTAGTCTATCCAACCTGTCCTCATAATTTAACCCTTTTAGCCCCAGTATCATTCTGGTGAATCTGCGCTGCACCCCCTCCAAGGCCAATATATCCTTCCTGAGGTGCGGTGCCCAGAACTGAACGCAGTGTCTCCAGACTAACTTAAAAGTGAAATTTACCAACCCTGGGATCCACGTACTGGAATTAGATTTTAACCCTTTCTTGTGTGCATAGAATCATATAGTGCAGAAGGAGGCCATTCGGCCCATTGTGCCTGTGCCAGCTCTTTGGAAGAGCGATCCACAATCAGCCCCAATCCCCCCCACCACCCCCACCCCGTTTCCCTGTAGCCCTGCAAATTTTTCTGACAGTAGTGCACTCGCTGTGTCCCCTCTTACACTGACCACTACAGTCTGGTGGTAGCAAACCAAAGCTGTAGGTTGAAAGCTGTCCAAACCAGTCCACGTATTTCATACTTCGAACGCTGCAGGAATGGAATTGGGTCATCTCGGACTGGCACGCACTGGGTAGAACCAGGCTGAAAACATTCTGTTGAAACGGAACTGTACAGAAGGGGGCCATTCAGCCCACTGTGTTGATGCTGGCTCTCTTTGCTAGAGGTTTAGCCATGAAGGAGTGATTTTGTGTGGTGTGCGCGGAATTCTCTAATAAGAAATGGGGCTCAACGTTATTTTTGTCCATTTGCCTTTGTAGGAAGCACTGAACAAGTTTCATATCTTCATAACTGTTAGCCCCCCCCCGCTCGATCTTAATGAATGGACACAGCTATACCGTCACTTTTCCCATTGAATTAAATCCAAGACACCACTTCCTGTTACAGTAGTACACACTGGTATGTGCACATCAGTTTTCCAAAGCGTGGGCTAGAATCCAATTTAGTATTTGATTGGTTTCCATTTCTTTTTCCTCCAGTAATAGCAAACACTGGACTTAATATCCAGGTGTTCATACTTTGCGGGACTGTGGCATTCATTCCCAGAGGTGTTGCTGTTACAGCGCAGAATGTTTGAACCCTGGAAATGTAAATCATACAGCACAGAAGGAGGCCATTCGGCCCATTGTGGCTATGCCGCCTCTTTGAAAGAGTTTTCCAATTAGTCCCACTAACCCCTCCCCCCACCCTGCTCTTTCCCCATAGCCCTGCAAATTTTTTCCCCTTCGAGTATTTATCCAACTCTCCTTTGAAAGTTATTATTGAATCTGTTTCCACCGCCCTTTCAGACAATGAATTCCAGATCGTCTTTTGCCAATTATCTTAAATCGGTGTCCTCTGGTTACTGACCCCCCCCCCCCCCTTGCCGGTGGAAACGGTTTCTCCTTTTTTTATTCTATCAAAGCACTTCATGATTTTGAACAACTCTCTCAAATCTCCCCATAACCTTCTCTGCACTTAAGGAGAACAATCCCAGCTTCTCTTGTAAAAGGTGTAGAATTATTATCTTCTCGCTGTTGGTTCTGGACCTTTTGATCCTCCCACTCTTTATACCTCTGACTTCTTGTGGGGGAGGGGGGGGGGAAAGCACTCGGGGACACGCCTGGAGGCGGTGGGGAAAGTGACCGCGTCAGCCTGTTTGACAGATGTGCCCGTGCAAACGTCTGGGGGCCCAGAGGTGTACAGGACTTGATGATAATTTAAAGAAACGAGTGCTTTAATACAATGGAAAGAAAATTTCGACCTGCATCGTCTGATGTATTAATGAAAGTGCTGTTTTACTGTTTTTTTTTTTATCTTCTTATTCCTTTCCTTTTTTATTGTCTTCATCTTCCCTCCTCTTTTTGGTTTTTGCAATGTCTTCACCTCCTCTCCTCTCTCTTCCACCCCCCCCCCCCCCCCTTCCATGTCTCACAAAAAAATAGTGAGAATGATTTGGTGAAACAAGCTAGGAACCTAAACATTGCAGCTGGGAAACTAGTGCAGAAACACTAGGCGTCGAGAGTCAAGATCACCTCCTAGCCTGGCATCAGTTTTATTAACAGAAAACCTTTAAAAGTCGTGGTTACAGTTTGCAGTGAAGCATTTTTTTTTTTTAAATATTCAATTAAAAGTCAACTACAAAAGAGTTGATTACTATTATAGTATTTGAATAATTCACGTTTCACTTGAGTCCCCTTTTTGTCACCATTTACATGGGTTGGTTTCGGTTTTTTTTTCCTACTGGCCGCGAGTGACATGATTTCCGCAGGATGTGTTTATGTTTAATTCCACGCTGAACACTTTGCCGCCTTCAGCACAAAGCTTCCCCTTTTAAAGGAGTCGTCAATTTGTTCGATTTGAAATGGGCGCATTGAAGACACAGCCTGAGTTTGATTGTTCTTAACCCTGCATGGCCGTGGTCAATTTAACATATTATGGAATCTTAAAAGAAATAAGATTATAGAAATACATGTGTACAGTGGAATCCTCTTATTATCATACATGTTTACTGTTATCCTTGATTTTTTTTTAAAATCTGGAAGATGAAGAGTTGCTTTCTTTGCCTTGGAGTTGTGTTGGGAATGGTTTCCTAGTGTTGAGTGCCTGTACTGCCATAAAGTACAGCGTTTGGATGCAGTGATGGGCCTTTTGGCCTTAAGCTTTGGGAGTTGAAGCACAAAAACACCCAACAGTTAGGGTTTGTGATGCTCTGGACTTCGGAGACGCAGACTGATCGAGACCCGCTGAATATTTTTCGAAGGACTGGCCCAAAGCTCAGTTCCACGTTTTCGTCCCTCTTCCTTTTTGCCAAATGCCATGTGTCTTGGGCCAGTTTTTAATCCCTCAACCAACATCACCTTTTTTTTAAAAAAAACAGATTATCTTGTCGTTATCGCGTTGCTATTTGTGGGATCTTGCTGTGCGCAAATCGGCTGCCGCATTTCCCTACATCGCAACAGTGACTACACTTCAAAAAAAAAGTACTTCATTGGCTGTGAAGCGCTTTGAGACGTCCTGAGGTCACGAAAGGCGCTGTAGAAATGCAAGTCCTTTTCCTTTTTACTGAGGTCCGTGTGTGGGTGGTGGAGGGTTTGATTATATTGCGGACACTTCCCTACGATGAGGGTCGCCGAAAGAGGAGCAACTTTGCCACTTTTTATTGTTTGCCGTTTTATAAAGTGTAAATTAACAGCCAGTAGAATTGCTACATTAGGGATTCTACCAGTAACACACACTGTGCAGGTGGCAGGGATAGCTCATTAAAAGAAGCTTTTCAAAACAAATGGAGATGATGGAGGTTGTAAGTTCAGGTAAGCAAGTTAAATTAGAGGAGTTTTAAGGATGTTGTAAGACAGTATTAGAAAAAAAAAAATAGTGCTAGGGAAATTAATGGGGCTAAAGGCTGACAAATCCCCAGGGCCTGATAATCTACATCCCAGAGTACGAAAGGAAGTGGCCCTGGAAATAGTGGATGCATTGGTGATCATCTTCCAACATTCTATAGACTCTGGAACAGTTCCTACAGATTGCAGGGTGGCAAATGTAACCCCACTATTTTAAAAAAGGAGGGAGAGAAAAAACAGGGAATTACAGACCAGTTAGCCTAACATCAGTAGTGGGGAAAATGCTAGAGTCTATTATAAAAGATGTGATTGCAGAACACTTGGAGGGCATTAACGGGATTGGACAAAGTCAGCATGGGTTTATGAAAGGGAAATCATGCTTAACGAACCTACTGGAGTTTTTTGAGGATGTAACTAGTAGAATAGATAGGGGGGAACCAGTGGATGTGGTGTACTTGGATTTTCAGAAGGCTTTTGATAAGGTCCCACACAAGAGGTTAGTGTGCAAAATTAAAGCACATGGGATTCGGGGGAATATACTGGCATGGATTGAGAATTGGTTGACAGACAGGGAACAGAGAATGAGAATAAATGGGTCTTTTTCAGGGTGGCAGGCAGTGACTAGTGGGGTACCGCAGGGATCAGTGCTTGGGCCCCAGCTATTCACAATATATATCAATGATTTGGATGAGGGAACTAGATGTAGCGTTTCTAAGTTTGCAGACGACACAAAGCTGGGGTGGAATATGAGCTGTGAGGAGGATGCAAAGAGGCTCCAATATGATTTAGACAAGTTGGGTGAGTGGGCAAGAACATGGCAGATGCAGTATAACGTGGATAAATGTGAGGTTATCCACTTTGCTTGTAAAAACAGAAAGACAGATTATTATCTGAATGGTGATAGATTGGGAAAAGGGGAGGTGCAACGAGACCTGGGTGTCCTTGTACACCATTCGCTGAAAGCGAGCATTCAGGTGCAGCAAGCAGTTAGGAAGGCGAGTGGTATGTTGGCCTTCATTGCAAGAGGATTTGAGTACAGGAGCAGGGATGTCTTACTGCAGTTATACAGGGCCTTGGTGAGACCACATCTGGAGTATTGTGTGCAGTTTTGGTCTCCTTATCTGAGGAAGGATGTCCTTGCCATGGAGGGAGTGCAACGAAGGTTTACCAGACTGATTCCTGGGATGGCAGGACTGACGTATGAGGAGAGATTGGGTCGACTAGGCCTATATTCACTAGAGTTTAGAAGAATGAGAGGTGATCCCATCGAAACATATAAAATTCTAACAGGACTAGACAGACTAGATGCAGGGAGGATGTTCCCGATGGCTGGAGAGTCCAGAACCAGGGGTCACAGTCTCAGGATACGGGGTAGGACATTTAGAACCGAGATGAGGAGAAATTTCTTCACTCAGAGGGTGGTGAACCTTTGGAATTCTCTACCACAGAAGGCAGTGGAGGCCAAGTCATTAGATGTATTCAAGAAGGAGATGGATATATTTCTTAATGCTAAAGGGATCAAGGGATATGGGGAAAAAGCGGGAACAGGGTACTGAGTTAGACGATCAGCCATGATCATTTTGAATGGCGGAACAGGCCCGAAGGGCCGAATGGCCTACTCTTGCTCCTATTTTCTATGCTTCTAGGTGAAGAGGAATAATTCCCTGGAGACAGCAGTTGACGAGTTTATTTTCGATGGGATTTATCGTTCACAGCAAGACTAGGTTTGTAGAATAGTCAGTGGATGAGGTTATTCAACTGAGGGGACTGCACCAGTGATAGGCGGGGCCATGCAACAGTTTCACATTGTATAGAAATTCATATCAAATAGTTTGGTGTTTGAGTCCTGCAATTGGTTTGGGATATAAAACGGTATGATGATAAGCACATTTCACTGTAATAATTTGAGTTTTTTTTTTGCAAATGTTTAAAGTTTGTAATGTTTTATCCCTCTGTACTCAAACTGGAAAATCCCATTTCTGGTAACTTTTTTTTTTGTAAAGGATGAGGTGCCTAAACTGCTCTGTGAAATATATTACACATTCCCGGGTGTTCCAACTTGACCTCCTGTTTTAAAGCAAACTAGCGATGGACTGATGCCAAAATGTAACCAGGTTTTAATCTACCCGCACAGGTTTCCAGAACTAAGTAGTGTATGTGGGAATTAATTGTGCAGCGTACAGGATTAAACTGTTGGCTTTCGGAGACAAAACCATTTGTCATTTAATTAGGAATACGGGAGTTTATCGTGCAGCCAATATCCGCTTTAGCACTATGCTGTCCGCAATTATTTTTTATTTTAAGAAAAAATAAAAGAAAAAAAAATCTAGTTTGAATGTTTTAACGCTGAGATCTTTGGGCGTTTCACTGGAGTTACGTCCAGTGTGCACTGTACGTTTCGCTGAAAAATACAATGTCAAGAAAGTGGATTTTTTTTTTTTTTGTTAATTAACCATCGTTATTGTGAACTGTGTAGTAATAGCTCAAAATAAAGCACTTGGAGACAAAACCCATCACTCTGCCTGGATCCCCATTCCTTCACCGAGTCCACCGTTGATTTTTTTTTTCCTTTTTTTTTGTTTCGAACCATCGTTGGGAGTTGTGGTTTTTTTTTTTTGTTTAAACTTGATCTTTTCCCCTCTTCCACCCACCCACCCACCCAACTCTACCTCCACCATGGCTTTTTATTTTACCACAAGTTCATCTGGCTCAAATCCAGATTGCGACAGGTGCAGAACAACTGGCAGTCGGCCGAAGAGGCCAATCGGCTCTTCAAGCAGGAGTTTGGCGATAAGATCGTGAGCCTGCAGCAAGAGCTGGAGCTTCTCACCAGGCAACGGTAGGTTTCTTCATAGTAACGCTGGCGATTGGGGGGGGTGGGGGGCGGCCGGAGCTTAGCGCAAGTAGATGGGCTTCTGGTGCGGTTTTCCGTATAGGCCAGTTCACTTGCTCCCGAGAGTGTTGGGCTTCTCGTCCAGGAGATTGCTGCCACAAGGAGTGGTTGAGGCGAATAGCAAGGACGCATTTACAGGGGAAGCTAGATAAACACATGAGGGAGAAAGGGGTAGAAGGATAGGGTGAGATGAAGTAGGGAGGGAGGAGGCTCGTGTGGAGCATAAACACCGGCACAGACCTGTTGGGCCGAATGGCCTGTTTCTGTGCTGTAAAAATTCAATGTGTAAGAGACACAGCCACAGTATTACATCTATTTTAGCATAATTTGAAGATGTAAACCCCCTTTTTTTGATTGAATATACCAAGTGTGTGCTGTAGCAATTTTAGTGAAGAACCACAGCGACATTACCAGATATCTTAACTCGTGCAATTGAACATTCACCTGCCTAAAGCCTCACAATTTGAAATACGTGCTTTCTTTTAGTCTTACATAGGCTAGAAAAAAAATACAATCCACGCTTGATAATCCAGTCACTTTTGCGCTAAAAAAAATTAAATATCATCCAATACTTTCAGTTAAGCAATTTAAATAACCGAGCAAAGTGGGGAATTCAGAGCTAAAATGTTTTTGAATTATTCTCTAATTCGAATGAAGCAATTACGAATTAAGAGCAGACTGGGTGCATAAATGTGAAACCTGATATATAACCCCTGCATCCCACTACCTAAATTGTTAGACTTTGGACTTGTCCAGATATTATAACTGCTGCCTGTTCAAACAACATCGGCTATTTCTGCTTCCCAATGGAGTTGTTGTCTACCACACTGGCCAATCAATGAAAGCTGGTTGAGGTTGGCATTTAACATCGATTTTACAGCACGAAAACAGGCCATTCGGCCCAACAGGTCCATGCTGGTGTTTATGCTTCACCTGAGTCTCCCCCCACCCCTCTTCATCTCACTCTATCAGCATATCCTTCGATTCCTTTCTCCCTCGTGTTTATCCAGCTTCCCCTTAAATGTATCTATGCTATTCGCCTCAACTACTCCTTGTGGTAGCGAGTTCCACATTCTCACCACTCTCTGGGTAAAGAAGTTTCTCCTGAATTCCTTTTTGGATTTATTAGTGACTATCTTATATTTATGGCCCCTAGTTCTGGTCTCCCCCACAAGTGGAAACATCTCTCTGTCTGCCCTATCAAACCCTTTCATTATCTTAAAGATCTCTATCAGGACATCCCTCAGATTTCTCTTTTCTAGAGAAAAGAGCCCCAGCCTGTTCAATCTTTCCTGATAGTTATAACCTCTCAGTTCTGATATCACCCTTGTAAATCTCTCTTTGTTTCTTTGGTTCAGCCATGGCTTTCCTGGGTGCTTAAACATTTAAAGCTATTTTCAAGAGCAGAACTTTTTTTTTTAAAAAAGCTATTAGCCCCGATTTTAACCCGCGTTCTAGCCAGGCACAGCGTGGGGGGGGGTTTTAAAATGGCGGTAGCGTGCTGCTCACCGTCTTCTCGTCGATCTCGCGCCATTTTAACGGGAGCGTTTTGGACAGCGTGGGAGGCTCCCCTCCCGAGGCAGGAGAGATATGAAAGGCGGGGTGCCTGGTGGTGATCAGACGCCAGCGCTGTTTTACTGTGTGTCGCCTGTCCGGTGCCGGACTTGCTAAGAACACCGGGTGCCAAGGCCCAGAAGAAGGTGGAGGAGGTCAGTGATTTTTGTAATTTTAAGATTTAAGGTCTTTTTTGCAGGAGCAGGAGTGCTCCTCCTGGGGACCTCCCCCGGACCATGATCGCGTCTGTCCACTTTCCCCCCCCCAATCCCAGTCCGCTTAACTTGACTGCAGACCATTCCCGCGGCTCCCTGGCAGTGGCCTCTCCCCCGGTCTTGACCGCTGGCCTCCGTGTCATTTCCTCTACCGTGTTTGGACCATAGTAATGGGAGGCCGTTCAGTTAGATCACGGCTGATCCAAACCTCAGCTCCATCTACCTGCTGTAGCTCCGTAACCCTTAATACCCCTGACCTAACAAAAATCGATCAATCTCGGTCGTGAAATTTTCAATTGACCCCCAGCCTCAGCAGCTTTTTGGGGGGGGGGGAAGAGAGTTCCAGATTTCCGCTCCCCTTTTGTGTGAAGAAGTGCTTCCTGACATCACCCCTGAACGGCCCGGCTCTAATTTTAAGGTTCTGCCCCCTTGTTCTGGACTCCCCCCACCGGAGGAAATAGTTTCTCTCTACTTCCCCTATCGAATCCCTTTAAACACCATGATTAGATCGTTCCCCCGACTGTCTATACTCGAGGGAATATGAGCCGACCCGTCCTCGTAATTTAACCCTTTAAGCCCCGATAATATTCTGGTGAATCTGCGCTGCACCCCCTCCAAGGCCAATATATCCTTCCTGGGGTGCGGTGCCCAGAACTGAACACAGTATCTCCAGATGGAGTCTGACCAGAGCTCTGTCCAGCTGGAACATAACTTCTTCACTTCTATGTTCCAACCGTCTCGAGTGAAAGGCCAACATTCCACTAGCCTATTTAATTACTTTTTGATTGGGGTCCAATTGGTTTATTGTCCAGTGGAAGTAACATTCTTTTGAGTTTCTCTAATGCTGGTTTGTATATTTATCCGTATTCCATACCAACTCAGCACTGTCAACTCTTGACAAAGTACATTTACCGAGTTTCGGTTGTCGTAACCCAGATAACCTCAGTCGCTCTGCCTGATTACACTCCTCTGTCTTTAGTTCCCAGTTGGAAATGGGTTTAAAGGAGCAAAAGCAGAGTTTGCCCGGTGATCCCCATCGAGATAACAGCTCAGTAGCACAAGTTAAGGGCCGTCAGCAACAAGTGGCAGACATGAAGAAGGTAACTGATAAAACGACAACACTGAATGGGCTCATGTATTGACAAAAATGGGAAGTGGAATGAACCTTTGAATTCATTGGGTTCGACGGTGATGACTGACCCTCCCTAGATGTGACGTGAAGTGAGAGCCGTTGAAGTCGGGTATTGTCTATCAATGTAAATGTGTGCTGAGGCGTGAAGGGTTGTGGATTTTTATTGAACACTAGGCCTTTATCCTACTTCAGGCCCTGACTCATTTTAGGAATATGCCTTTCTCTTAATGTATTTGAACTGGTTGTCAAAATTGAAAGCAACCTGACAGATGGGGCAACTAAAATTCAGGAGCACGTCTCGTACATTTCACATTTGCCTGTGTTTGGTTTTACTGTGATGGCAAACGTTTGCTCCACGTTGGAGACACTGGTACGGCCGGCATTCATTGCCCATCTCCAGTTGCCCGGAGAAAGTAAAGGTTGGCCTTCTCCTTCCGGAGCTGCACATCTTGTGCTGATGACGCTCCCCACAATGGTGTTGGGTCGGGAGTTCCAGGATTTTCACCCAGTGACAATGAATGAATGAATGCTCCCCTGGCCGGCCTCCCGTCTTCCACCTTCCGTAAACCCTCAGCTCGCCCATAACTCTGCTGCCTGTGTCCTTACTCGTATCAAGTCCCATTTTCCCATCACCCCCCTGTGCTCGCTGATCCAGAAATGCCTCAATTTTTTAAATTCTCAACCTCGTGCTCAAATCCCTCCATTGCCTCGCCCCTCCCCTATCTCTGTAACCTCCTTCAGCCCCACAACCCTCTGAGATCTCTGCGCTCCTCCAATTCTGGCCTCTTGGGCATCCCCCGATTTTAATCGCTCCACCAATGGACGGCCCGAAGCTCTGGAATTCGCTCCCCAAGACTCTCCCGCCTCTCTACCCCTCTCTCCTCCTTTTTAAGAGGCTCCTTTAAAACTTGACCAAGCTTTTGGTCACCTGTCCAAATGTTTCCTTATGTGGCTCGGTGCCAAATTTAGTTTGATAATCGCTCCTGTGAAGCACCTTTGGATGTTTTACTACATTAAAAGTGCTCTATAAATGCAAATTGTTGTTGATATATGTCTCAAATCAGGATGGTCAGCAGCTTGGTGATGGTAGTGCTGTGATATCGCTGCCCTTGACCCTCTTGGTGGTGGTGGTGATGGTCGGGGGAATTGGGTGAGCTGCTGCAGTGAATCCTGTCGATGGTTCACACTGGAGCCACAGGACGGCAGCAGCGGAGGAGGGTGTGAATATCGAGTCCCGTGGCAGGGGCAGCGATCCAGTGGATTGCTTCATCCTGGACGGCGTTGCGTTACCGGAAAGTGTTGCAGCTGGCACCCATCCAGGCGAGTGATGAGTACCGAGAGACTGGGTGGGTGGCCTATATTAGCCGTCCGTTTGGTACAATGGTGTGTGTTTATCTGGGGAGACTGTTAAGTTTTGAAGTGCGGTACAACTATTAAGATCACCGTTTAAAGGTTAAATGAATTCGCTTCTGATCGTCCACCGCAACTGAGCATATTTGGTAAACCCAAAACCGAAGCAGTCAAAGTACCCCCGGTATCCCTGTGCAGCTGCACCCCCGGTATCCCTGTGCAGCTGCACCCCCGGTATCCCTGTGCAGCTGCACCCCCGGTATCCCTGTGCAGCTGCACCCCCGGTATCCCTGTGCAGCTGCACCCCCGGTATCCCTGTGCACCCCCCCCCCCGGTATCCCTGGTTATGTGATTGCAGTATTGTAGTTGTGACCTGTAACCATCCTGCATTTGCAAGGGGTGTGTTTATTTTACGTGCGAGGAATTTACCGCAGGATTCAATGAAATTGTTTGCTGTCTACTAACTTATTTTTTCTGTGTTTTCGGGGGGAAATTTGACAGGAATTGCAACAGCTTCAAGAAGAGAACCGTAGACTACGGCAGGCAGGAGAGGACAAGCCTCCTCCTGGAGCCCACGAGCCGAGGAGGTATTTCAGTATTCAATCTATTGTAGCATAAAGTGTTCAGGATTTATTTTGTGATCGCCATTCGGGTTCATTCCTCAGACAGTCGCACGTTGTCATGTTATATGATTTACAACTTGGATTATTAATAATGTGGCCAATTTATTGGAACCTGTTGGTAGGAGTTACTGAGCGGTGAAGCACTCTAGATTAATGACTGCTCACTGGCACTATCCTGCTTAGTAACTCCAGCCAATCCCCAATTAGCGATCAAATCAAAACAAAATGTTTAGCAAAATGTACAGATGGTCGGAAATAAATAAAAAGGTTGTGAGATGGTTCGTAAGTTTACTTTACTGTTTTTAAAAAAAAAAGAGTGCCCTGATATTGGCCCCTCTAATGTTGCTCACGGTGAGACCCAGTGAATGTTAGGAATGGGACTTTATTTTTCACTTGTTGGTGCCCAGTGTCGGCATCAAGCACTCTCTCTTCAATCGTGTGTATTGGGGCCGCATACAGAATAAAGCTCCCCCTCCTTTACACTGACGTCCAGTGCCAGAATAAAGCTCCCCCTCCTTTACACTGACGCCCAGTGCCAGAATAAAGCTCCCCCTCCTTTACACTGACGTCCAGTGCCAGAATAAAGCTCCCCCCCTCCTTTACACTGACGTCCAGTGCCAGAATAAAGCTCCCCCCCTCCTTTACACTGACGCCCAGTGCCAGAATAAAGCTCCCACTGCACCAATGTGAATTTTGTCTTTTTTTTCTTTTCCTCTCCTGTATGGTCTCACTCTCTCTCTCCCCTGTCTCTTTCTCTCCCTCTCTTCTTACCCCTCCCTCTTTTTTTCTCTCCTCTTCTCTTCTCTCTCCCCCCCCCCCCCCCCCCCCACTCTGTTTTGCTCTCACTCTTTCCTTCTCTCCAAATTGGGCTTGCTCAATTCGATGTGGATCTTCATTCACACAAAGCTCGGGGATTATACTAAAGGAACTAACCTAATATTTGCTTTTATATATTTTTCAGATCAAGTGCAGGAACAGAAGCAGAAACAGTTAGTAAATCATTTTTCCTGTTTCCCTCATCATACAATCCTTTGTACACACTTTTTCCAAAGTTGATGGATTTGTAACTGTCCTGCTTTGTGTCTGTCAGGGATCTGACTGGTCGATATTGGAAAGGGAGGCGAATGCAATTTGCAAACTTTGTCAAGAGGAAGCCTCCGTAACCAGGCCCAAGGTACAATAATAATTACCGCTGCGTCCAAAAATCTGCTGCCCGTATCCTAACTCGCACCAAGTCCCGTTCACCCATCACCCCCTGTGCTCGCTGAACTACATTGGCTCCCGGTCCGGGAACGCCTCGATTTTAAAAATTCTCATCCTGCTGCTTAAATCCCCTCCATGGCCTGGCCTCGCCCCCTCCCTATCTCTGTAACCTCCTCCAGCCCTACAACCCTCCGAGATCTCTGCGCTCCTCCAATTCTGGCCTTCTGTACATCCCCCGATTTTTTTTTTTTTAAATTGCTCCACCGTTGGCGGCCGTGCCTTCAGCTGCCTGGGCCCTAAGCTCTGGAATTCCCTCCCTAAACCCCTCCGCCTCTCTCTCCTTTTAAGATGCTCCTTAAAACCTACCTCTTTTACCAAGATTTTGGTCACTTGTCCTAATATCTCCTTAAGTGGCTGGGTGGAGCGATGAAAATCGGGGATGCGCAAGAGGCCAGAGTTGGAGGAGCGCAGAGATCTCGGAGGGTTGTAGGGCACTGCGCTCTGTGTAAAGAATTTATTTTCTAACCCCCCCCCCCCCCCAAAATGGTTACCTAAAATTTGTATTGTCATGCTACCATCTCGCTGACCCATGGAAATAATCTGTCACTAGTTACCCCGGATCAGCATTTAACCTGCTTAGTTATGGCGGGGGGCGGGGGGAGAAATGCCCTAACTCCTCGAGTCTGTCTTCCTGTGACGCCTCATCCGTGGTAACCTCCTCATCCTTCTAGAATGTGGAACTCACTACCACAAGGAGTAGTTGAGGCGAATAGCATAGATGGATTTTAAGGGGAAGCTGGATAAACACATGAGGGAGAAAGGAATAGAAGGATATGCTGATAGGGTGAGATGAAGTAGGGTGGGAGGAGGCGCAAGTGGAGCATAAACACCAGCACGGACCGGTCGGGCCGAATGGCCTGTTCCTGTGCTGTAAATTCTATGTAATGCGCTGCATCTTTTCTATTGCTTTAAGCAGTGGCTTTTCATTTTCCTTACAGAAACGCTGCAACAGTTGCCAGGAGATCTTCTGCAATACCTGCGCTGTGAAGGAATTACCCCTTCCATCATCCATCGAGCCCATGTGTGTGTGTAACCCTTGTCACACCATGCTGTTACAGCAGTACTCAACGACGCCTCCCTGAGGCCAACAGACTGGGACCAACAGCCGCTGATTGCGTGCGCTGAGAAACCAATGGATACCTCTTGATTTTCTCTTGTGCGTGAAGTAATGCACAAATTCGCATAACATTCCAGGGGGGCACATTTTCCCCCCCCCCATTCCCCCCCCAAAAAAAACCTCCCTTTTAATATATTGTTCAGAGCGATGTGCGTGCATTTGTTAACGCTCTTTGTAAACTCCCTCCTTTTAGCGAGGCAATCCCGATTGGGTACTTGTGCGCTGCAAACTGCAGCAGTCCTTGTGTGGGCCATTGACGTGCTGGGCAGGAAAAGTTGACAGAGATGTTTCTATTTTCGGTCTAATAGCCAGTGAGGCTGGTCTGTTGCGGTGGCTGTACCAGCCCCTTTGGAAATGAGCAGCATTTTGACAAGCTGCTCTTATCGGTGTTTAGTTCCTTTGCCCGACTCCGATTTCAATAGGGCTCTTAATATGTATCATTTATGATTTTTGCACATCGTAGATTGTCCGACTACCAAACTCAGTACACGCTGCACTGTGCCAAAAGTTGGAGGCTGGAACTGCCTCGTGTTAACTAGTTTTGGTTCTTGTGGGTTTGTTTCTCTCTCTCTCTGTGAACTTCGTGATCCAGTCTTATGGGATGGAGGAAGCAGGTTTTTTCCCGTAAGGTCACTGATTGGACGGGACTTGTATCACTGTAGATACAGATGACCCACTTTCAAAGCTGTATCTATAACTGACGTGGCCACATTTACCACACTGGATGTATTGGGAATCCGTGGTTCAAATAAGATGAAGGGGACGAGGCATTTACGTGGCCAGTATGTTTCTCCATTTTACAGGGTATTCACGGTGTTTTAAAAATTGAATGTACACAGGACAGTTTGTTTAAACTTTAATTAAATTAGATCACTTTTTTGTGTGCTTGATTTTGTGATCAGTTGCAACTTGATGCATTTACAGTCGATTAGATTTCGACCCTTTAACTGACCGTTAAGAATGACGTTTGTTTGTACTTTTACTCCACTACAGCACGGGACTGTCTTTAAACTGTTCGCTGAATTCCTTCACTTAATATTGGACAATTGTTGCATTGTCATAACTCGCAAAAAGACACTTGCACTGTATCAGGGTCGGGAGTATTGTTCTGTGACGGAGCGCTCCCATGTGATCTTGTTCACTGTCTGGGTTCAACTGGATTTCCCGATGTTTTGTGTGTTACAGTATTTGAATAAATGTTTACATTGAGCACAACTGCAGTGTGACAAGGAAAAGTTTCTCTTTTTTTTTCCCCCCTCCGTTGCCACCCCAAAATCAGCAGCGCATGAGAACGATTCTCTTTAACATGCTTATCGTAATTTTTTTTATTTGTTCATGGGATGTGGGCGTCGCCCGTGAGGCCACCATTTATTGCCCTTGAGAAGGTGGTGGTGAGCCGCCGCCTTGAACCGCTGCAGTCCGTGTGGTGAAGGTTCTCCCACAGTGCTGTTCGGGAGTTCCAGGATTTTGACCCAGCGACGATGAAGGAACGGCGATATATTTCCAAGTCGGGATAGTGTGTGACTTGGAGGGGAACGTGCAGGTGGTGTTGTTCCCATGTTCCTGCTGCCCTTGTCCTTCTAAGTGGTAGAGGTCACGGGTTTGGGAGTTGCTGCAGTGCATCCTGTAGATGGTACACACTGCAGTCACAGTGTGCCGGTGGTGAAGGGAGTGAATGTTTAGGGTGGTGGATGGGGTATCAATCAAGCGGGCTGCTTTGTCCTGAATGGTTTCGAGCTTCTTGAGTGTTGTTGGAGCTTTACTCCATCCAGGCAAGTGGAGAGTATTCCATCACACTCCTGACTTGTGCTTTGTAGATGGTGGAAGGGCTTTGGGGAGTCAAGTGGTGAGTCACTCGCGGCAGAATACCCAGACTTTGACCTGCTTTCGTAGCCACAGTATTGGTGACCCCCAGGACGTTGATGGCGGGGTATTCGGTGATGGTAATACTGAATGTCAAGGGGCGGTGGTTAGATTCTCTCTTGTTGGAGATGGTCATTGCCTGGCACGAATGTTACTTGCCACTTATCAGCCCAAGCCTGGATGTTGTCCATGTCGTGCTGCATGTGGGCACGGACTGCTTCATTATCTGAGTATACACTCGTAGAGGTACACACAAATAGCACTCGAGAAGCTCGACACCGTCCGTCATTGCAATCAATATTCACACCAGAAGATTAAGGGGTGATCTAATTGAGGTGTTTAAGTTAATTAAAGAAGTTGATAGGCTGGATAGAGAGAAACTCTTTTCTCTGGTGGGGTAGTCCAGAACAAGGGGGCATAACCTTAAAATTAGAGCTAGGGTTGTAAAAGGGTGATGTCAGGGAATACTTCTTCCCACAAAGGCGTGTGGAAATCTGGAACGCACTTCCCCGAAAAAGCTGTTGAGGCTGGGGGTCAATTGAAAATGTCAAAACTGAGATTGATAGATTGTTGTCAGGTAAGGGTAGTAGGGGTTACGGAACCAAGGTGGGTAGATGGAGTTAAAAGTTAAGGTACTACCATTGTGCTGAATGGGATAGATTCAGAACAGATCTAGCAGCTCAAAACTGGGCATCCATGAGTTGCTGTGGGCCATCGGCAGCAGCACAATTGTATTCCAGCACAATCTGTAACCTCATGGCCTGGCATATTCCTCACTCTACCATTACCAACAAGCCAGGGGATCAACCCTGGTTCAATGAGGAGTGTAGAAGAGCATGCCAGGAGCAGGAGCAGCACCAGGCATACCTAAAAATGAGGTGCCAACTTGGTGAAGCTGCAACACAGGACTACGTGCATGCTAAACAGCGGAAGCAGCATGCTATAGCCAGCCAAGCGATTCTGCAACCAACAGATCAGATCAAAACGCTGCAGTCCTGCCACATCCAGTCGTGAATGGTGGTGGACAATTAAACAACTAACGGGAGGAATTCCAGGGGTGCGGTGAGAGTAACTGCCGTTGACATCAGGCAGCATTTGACCGAGTGTGACACCAAGGAGCCCAAGTAAAATTGAAGTCAATGGGAATTGAGGGAAAAATCTCCAGTGACTGGAGTCATACTTAGCACAAAGGAAGATGGTAGTGGTTGTTGGAGGCCAATCATCTGAGCCCCAAGTCATTGCATACAGGAGTTCCTCAGGGCAGTGTCCTAGGCCCAACCATCTTCAGCTGTTTCATCAATGACCTTCCTGCCATCATCAGGTCAGAAAAGGGGATGTTCGCTGATGATTGCACAGTGTTCAGTTCTATTCGCAACCCCTCAGATAATGAAGCAATCCACTCCTGCATCCAGCAAGACCTGGACAACATCCAGGCTTTGGCTGATAAGTGACAAGTAACATTCGCACCAGACAAGTACCAGGCAATGACCATCTCCAACAAGGCAGAATCTCGCCAAGGCTTCTTCGACAGCACCTCCCAAACCCACGACCTCTACCACCTAGAAGGACAAGGGCAGCAGGCACATGGGAACAACACCACCTGCATGTTCCCCTCCAAGTCACACACTATCCCGACTTGGAACTATATCATCGTTCCTTTATCGTTGCTGGGTCAAAATCCTGGAAATCCGTAGCTAACAGCACTGGGAGAACCTTCACCACACTGACTGCAGCAGTTCAAGGCGGCGGCTCACCACCACCTTCTCAAGGACAATTAGTGATGGCAATGAATGGTGGCCTTGCCAGCGACACCCACATCCCATGAACGAATAAAAAAAACAGATCAGCCATGATTTAATTGAATGGCGGAACAGGTGCGAGGGGCTGAATGGCCTCCTCCTGTTCCTACATTCCCCATCGCTGCAGTACGTACTCACTCCAGGATTCAGTGCAGCAACTCACCAATCTTATTTCGACAGCACCACCCCTATTACCTCTGTCACCATAAAGGATGAGGAGCCTGCCACGGGAACATTCGCATCCAAGCTCCCTCCATGTCGCACACATTCCGCATTTGGACGTCCATCACTGTTCCTTCATTGCTGCTGTGTCAATATCCTGAAATTCCCTGCCTAACCCCATCAATCACCTTCTCAGGATAACTAGGGATGGGCAATAAATCGCCCACATTACACAGAACGTACAGCACGCAAACAGGCCATTCGGGCCAACTGGTCTATGCTGGTGTTTATGCTCCACACGAGCCTCCTCCCACCCTACTTCATCTCACCCTATCAACATAACCAATTCCTTGCTCCCTTGTGTTTATCCAGCTTCCCCTTAAACGCATCTATGCTATTCGCCTCAACTCCTCCATGTGCTCATGCGTTCCACATTCTAACCACTCTGGGTAAAGTTGTTTCTCCTGAATTCCTTACTAGATTTATTGGTGACTATCATATTTAGGGGCCCCTAGGAAAATAAATTGAGAACATTTTTTTTAAAAAAGAACCTTGCTTACTGGGTTTAGTTCTGAACAATGAAATTATGATGTCACACAGATAATACCATGCCATTTTGTTTTCAATTATCTGAAGACAACACCACAAATGGGGCAAAAAAGGTGCAGCCAAGGAAGGCGGATTTATATTGTGTCCTCGAGCTGGAGTCTGAGGGGGAGAATGTCCTCATGGGTCCTCCTGATTATTCGGCGTTACTTTGGCAGAAGATTGGTGGAAACCCCTTGGTTTCGAACAATAAACTTTACACGAGATTGGAGCCAAGCTACTGAGCTTCACACAAGAGGCACAGAACAGGGCAAGAGGCTTACTGCCATGACTGAACATTTCTTTTAAAAAGGAGCTATATTCTTAAGCTATCATCGATGCGATGAAGAAAACCGCACCACACCGGGCTGTCCTCAAGGGGGGGGGGGGGGGGGTGAGCACAAGAGCAACTAAAATAACAAGTGTTCACCTGACCGTAGGCTCGACAACAAAAATACAGCTACACTCTTTAGGTCATAAAATAATACCTGCATCCAATCCACACCGGCTACTGTAAAGGGTTCTGATCTCTATTACAAAAAGAAGAAAAAGATTTACTGGGATGGTACCAGAACTGAAAGATTATACCTATCAGGAAAGACTGAACGGCCTGGGGCACTTTTCTCTGGAAAAGAGAAGGCTGGGGAGTGACCTGATAGAGGTCTTTAAAATTATGAAAGGGTTCAATAGGGTAGACGTAGAGAAGATGTTTCCACTTGTGGGGGAGTCCAAAACTAGGGGTCATAAATATAAGATAGTCACTAATAAATCTAATGGGGAATTCAGGAGAAACTTCTTTACCCAGAGTGTGGTGAGAACGTGGAACTTGGTACCACAAGGAGTAGTTGAGGTGAATAGTGTAGATGCATTTAAGGGGAAGCTAGATAAACACATGAGGGAGAAAGGAACAGAAGGATATGCTGATAGGGTGAGATGAAGTAGGGAGGGAGGAGGCTCGTGTGGAGCATAAACACCAGCACAGACCAGATGGGCCGAATGGCTTGTTTCTCTGCTGTAAGTTGCATGTAATGTGTGCTAGATGACCATACAGAGTAAATAAAGACAAACTAGAGCATTAATACAAGGGGCTATGGCACAATTGGAATTTTAGTTAGCAGAAAGTGTGATCCAGCTGGTCAAAAGAAACATAAGGGACCCTCAAAATAGTGAGAGCAAGACGGGAGAGTTGGGGAAAGAATAGCTTGGATGGGACGAATGGCATTTCCCCCATCCTTTATTTTTCTTGTGTTCTTAAACTTACAGTTCCCAGACCTGACTGTAGAATAGAAGCTATATTTTATGTAAGTGTAGTGTTTTATTAGATCTCAGATGGCTGATTCCCCTGTCGGGGCTGTGGCTGAGAGTTGTCTGGGGCATGCATGATGCATCATACGGAGCAGTCCGGGACTACAGCCAACAGAGACCGGTCTCTCCCAGGTTGATGCTGCAGATTTGCTGCCAGTAACTGGCACAGTGCCCGGCCCTGAAAAAACTGCCATTTGTTCCATTAACAAAATCAAACTTAACGCCTGTTGAGAAAAACCATTTCAAAATCATAACCAGAGGACCAGTGTGAACATCTCCATCTCGTTTTAAATGCAAACGCATTGAACATTTTATTAAGTTTACAAACTCAATTTCTTTTTGCGGTCAGTTGATTTTGAAAGACTCAGTTGCAGTTAAACAATCACTGCTGGGGTTTTTTTGGTCACGACAATGCGCCTCACAATTACCGGTGAAGAGAGTGTGATGTACTTCACAAAGGAATCACGTCTAATCCATTTTTCCTTTTCTGATCAAACAGGGAGGAGATTTAAGCCTGTAATAAGCCCTCGAGACCATGTTTGTCCAAATAATATTTCAATACATTAAAAAGTGTTAGTTCACAATAATATGGGTATAGTAATTAACAATTTTACCTTTTTTTTTAAACATTGCTGCTATCACTCAATACAGTCACGCACTCAAGGTGTTGTCAAGCATGTAAACTTGTTAAAATACCTGCATTTATTTTATCAGGTAATGTAACATTAAAACGTGTTACAAGACGCATAATTCAGAATACAGGCTACATTAGGGTAGCAAAAAAAAACCTCAATTTCCCCCTTCATTAATGGTGATGATATCAATGCAATCCATCCGTCAATGGGTCCATCGCAAATGCTCTAATATCTGGTTTTGATACAGCAGCGAGCTCTTGTGTCACTTCTCATTAGTTTGCCTAGTGTTTGGATAATTTGCTCAGGCCGGGAAGTTTCTTTACCCAAGGCAAGCATCGTTCCCAAAGCAGTGATTATTTAACTTTCTTCAGAACCTAGAACAAAAATATTTGGTGAGTTAATTAACTGTTTAAACGCTAAAGTTTGATGCCATGAGCGATTTGAAGACAAGAATCGCATTTGGGTGTTTCAGACCCAACTTAGCTGCAAAAATTACATAACCTGTAAGGACCAAATTGAACTGCAGTGCTGACCTGAAGCCAGACAATGGTAAGTTTAATAACCTCTTCTATCTCACAAAGCAGTTTCCGATTTTATGCACATGAAAAAAGACGCAAGAAAGCTGCATTTTCCAGTCTCGCTGCCCCAGAGTTTGAATAAAGTCCCTCTATATTCAATCTGCCCGTTGACTGGGCTTCATTTTAAAACAGATCAGGTGGGTGTGCCACCAACATTAACGCTCAATTGGTGCTCTCACCTGAATTGTTTCTTTCTCCCCATTCAATCCTACGCCCCACTGCTGACTCTTGCTTAGGGAACAGTGCAACAGAAACCGTCTCCCATGTGGCCCTGCTTCATGTGTTAGGCAGTTTGCACCTTGTTAAGATAATCTGGGCTTCTTTAAAAAACAGCTGGTACATTTCGCTCAATAGTAAAGGGGCACTCGTTTCTGGGGTGAACAATTCAATTAAATTTTTTAATACAGTGAGCCTTCATTTGAACATGCATTCACAACCCATCCTGAAACCCAAGGTGTCACGAGGCACGTTAAAAATCTAAGCTCTGGAAGTGCAGTTGCAAATCCGTAACTGTCCTTAGCAGTTTTGACATACATTATCACTCGTCCTTAGTGTAAATTAAAACATGTTTTGAGAAAAACACAGCACTATAGTTTTCAGTGACTCATGCATTGCTGCACTAATGCATTGGTGTACAAATGCACTGCTGGACTAATGCATCAGTGTCTTAACACTCCACTGTACCAATGCACTGGTGCATCGGTGTCTTAATGCTCCACTGTACCAATGCACTGGTGCATCAGTGTCTTAATGCTCCACCTTGCCAATACATTGGTGCATTAATGCACTGCTGCATCAGTGTCCTAATGCTCCAGATATCGTGAGTTCCTGACATCAACTTGGTCATCTGAAGGTACCATCCAGATAGTGGGAGGGGAATAAAGGTAAGTCGACCCAAGCAACTTTCGTACACCATTAAACAGCATCAGAGGCCTGCGAGTTGCTGAGTTCCTCAGCATTTTGGTCGGGAAACATTGTTCGGTGGTTCAAACACACTGGGGGGGGGGGAAAGGAGGATAAAAAACTTAAGCAAAAATAATTTACAGCAGCAAATGTTCTCACAGATAAAGGTCAGACCCTGCGCTACAGTGCAGCATTTGTCTGAACTTTATTCATGCAAATTAATACAGCAATGGGCCTCTGCAATTTCTTCATGTACCAGCGGTTTGATGGGAAACTAAGATAATCGAAACCCTTACCCTTTTCTTGACTTCCTTGGTCATTATGTCCAGCAGTAATCCCAGAGCATGATGAATTCAGGTAAAGTTCTATGTAGCGATGTTCTGCACCGAAGGAGAATCAGAAGTAACAGCTGTCATATCTGACACTGGTTGAAAGCCCTGCGTCTAGTCTATGTTGGACAGGCTCAAAGTGCGCGGAGCACGCTAGCTGGCTCAAATTTCATCGCAAATAATGAGAAAAAAAACCTGTAAACGTTTGTCTCTCTCTCTCAAATAAAAATCTCATTACCACAAAAAAAAATCAATCAACCAGATCAGTGAGAAAAAAAATGTCAAACTCCTTTCAGTGGCCACTGCGCTAACTTTATAAAATAATAAACAGACAAAATAATTGAAGCTTTTCTCCATTTACCTTATCAAAGCCCTTCCTAATTTTGGCTTTTAATGAAGAGCTGGGCCCCACGGAAAAGAGGCACCATACGTTATTTCTAGTTGGGTAACAGAAGGGGCCGTTGGTTTGAAATTCAAGCCAATATTTGATAAGGTAGCTGAGGTGCCATATTGTATGCAGAAACACTCATACACCACAAGAAGTTGTTGAAATATGCTATAAGAATCTAATTGTGATTTTTAAAAAAAAATTTACAATATAAAAATTTAAATATTTTTACGAGAAGGTAGCAAGATCAAATTCTACTGTAAAATGAGGCTTGAGGAAGGGACAGGAATCTGTATTCGGAGTAGCATGCTTCTAGTCATATTTTATATTGAAATTTTAAAGCCTTGCTCATCCAGTACCATTAACCATCGTGGGACAAGTCCCAGTGCTATTCACCGCTCATCTCTGTGAGGAAACCAGGTCAGATCTCAGCCGAAAAATAGAGTACTTTTGTTGGATGTTAGGGTGGTATGTGGGGGGGGGGGGAAGGTATTTATCCACTGCAAGGCTAGCTCCATGAACTAATCATGGACACCTCCCACTAAAGGAGGTCTGCTGTCTAGACCACCTGGTCACCCCATCTGAAGGAATCCAGCATCTGGTGGGAGTCATTTCCACCGAAGAGCGAAGAGGTGATGTCAGCTGGGGTCAGCTAATACCACATGTCTCCGAGACCTCAAAGTCGTGGCCTCCAGCCCCCGCTCCAGGGACTTGAGCAAATATTCTAAGTGGTCACACATCAGTGCAGCACAGAGGGAGTGCTGCACTGTGGGGAGGTCTCAGTCTTTCATATGACATGCACCCCCTGCTCAGATAGTCTGCAGAAGCAGAGCGGGGAGATCTCCCAGTGTCCTGGTGAGCATACCTCCCTCAATCAACCCCACCAGAAAACGATACACTGGTTCATCATCTCATTTGCTGTTTGTGGGACCTTGCTGTGCACAAATCGGCTGCCGTGCTTACATATATAACGGTTACTAGACTTCAAAAGTAGCTTATTGGACGTGAAGCTCTTTGGAATATCACGATACGGTGTTGTACAAATTCAGGCTCTTCATTCTAAATAAATATACAGCACAGTGGTCAAGAGGGGAATCGATTACTGCAAGAAGGCAGAGTCCAAGTGATCTCCTGGACTGGTTTCGTTCGCTCGAGGAGGGGTGGAGAGGAAATTTTCTAGACTATTTTTTCCCCTTATTGGCCCTGGGTTTTTTCTCTGTCCTTTTTGCCTCTCCCAGATTACATAGGAGCAGGGAAGGGGAGGAATGAATGGGTGGGGGGGGGGGGCGAAGGGAGAGGGGGGAGGTAAGAGTGGGGGAGGAGGGGCGGGGAGGAAGTGTTTAGTCACGTGTCCCGGCCACCGTGGAGCGTGGGGCAGGCTTGATTTCATACGGGAAATTATGGATTTTATTTAATATCATTCATCATGGGATCTGCTATGAAGGAAAGTGCTTAGAATAAAATGGTTTACCCCATAAGCATTGCAGTTCAGATTTGCCGGATTGAGTAATGTGCTTACGCATGTGTGATTTATCTTTTGTCATGGCAGCAACAGCATCTTCATGTGTAGCAAAATGTACGTCTGCTTCTCCAGTGGCTTTTCCATCAGGACCATACTCCACGATAATCCTCACTGGCCTCAACGGCTGGAAGAACTAGAACGGAAGCAGAGTTTCACAGTACCATCTCTCGAGGGGCTTTTTAATATAATGCGTCCCCAAGACTGAAAAGGCGACTTTCACCTTATCATGCATTAAAAATAAAATAAAACGGATACATAAAATGAACACTTTTTCAGACTCTCTGCACTTCCCTAACCCTGTAGGGACTTTACACCATCAGCCTCTCACAGTGTATGCAATCTCACCCTCTGTCATTTATGCTCTGGAATTCCCGCCCTAAACCTCTCCACCTCTCTATCTCTCCCTCTCCTCCTTTAAGACGCTCTTTAAAACCTACCTCTTTGACCTAGCTTTTGGTCACCTGTCCTAATATTTCCTTATGTGACTCGGTGTCAAATTTTGTTTAATAATTGCTCCTGTGAAGCTCCTCGGGACGCTTTACTACAGTAAATGCAAGTTGTTGTTGTTGCATTATACACTGCCTTATTAATCCTGCACTATTACCATTCCAAGTACCCTTATAAAAATAATATAATGAATTTATGTTGGAAGCAACACCTAATACGGAGAATTATTTTAATTTCCTCAAACTTATTAGGAATCAGCCGTGACTCAGTGGGTATCAGTCTCACCTCTGAGTCAGAAGGTCGTGGGTTCAAGTCCAGGGACTTGAGCACAAAATCTAGGCCGACACTCCCAGTGCAGTACTGAGGGAGTGCTGCACTGTCGGAGGTGTCGACTTTTGAATGAGGCGTTAAACCGAGGCCCCGTCTGCCCTCTCAGGTGGACGTAAAAGATCCCATGGCACTATTTCGAAGAAGAGCAGGGGAGTTCTCCCCGGTGTCCTGGGCCAATATTTATTCCTCAACCAACATCACTGAAAAAAGATTATCTGGTCATTATCACCTTGCAGCTTGTGGGATCTTGCTGTGGCGCAAATTGGCTGTAAAGCTCTTTGGGACGTCCTGAGGCCGTGAAAGGCCCTATAGAAATGCAAGTTCTTTCTTTTACGGTATAGAATAAATACGACTTCCCAATAGTTCCCGATCTGACTACTTTGCTGACAACTTACAATGTCTGTCTGGACTTAAAACAAAAACATTTCCAGCCGCTGTTGTTAAGAGTTCACATGAGAAGGGCCACTCAGTCCTTCTATACTAACCCATCCACAAAAACCCCAAGGCCTCTGTGACGGAATAGGCAGGTTTCTGTATTTTATTTCTTAAGATGCATTTTGAACAGAAGAATGAAAGGAGATATAAACCAAATGTTGCAATTTTAAAAGGGGATGCAGGAACAGCGAGACCTGGGGGTTCACATAGACAAATCTTTGAATGCGGCAGGGCAAGTTGAGACAGCTGTTAAAAAAGCATACGTGATCCTAGGCTTTATAAACAGAGGCAAAAAGCGAGGAAGGAAGTTTAGCTAAATCAGAGGACACAGATAATTGGTAAAAGAACCAGAGGGGCGATGAGGAGTAATTTTTTACACAGTGAGTTGCGATGATCTGGAATGCACTGCCTGAAAAGGCGATGGAAGCAGATTCAATCGTAACTTTCAAAAGGGAATTGGATAAATAGTTGAAAAATAAAAATTTGCAGACCTATGGGGAAACAGGAGGACTAATTGGACAGCTCTTTCTAAGAGCCGGCATAGGCACAATGGGCCGAATGGCCTCCTTCTGTGCTGTTTGATGCTAGAAGAGTTTTGAAATAGTTAAAATGGAAACTGTCTTCACTTTCCCAATTGCAACACGGAGGCTTGAAGATCTACTGACTGGGATGATTCACCATCTCTCTCCCGATTGTTCAGCAGATCTGGGGTGACAGGCTGGGAAACAGGATGGGGGCTCGCTCAGCGTTGTTTTGATTTTCTGCAAGTGACGTACAATAGGCCCACCCACATTTTTTTTTGTTATTTGCGCTATGGGTGCCTGGTGGCAGGCGGGGGGCGGGAAGAGATGTTGCTTAAGTTGTAAAACCCAGAAAGCCTGTGTAAACCTAGAAATTAGTCACATTATGGGGATTATTTTTTATAGGTGCTAATTAAATTGCACTCTATCGAGGTCCTCGGGAACCAGATGACGCCTGAGCCCTGTCTGATCAGCATTCTGTGCTTTAAATATGGGTGACCGAGAAATCTGACAAGGGACTTTTGGACTGTTTAAATCATGGGAAGTTCCCCATAGTCTTTATGTTCTGGCAGAAAGTTCAAAACTCCATGGGTTGAACAGAAGTTTGAATTGTCCACATAAAGGGGGTCTAAACTTAACATCGCTGCGCCCGTTTCATGGGCCTCAAACAGGCGCAACGACAACCAATTTAGCAGAAGAGGCTTTGGACCCTTGTGAAAATGGTTGTACATTGTCCCAGCCGCTTATAGCGGGCGCGTTTGTGCAAACGCAATTTTCCCGCCACATGCGGTGGCCAGTGGAACAAACAAATGATGGTATGAAGTAGCGGAAGGCACAAAAGAACTCAGGATAATTCTGTTGACTAACATTGGCTCCTGGTCCGGGAACGCCTCAATTTTAAAATTCTCATCCTTGTTTTCAAATCCCTCCATGGCCTCGCCCCTCCCTATCTCTGTAACCTCCTCCAGCCCTACAACCCTCCGAGATCTCTGCGCTCCTCCAATTCTGGCCTCTTGTGCATCCCCGATTTTAATCGCTCCACCATTGGCGGCCGGGCCTTCAGCTGCCTAGGCCCTAAGCTCTGGAATTCCCTCCCTTAACCCCTCTACCTCTCCTCCTTTAATACACTCCTTAAAACCTACCTCTTTGACCAAGCTATTGGTCATCTGTCCTAATATTTCCTTACGTGGCTCGGTGTCAAATTTTGTCTGATAATTGCTCCTGTGAAGCGCCTTGGGACGTTTTACTATCTTAAAGGTGCTATATAAAGGCAAGTAATTGATATAGAGGGTGATTCACAAGCCTGCACTGACAACCGATGAATCTGTCAACTTTTTGCTGAGACTGATGCCCTGGAACGGGTCAGGTGTCAGTAGGAGCGCGAGTTAAACAATGCGCACGCTCTCATCTTAAAAAAGATGTCACCTCAATTCTTTATTATCTTTAAGTTGGATCATACTTAACCCCAATGAGGAAAAAAACTCTTTCAAAAGTTTAAAAACACAGCCAGCAGGTGTCCAGCTCTACAACCGGCAAGAAGGGTTTGTAGCAGTGGCAGGAGGTCCAGAGGTCACTGGTGGGGTGGGGGTTTAAGGGCTTAATGACAGGTAATCGCGAGGTGCAAACAGCTGTTCAAACTGCCCCGAATGGCCGGCCCACTCAATACGGTCTAAGTGGCGCCTTTGTAATTAACGCCCATGGTGATGGCAAATGGTCAGCGCTATTTTCCCGAAACAGGCGGCTGTCCAGGATAAGTGGGGACGGTGAGAGTGGGGGGGACTGTACCACTCAGTTTACTTCAAAGTTAAACCGAGATAAATGTTTTTATGGTGCGGATCTGTAGTGAGTATACGTTGCTCACAGTGAATTGGAAGTGTGTGATGGGGCAAGTGTTAATGACACATAATTTTTTTTGAAAAATATTTTAAATAAACAAGACAAACACTTACTTTCACAACATCCTGTCCATTAACACGAAACGGGAGGCCCCTCATATGTACATTGTGTACTTCAAATCTCTGAACACAATGATTAGATTCCAAATCATTTTTAGACAGCTGCACTACTAATAAAAAAGAAATCACAATTCTGTTAAAAAAAAGGAATTGCCAATTGAACCTCAACATTTAAATGCCAAACATTTTAGAAATGTAGCTGCTTTACACTACAAAAATACCCATCAAGTCATGCGCGCCATGCTAGAGGTAGGAGTAGGGAATATGTTAAGTCATAAAGATGGAACACCAAGACAGGGAAATCTAATTCAGTCATTCCAATCTGATGCAAAATGGCAGAAATGTGGGAACTTTTACCCAGGTCCAGTTCATTCAGTAACCCAGTAAAACAAAACCAAGTTTGGATTTGTATCCTGGGTTACCTTATAATTCCAAGATAGAAGTACAAACAAAACACGCTTGTTATAGAATATGGGCAGAGAGTTCCTGATACCTTTTCTTTTTAAAACGCACCACTATTAATTAATTTTGTGCCAACATCAAAGCGTCTCACATTAACAGTTGACATCATTACTGATCAAACAGATCAAGAACAGGATAAAAACTCTCGTTGAAGTTTAAAATATTAAGATTAACAGATGCCAGGGAGTTATGTCAAGGCTGTAATCCAATCTCCGAGTTCGGATGACAAGAAACTATGCTTTTTGCAGTTTATGAGCTTATCTGAACCCCTTAATTAAATCACTGGCTCACAATCACTGCAGCATATTATTTTTTTCCAGTCTGCTTACTAACATCCCTTACCGCTCTGGACTCTGTCTTCTCCCTCTGTCATTTCCCCATTATCACTGTTACTGTTCACGACATTGCAGCTTTCATCATCAGTCACAATTTCCTGTACTGTGGGGCATCGAGGCAGCTTCTTTGAGGGGCGGATGTACAAACGGAGGTCATTCTTTGTGCTCCGAAATATTTCAATGTACCTAACCACAAAAACAAAACAGCATAAATATAATTCAGAATCAGTGGTACTCACAAAATGCTCACGTGCTTTATTTGTAATTTGGTCATTTACAGTCACGGCCATTTGTTACTTTCGTTTGATGTAATCTTTACTGGTATCACCTTCTGTCCACCTATCCTCGACACTTCTGCTACATAACGTGAACGTGAGTAGGCTCGATGCTGTGGGGGAGCAGAGGGATTGGGAGGTGCAGGTTCAAGGGACATTAAAGGCTGTTAAAAAAAGCTAATAAAATTCTAGGTTTTGTCTCAAGAGGTATAGAATATAAAAGCTAGGAGGTAAGGATGAGCTAATATAAAACCTTAATTATATCGGAGTACTGTGTGCAGTACTGAGCTCCACACTATGGGAAGGATATCAAGGCTTTAGAGAGGGCACAACACAGATTCACTAGGGTGCTGCCTGGTACGAGGAAATACAAATATGAAGACTTGAAAAACTGGATCTTTTATCGTTAGAGCACAGGTGATGGGACAATATGATAGAAGTGTTTAAGGTTATGATAGGATGGGACAGGGTAGATAGAAGAATTTTTCTTTATTCGTTCGTGGGATGTGGGCAGCACTGGCAAGGCCAGCATTTATTGCCCATCCCTAATTGCCCTTGAGAAGGTGGTGATGAGCCGCCTTCTTGAACCGCTGCAGTCCGTGTGGTGAAGGTTCTCCCACAGTGCTGTTAGGAAGGGAGTTCCAGGATTTTGACCCAGCGACGATAAATGAACGGCCGATATATTTCCAAGTCGGGATAGTGTGTGACTTGGAGGGGAACGTGCAGGTGGTGTTGTTCCCATGTGCCTACTGCCCTTGTCCTTCTAGGTGGTAGAGGTGTGGACTTGGGAGGTGCTGTCGAAGAAGCCTTGGCGAGTTGCTGCAGTGCATCCTGTGGATGGTACACACTGCAGCCACAGTGCGCGGTGAAGGAAATGAATGTTTAGGGTGGTGGATGGGGTGCCAATCAAGCAGGCTGCTTTGTCTTGGATGGTGTCGAACTTCTTGAGTGTTGTTGGAGCTACACTCATCCAGGCAAGTGGACAGTATTCCATCACACCCCTGACTTGTGCCTTCTGGATGGTGGAAAGGCTTTGGGGAGTCAGGAGGTGAGACACTCGCCGCAGAATACCCAGCCTCAGACCTGCTCTTGTAGCCACAGTATTTATGTGGCTGGTCCAATTAAGTTTCTGGTTGATGGTGGGGGATTTGGCGATGGTAATGTTGTTGAATGTCAAGGGGAGGTGGTTAGATTCTCTCCTGTTGGAGATGGTCATTGCCTGGCGCGAATGTTACTTGCCACTTATCAGTCCAAACCTGGATGTTGTCCAGGTCCTGCTGCATGCGGGCTCGGACTGCTTCATTATCTGAGGGGTTGCAAATGGAACTGAATACTGTGCAATCAGCAGCGAACATCCCCATTTCTGACCTTATGATGTAGAGGTGGTCATTGATGAAGCAGCTGAAGATGGTTGGGCCTAGGGCACTGCCCTGAGGCACTCCTGCAGCAATGTCCTGGGCTGAGATGATTGACCTCCAACAACTACTACCATCTTCCAGCCACTGGAGAGTTTTCCCCCTGATTCCCATTGACTTCAATTTTGCTAGGACTCCTCGGTACCACACTCGGTCAAATGCTGCCTTGATGTCAAGGGCAGTCACTCTCACCTCACCTCTGGAATTCAGCTCTTTTGTCCATGTTTGGGCCAAGGCTGTAATGAGGTCTGGAGCTTAGTGGTCCTGGCGGAACCCAAACTGAGCATCGGTGAGCAGATTATTGGTGAGTAAGTGCTGCTTGATAGCACTGTCGACGACAGCTTCCATCACTTTGCTAATGATTGAGAGTAGACTGATGGGGCGGTAATTGGCCAGATTGGATTTGTCCTGCTTTTTGTGGACAGGACATACTTGGGCAATTTTCCACATTGTTGGATAGATGCCAGTGTTGTAGCTGTACTGGAACAGTTTGGCTAGAGGTGCGGCTAGTTCTGGAGCACAAGTCTTCAGCACTACAGCCAGGATGTTGTAGGGGCCCATCGCCTTTGTTGTATCCAGTGCACTCAGCCGTTTCTTGATATCACATGGAGTGAATTGAATTGGCTGAAGACTGGCTTTTGTGATGTTGGGGACATCGGGAGGAGGCCGAGATGGATTATCCACTCGACACTTCTGGCTGAAGATGGTTGCAAACACTTCAGCCTTGTCTTTTGCACTCACGTGCTGGACTCTGCCATCATTGAGGATAGGGATGTTCACAGAGCTTCCTCCTCCCGTTAGTTCTTTAATTGTCCACCACCATTCACGACCGGATGTGGCAGGACTGCAGAGCTTTGATCTGATCCACTGGTTGTGGAATCGCTTAGCTGTCTATAGTATGTTGCTTCCGCTGTTAAGGATGCATGTAGTCCTGAGTTGTAGCTTCACCAGGTTTACACCTCATTTTTAGGTACGCCTGGTGCTGCTCCTGGCATGCTCTTCTGCACTCCTCATTGAACCAGGCTTGTTGGTAATGGTAGAGTGAGGAATATGCCAGGCCATGAGGTTACAGGTTGTGCTGGAATACAATTCTGCTGCTGCTGATGGCCCACAGCACCTCATGGATGCCCAGTTTTGAGCTGCTAGATCTGTTCTGAATCTATCCCATTTCGCATGGTGGTAGTGCCACACAACACGTTGGATGGTGTCCTCAGTGCGAAGACGGGACTTCGTCTCCACAAGGACTGTGCAGTGGTCACTCCTACCAATACTGTCATGGACAGATGCATCTGTGACAGATAGATTGGTGAAGACAAGGTCAAGTAGGTTTTTCCTTCATGTTGGTTCGCTCACCATCTGCCGCAGGCCCAGTCTGGCAGCTCTGTCCTTCAGGACTCAGCCAGCTCGGTCAGTAGTGGTGCTACCGAGCCACTCTTGGTGATGGAAATTGAAGTCCCCCACCCAGAGTACATTCTGTGCCCTTGCTACCCTCAGTGCTTCCTCCAAGTGGTGCTCAACATGGAGGAGGACTGATTCATCAGCTGAGGGAGGGCGGTAGGTGGTAATCAGCAGGAGGTTTCCTTGCCCATGTTTGACCTGATGCCATGAGATTTCATGGTGACCGGAGCCAATGTTGAGGGCCCCCAGGGCCACTCTCTCCTGACTGTATATCACTGTACCGCCAACTCTGGTTGGTCTGTCCTGCCGGTGGGTCAGGACATACCCAGGGATGGTGATGGAAGAGTTTGGGACGTTGGCTGAAAGGTATGATTCTGTGAGTATGGCTATGTCAGGCTGTTGCTTGACTAGTCTGTGGGACAGCTCTCCCAATTTTGGCACAAGTCCCCAGATGTTAGTGAGGACGACTTTGCAGGGTCGACTGGGCTTGGTTTGCCTTTGTCGTGTCCGGTGCCTAGTGGTCCGATGCCGGGTGGTCCGTCCAGTTTTATACCTATTGTGACTTTCTGTGGCGAGATTGTACAACTGAGTGGCTTGCTAGGCCATTTCAGAGGGCAAGCGTGACCCTGAGCTTCTGGTCGCTGGCCATTTTAATTCTTTGTCCCTCCCTGTCCTCGGCCTCCTACACAGTTCCAATGAAGCTCAACGGAAGCTCACAGATGCTGCCTGAACTGCTGAGCGTTCATCAGCATTTTCTGTTTTTATTTCGGATCCATCTAGGCTTGTGCAGCCAGTGCTGCGAGGGGTAGATGTCTGATCTGCTCTCAAAACACTCTCAATATTGCCTAGCCAACTGCCAGGAGACACTGGCCAGCACCCAGGTGCGAATCTTCCTCAGGCTTTTGCCCCTCCTCCACGGGGAGGCAACACAGGCTCTGCCCATCGCTAATTTGGTCAGGAATCGATGGAGTCAAACCACTGCTACCCGCGCTCTGTAACACTGAGTGTAAATTCTCTGATCGTTCGTGCAACAGCACCAACAACACAAACGTTCTTTTTTAAAAAGTAAAATAGCACTTGATGTACCCACATTGCTGCTGGATACCTCACGGTAGCTGGTTATAAGGGAACAGGAGGAGGCCATTCAGCCCCTCGAGCCTGTTCAGTCATTCAATTAGATCATGGCTGATCTGTACCATAACTCCATCTTACCTGCCGTAACCCTCAATACCCTTGCCTAACAAGTCTATCAATCTCAGTTTTGACATTTTCAATTGACCCCCAGCCTCAACAGCTTTTTGGGGGAGAGAGTTCCAGATTTCCACTCCCCATTGTGTGAAGAAGTGTTTTCTGACATCACCCCTGAACGGCCTAGCTCTAATTTTAAGGTTGTGCCCCCTTGTTCTGGACTCTCCCACCAGAGGAAATAGTTTCTCTTCTACCCTATTAAATCCTTTAATCATCTTAAACACCTCAATTAGATCACCCCTTAATCTTCTATACTCGACGGAATACAAGCCTCGTCTAGGCAACCTGTCCTCGTAATTTAGCCCCAGGTATCATCCTGGTGAATCTGCACTGCAACCCTCCAAAGCCAATATATCCTTCCTGAGGTGCGGTGCCCAGAACTGAACGCAGTACTCTAAATGGGGTTACAGGGCATCACTGACAAGATCTACGGGTAGGTTATCTGCCAGCTCTCTTGGCTAGGGAATATTGCAGGTCAGTGAGGACCTAAAGAGGAAAGAAAATAACTTAAACCAGTAGGTAAAAATAACCAAGTTAAAATAGGAAATTTATAATCTGCATTCTGCTCTGGGACTGTGTTTTATATAAATATTATATATATAAAAATAACAGTCCCAGAGCAGAATGCAGATTGTGGCAAATGTAAAATCAGTCAGACCAAATTTCTAACTTGTGTTGCTGGACAGAGGAACCATTGACAATTCAGCACAGTACTGTGGGAGTGCAGCATTGTCGGAAGTGCCATTTTTTTGGATAAGATGTTAAATTAAGGCCTCTGTCTGCCTGGATGCAAAAGATCCCATCGCAGGGTGATCACCCAGAGTGTCCCAGCCAACATTCTACCATCAATCAACACCGTCATTGAGTCAATTGATTTGCTGCCTGTGGGACCTTGCTGTTCGCAAACCAGCTGCCGTGTTTATCTACAAAACAACGACTACACACTTCAAACAAAAAAAAAGTAACTCGTTGGTTGTGAAACACTCTATCACGCCCCGAGAACAAGATAAGATTCTACCTAAAATGCAAGGTCTTTTGGTCGTTTTTACCAAATGCGTACCTGGACCCGATCATTTCCCGGTCTTTTGCCAGAGCCTGTTCTGCAATTTCCTGAGATGCAAACTGCACAAAAGCGTCCCCTGTATTTCTGCCACGATGATCCTTTGTTATTGTGATGCCATCTTCTACAATCTGCAGCCCTGCAGTTAATAATGTTCAGAAAAACAAAATGCTCTTCAGTATCACTGGCAGATAGCACATTGTCATAATCCATAAACGACTGAATGGCTGATGCAAAAAGGTTACAATGCTGACTTTCCACCTCTGGAACCTGGCTTGAACCTGCCCAGACTGACGGGTTTGAAGATCTCTCCCCTCTGCTGACTGTAAGGGACTTAAGTGAAGTTGACCTGGACACTCTCGACCCACTTCCTAGTGGAAACATGGCCCGCAACACACAACTGCCTATAATTCAACTCAATTGGCAGTGGATTCTGAAGCACACTCAGAGTGTCCACATGGATGACTGATTCTCACGGGTGTACTAGAGGAGCTGTATCGAGACTGAGCCAGAATGTGTTGTTGGGCACAGTAGAGGGTCCTTTAATCTACATCTAACCCATAATACACACAATTTGGGACTGGTTGACAATGACACCAGGAGCCAAAATTAGAAACGTGTTCTCCAGCACGTGATAAGCACAACGTTAACTGGGCTGGAAGTACAGCAAGGTGGTCGGGATTTCGCTGTATAGTAAAACAAATATCGGAATTAACAACCCCGATAGCTCATATATCTCCCCAAGAGCAGACTGACTGAACACTCGGTGAGATGAGGCTCGATGCGAATTGTTCAGCTGCTTCATTTCACACAGGTCAACCGTTATGATCAGATTCACTTATTTCAATCAATACCAACTTGTCTTCACATGATAACAATGGGCAACAATGAAAATCCTACACCCTTCCAGTTAACTCAGTGATCCGTCTTACTCAAAACAGAATTAACTCCCCTTCATTCTCCTGTCTTTCTGAGCCCGCTTTCACAGCTCTCTCCATTCCCTCTCATCTAGGGAAGGGTCATCTGTCCACGCAGTTCGTGTTCAAAAGCTCTCCCCCCCCCCCCCCGCCCCACTCCGTGTTTTATCTCTCTCTTCACAGACAAGAAATGAAAGTGGTTTCCAACACAACGGGTGTGAGGTTTATCTTGATTGCAAACATGTGAGAATACACTTTTACTTAAAAAAAAACATTATAAATTAACTCATATTTTCTGTGGGGGAAAAATGGCCACATGAGCCTGAAACAGGACACTTCGTGACGCCCAACACGCAGCAGTCAGAATAATCCTACCACAAAAAAAATCATCCGTCGACAGTTGATACAATCTGGAATGCGCTGCCTGAAAGGGCGGTGGAAGCAGATTCAATAATAACTTTCAAAAGAGGAATTGGATAAATACTTGAAGGGGAAAAATTTGCAGGGCTGTGGGGGAAAGAGCAGGGGGGGGACGTGGGACTAATCGGATAGCTCTTTCCAAGAGCCGGCACAGGCACGATGGACCGAATGGCCTCCTTCTGTGCTATAAGAACGCAGGCAGTGAATGATGCATCAAGAATCGACAAGAGTACACAGAAAATATCAACAAACCCTCAAAGAAACGATTGATTTCCTCCGCGGTGCAGCTAAACGGCAGCCCCCTCAGACGCACAACACTGCCGTCAGTCAGTTCCTTCTCACTAGAATGGAGACGCTTCAGAAGGGTGTCCACATCACTGCTACTTAGCTCGAACACTAAGGCAAAAGAGAGAAAAAGTTTGGTTATTTTAACTTTCTCTTGCGAGAGTTATACTTAAAAGAAAATTATTTAAATATATTGCCTCCACTTTGCGTGCTCTTTTTATTTCCCTTACTTTTCTCTCTCATCAATTTGGTTTCCCTATGTCGCCCCGAAAACAGGCAGCGTGCTCCCCCAGACACCGCCCCGTTGGTTGGTTACAAGGAGAGCAGTACAGAAACGGGTCTGCTCAGTGCTTCCCTGCATCCACTCAGCAGAGATCAGGAGCTCAGGAGGAGACCAGGGGCACGGAAAACAAGGTTCTTGTGCTGTTGCTCTAATGTTTTTTTTTCATTCGTTCATGAGATGTGGGGTCGCTGGCAAGGCCAACATTTATATGTGCTACCAGTTGAAGTGCTTTATACAACAACTCGCATTTATACAGCGCCTTTAACGCAGTAAAACGTCCCAAGGCGCTTCACAGGAGCGATTAACAAATAAAATTTGACACCGAGCCATATAAGGAGATATATTAGGACAGGTGACCAAAAGCTTGGTCAAAGAGGTAGGTTTTAAGGAGGAGAGAGGGGTAGAGAGGCGGAGAGGTTTAGAGAGGGAATCCCAGAGCGTAGAGCCTAGGCAGCTGAAGGCGCGGCCGTCAATGGTGGAGCGAAGGAAATATGTGCAGAACACCCTGACATAACCACAACAAAACCTGCAAATGCTTCTAAAATAAAGCAAACAGGCATCGTGTCACAGTTTGGAAGGAAATCAGAGGCTGGCTGTTGTTATTCCCCACATTCAGAACAAAGCACATCATCAGTCCAGTGGTACTGCACTGCTCATACACATTTGGTGACACGTGGGGTTTAAAATTTAAATCCCCACTGAAATACAGCAGTTTGCTCCACCACAACATGTAAGGAGAGAGTTTAATTCCTATGGGGAAAGAGGATAACAAAAGAGAAATGGGAAATAATAGTGAAGGTGGGAAAGTGTTAAAGCAATACAGCTCAGCGCTGATATATCCGCGTTAACCTTGAGGAGTGGACATATTACAGGGAGGGAGGTGCTGGAAGTCTTAACGCGCATCAAGGTAGATAAATCTCCGGGACCTGATGAAATGTATCCCAGGACGTTATGGGAGGTTAGGGAGGAAATTGCGGGTCCCCTAGCAGAGATATTTGAATCATCGACAGCTACAGGTGAGGTGCCTGAAGATTGGAGGGTAGCAAATGTTGTGCCTTTGTTTAAGAAGGGCGGCAGGGAAAAGCCTGGGAACTACAGACCGGTGAGCCTGACATCTGTAGTGGGTAAGTTGTTAGAGGGTATTCTGAGGGACAGGATCTACAGGCATTTGGAGAAGCAGGGACTGATTAGGAACAGTCAGCATGGTTTTGTGAGAGGAAAATCATGTCTCACGAATTTGATTGAGTTTTTTGAAGGGGTAACCAAGAAGATAGATGAGGGCTGTGCAGTAGACGTGGTCTACATGGACTTCAGCAAAGCATTTGACAAGGTACCGCATGGTAGGTTGTTACATAAGGTTAAATCTCATGGGATCCAAGGTGAGGTAGCCAATTGGATACAAAATTGGCTTGACGACAGAAGACAGAGGGTGGTTGTAGAGGGTTGTTTTTCAAACTGGAGGCCTGTGTCCAGCGGTGTGCCTCAGGGATCGGTGCTGGGTCCGCTGTTATTTGTTATTTATATTAATGATTTGGATGAGAATTTAGGAGGCATGGTTAGTAAGTTTGCAGATGACACCAAGATTGGTGGCATTGTGGACAGTGAAGAAGGTTATCTAGGATTGCAGCGGGACCTTGATAAATTGGGCCAGTGGGCTGATGAATGGCAGATGGAGTTTAATTTAGATAAATGTGAGGTGATGCATTTTGGTAGATCGAATCAGGCCAGGACCTACTCCGTTAATGGTAGGGCGTTGGGGAGAGTTATAGAACAAAGAGATCTAGGAGTACAGGTTCATAGCTCCTTGAAAGTGGAGTCACAGGTGGATAGGGTGGTGAAGAAGGCATTCGGCATGCTTGGTTTCATTGGTCAGAACATTGAATACAGGAGTTGGGATGTCTTGTTGAAGTTGTACAAGACAGTAGTAAGGCCACACTTGGAATACTGTGTACAGTTCTGGTCACCCTATTATAGAAAGGATATTATTAAACTAGAAAGAGTGCAGAAAAGATTTACTAGGATGCTACCGGGACTTGATGGTTTGACTTATAGGGAGAGGTTAGATAGACTGGGACTTTTTTCCCTGGAGAGTAGGAGGTTAAGGGGTGATCTTATAGAAGTCTATAAAATAATGAGGGGCATAGATAAGGTAGATAGTCAAAATCTTTTCCCAAAGGTAGGGGAGTCTATAACGAGGGGACATAGATTTAAGGTGAGAGGGGAGAGATACAAAAGGGTCCAGAGGGGCAATTTTTTCACTCAAAGGGTGGTGAGTGTCTGGAACGAGCTGCCAGAGGCAGTGGTAGAGGCGGGTACAATTTTGTCTTTTAAAAAGCATTTGGACAGTTACATGGGTAAGATGGGTATAGAGGGATATGGGCCAAGTGCAGGCAATTGGGACTAGCTTAGTGGTATAAACTGGGCGACATGGACATGTTGGGCCTAAGGGCCTGTTTCCATGTTGTAACTTCTATGATTCTATTCTATCTCAGAGACTGAGCTACTTTGAAGCTGAAGTTTATTTCGATACTGATACTGATGTGAGAATTGGGCTGGTGTTATAACTGAAACCTATTACATAGAATGCACAGCACAGAAACAGACTGTTCAGCCTAATAGGTCCATGCTGGTATTTATGCTCCACATGAGCCTCCTCCCTCCCCTCTTCATCTCACCCTATCAGCATATCCTCCTATTCCTTTCTCCCTCATGTGTTTATCTAGCTTTCCCCTTAAGTGCATCTATGCTATTCGCCTCAACTACTCCTTGTGGTAGCGAGTTCCACATTCTCACCACTCTCTGAGTAAAGGAGTTTTGGTTTATCTCTTTCGGACGTTAAACCGAGGCTCCACCTGCCCCCTCAGGTGGATATAAATGATCCCACGGCCACTATTTCGAAGAGCAGGGGGAGTTCTCCCCGGTGCCCTGGCCAATATTTATCCCTCAACCAACATCAATAAAAAACACAGATTATCTGGGTCATTATCACATTGCTGTTTGTGGGATCTTGCTGTGCGCAAATTGGCTGCCGCATTTCCTGCATTACAACAGTGACTACACTTCAAAAAAAAATGCACATCATTGGCTGTAAAGCGCTCTGGGATGTCCTACGGTTGCGAAAGGCCCGAATAAATATACGTTTTTTTCCTCTCCATTTCACTGCTGATGGACAGACGAACAGCCCATTAGCAGGGACGGTGGAACATGCAACCTATCGGTAGGTGAGTGACACTTGGAAACCTAAGGGTAGGAGAGAAGAGCATGTCCTTCTATTCAGCTGTTTCTAAAGCTAGAAAAAGAACTTGCATTTCTACAGCACCTTTCACAACCTCAGGACGTCCCAAAGCGCTTTACAACCAATGAAGTACTTTTGAAGCGTAGTCACTGTTGTAACGTACGAAAGACGGCAGCCAATTTGCGCACTGCAAGATCCCACAAACAGCAATGTGATAATGACCAGATAATCTGTTTTTTAGTTGATTGAGGGATAAATATTGGCCCCAGGACACCGGGGAGAACTCCCCTGCTCTTCTTCGAAATAGTGGCCGTGGGATCTTTACATCACCCGAGGGGGCAGACGGGTCCTCGGTTTAATGTCTCATCTGAAAGACAGCACCTCCAACAGTGCAGCACTCCCTCAGTACTGCTCTGGGAGTGTCAGCCTGGATTTGGAGCTCAAGTCTCTGGAGGGGGACTTGAACCCACAACCTTCTGACTCAGAGGCGAGTGTACTACCCACCGAGCCACGGCTGACACTAAGATTTATTTTTCGCTCGCATCTCAGTGCAAATTGAACAAAGCCAACAATATCTGAAGAGTAGGTCAGCTCGTAAAACAGAAAACAGGTCTTCTTACCGCTGCCGATGTTGCTAAATATTAAGCTCTTAAAAACAATTTTTGCTTGTTCCTATTGAGCATGAAAACCCATGTAAAAGCATCAAGTAACGGGGGTCTTCTGGACATGTATCAGGACAGTGTGTGTTTATAACAACTTGCATTTACACCGCATCTTTAATGTAGCAAAACCTTCCAAGGCACTTCACAGGAGCGACTGTCAAACAAAATGTGACAATGAGTCAGATAAGGAGATATTAGGACAGGTGACCAAAAGCTTGGTCAAAGAGGTAGGTTTTAAGGAATGTCTTAAAGGAGGAGAGAGGGGTTGAGAGTCGGAGAGGTATGGGAGGGAATTCCAGAGCTTAGGGCCTAGGCAGCTGAAGGCACGGCCGCCAATGGTGCAGCGATTAAAATCGGGGATGCGCAAGAGGGGAGACCATTAGAACACAGGAAATAAAAGCAAGAATTTTAAAATTGAGGCATTCCCAGACCGGGATCCAATGTAGGTCAAACAATTATACAAGTCAGCAACTGCAAAACTCTTTACGTCCCATCTCTCTCTCCTCACAGAGCCTTCTGGATCTTACCTTATTTACCACCCCCCCCCCTCCTTTCCCCAGGGACGGGAACAGGCACAACTGCACTCAGTCCCTCGGGACTGTGACAACAAACAGTAACAAACACCGGGGCCAGTGCCAACACATGGAGACTCTGCCACGTACCAGGGTTCAGAACTGGTACACCACCGCTTAATGACAGCTCACTATAACAGGGGTGCACCTCTGAACTTTAGTATAGTATTTCCCATTTTATAAAGGCTTTAGACTGCACTAGGGCCCGTCTGGGGACTGTTAACTTTAAAATTCCAGAACACATTAGATTGTTGTTGTTTTTACCAGCGAGTCAGTGACAAGAGGATACAGATTTAAGGTAACTGGCAAAAGAATCAGAGGCAAGATGGGAGATTTTTTTTTTTACGCAGCGAGATGTTATGATCTGGAATGCGCTGCCTGAAAGGGCGGTGGAAGCAGATTCAATAATAACTTTCAAAAGGGAATTAGATGTAAATACTTAAAGGGAAAAAATCTGCAGGGCTAAGAGGAAGGGGAGGGGGAGGGGAAGTAGGACTAATTGGATAGCTCTTTCAAAAAGCCGGCACAGACACGATGGGCCAAATGGCCTCCTTACGTGCTGTATCATTCAGTGATTCTACAGGAGAACAGCAGGCTTTTGGGATGCGGTATTTTGGAGTTCACTGTCAATGTACCTTCGATGTAACGCTGCCCCATGTATTTTCTGTCCTTTTCTAGAGCTTTCTTAATATCCTCCGCAGACTGGAGTTCAATAATCGCTTCCCCGCTTGGCTTGCCACCTCTTGTGCATAGGAAGTGCACGCCTTTAACACCATTCACAACGCCGCAATCTAATACAGGAAAAAGGACAAATGCAAATTTAAAACATGGCCCCATTCCAAGTGACAGGGCATTGGATCCACATGGGACAGGGCATTGGATCCACATGGGACAGGGCACTGGATCCACATGCGACAGGGCACTGGATCCACATGCGACAGGGCACTGGATCCACATGGAACAGGGCACTGGATCCACATGGAACAGGGCACTGGATCCACATGGAACAGGGCACTGGATCCACATGGAACAGGGCACTGGATCCACATGGAACAGGGCACTGGATGCACATGGAACAGGGCATTGGATGCACATGGAACAGGGCATTGGATCCACATCGAACAGGGCATTGGATCCACATGGAACAGGGCATTGGATCCACATGGAACAGGGCATTGGATCCACATGGAACGGGGCATTGGATCCACATGGAACAGGGCATTGGATCCACATGGAACAGGGCATTGGATCCACATGGAACAGGGCATTGGATCCACATGGAACAGGGCATTGGATCCACATGGAACAGGGCATTGGATCCACATCGAACAGGGCATTGGATCCACATGGAACAGGGCATTCGATCCACATGGAACAGGGCATTCGATCCACATCGAACAGGGCATTAGATCCACATGGAACAGGGCATTAGATCCACATGGAACAGGGCATTGGATCCACATGGAACAGGGCATTGGATCCACATCGAACAGGGCATTGGATCCACATGGAACAGGGCATTGGATCCACATCGAACAGGGCATTGGATCCACATGGAACAGGGCATTGGATCCACATGGAACAGGGCATTGGATCCACATGGAACAGGGCATTGGATCCACATCGAACAGGGCATTGGATCCACATGGAACAGGGCATTGGATCCACATGGAACAGGGCATTGGATCCACATCGAACAGGGCATTGGATCCACATGGAACAGGGCATTAGATCCACATCGAACAGGGCATTAGATCATCCTCTCAAAATAATCTACAGCAAGTAAAATGGATTCAACACAACACAGGTAAATTATATATATATAAAAATGTATATGTGCGTATCATTAATGACTGGTTGGGAGTAACATGGCAATTCTTCAATCTCAGGGTCAACACATTTCTGTGCCATCTTAAAAAGTGTACCGTGATAGGTTCACATCATATTAGGTTCTCAGTTTGCTAACAACAACTTGCATTTATGTTTTTTTTTTATTCGTTCTTGGGATGTGGGCATTGCTGGCGAGACCAGCATTTATTGCCCATCCCTAATTGCCCTGGAGAAGGTGGTGGTGAGCCGCCTTCTTGAACCACTGCAGTCCATGTGGTGACGGTTCTCCCACAGCGCTGTTAGGAAGGGAGTTCCAGGATTTTGACCCAGCGACGACGAAGGAACGGCCGATATATTTCCAAGTCGGGATGGTGTGTGACTTGGAGGGGAATGTGCAGATGGTGGTGTTCCCATGCGCCTGCTGCTCTTGTCCTTCTAGGTGGTAGAGGTCACAGGTTTGGGAGGTGCTGTCAAAGAAGCCTTGGCGAGTTGCTGCAGTGCATCCTGTGGATGGTACACACTGCAGCCACAGTGCGCCGGTGGTGAAGGGAGTGAATGTTTAGGGTGGTGGATGGGGTGCCAATCAAGCGGGCTGCTTTGTCCTGAATGGTGTCGAGCTTCTTGAGTGTTGTTGGAGCTGCACTCATCCAGGCAAGTGGAGAGTATTCCATCACACTCCTGACTTGTGCCTTGTAGATGGTGGAAAGGCTTTGGGGAGTCAGGAGGTGAGTCACTCGCCTTTAATGTCCCAAGGCGCTTCACAGGAAAATCTGACATTGGGCCACAAAAGGAGATATTAGGACAGGTGACCAAAGCTTGGTCAAAGAGGTAGGTTTTAAGGAGTGTCTTAAAGGAGGAGAGAGAGGTAGAGAGGCGGAGAGGTTTAGGGAGGGAATTCCTGAGCTTGGGGCCTAGGCAGCTGAAGGCACGGTCGCCAATGGTGGAACGATGAAAATCAGGGATGCATAAGAGGCCAGAATTGGAGGAGCTCAGAGATTTCGGAGGGTTGTAGGACTGGAGGAGGTTACAGAGATAGGGAGGGGGCGAGGGCCATGGAGGGATTTGAAAACAAGGATGAGAATTTTAAAAATCGAGGCGTTCCCGGACCGGGAGCCAGTGTAGGTCAGCGAGCACAGGGGGTGATGGGAGAACGGGACTTGGTGCGACACTTATTTGACTTATATTCCCTTGAGTTTACAAGATTACGGTGTGACCTAGTTGAGCTGTTTAAGATAATTTAAGGATTTGATATGGGAGAGAGAGAGAAACTATTTCCTCTGGTGGGAGAGTCAGATCAGATACGGATCAGCTATGATCTAACTGAACGGCCGAACAGTCTCGAGGGGCTGAATGGCCTCCTCCTGTTCCTATGTGTTTGATGTGACAAGTGTACACATTCTGCACAACATTATTCACGCACGGCAAACTGAAGTAAAATAGAAGCAACTCATCGAAATCTTCAACAAAGACCACAGGAAAGTTGGCAGGACAACTTCTGATTATCAGATCAAAAATTAATAAGTCTATATAATTTAACCGAGCTGATTCACATTTAGCATGGATAGCAGCACATCACTTGCAAATTCACATTGATGACTGGAGGACATTAGCATGCAAGAGGTTAAGTGACAGGACACAGGTCTAATTGAGTTCTCCGGTAAGTATTACGTAAGTGCTTAGTCTGTTCAGTGACTCCTGATCTTGTTTTGTTTTCTTTAAATATATAAAATTCTCAATAATGGGGATGCTCTTGGTGATATGAGATCACCATTTCAAAATAGTCTCAAGAAGCGCTAGGACTAAGATTAGGAGAAATTTATTCACGTAAAGTCTTATTAGAATTATATAGAATTTACAGCACAGAAACAGGCCATTCGGCCGGTGTTTATGCTCCACATGAGCCTCCTCCCTCCCTACTTCATCTCACCCTATCAGCATATCCTTCTATTCCTTTCTCCCTCATGTGTTTATCGAGCTTCCCCTTAAATGCATCTATGCTATTCGCCTCAACTACCCTTTGGGAATTTTGGATATTTTGCCAAGGTAAGTGGTTGAAGTAGAGACCATTGCATCTTTTAAAGGAACAGTGGATAAATATTTGAAGTGCAATTTTAAGCAGCATCTTAAAGGAGGAGAGAGAGGTGGAGAGGTTTAGGGAGGGAATTCCAGAGCTTAGGACCTAGGCAGTTGAAGGCACGGCCGCCAATGGTGGAACGATGGAAGTGGGGGATGGACAAGTGGCCAGAATTGGAGGAGCGCAAAGATCTCGGAGAGTTGTCGGGCTGGAGGAGGTTACGGAGGTAGGGAGGGGGGGGGGCGAGGCCAGAATTTTGAAACTGAGGCGTTGGTGGACCAGGAGCCAACGTAGGTCAGCGAGCACAGAGGGTCATCGCACACTTCTCAGCTCAGCTTTGTAACACCTCCCTCCATAAACCAGTCTCGAGGGAGAAAGAAGTAATCCAAAGCACGTCTAGACTTTAGAAAATACCATACCCGAGAAAAAGCCCAGCACGTCTTCCGCAGAACAGGACCAAGGCAAGCCACGTGCCCTCACAACGAACACCGTGTTGCCCTCCATTTCTAATGGAGTTGGGTCATAGTCAGGAAGTGGGGGATATTCTTCGTCTCGGAAAGGGTGGGACGTCTCCTGCGTGAGATTTTAAAAAAAAACAAGGAACAATGAGCACAATAAAACACCGTGAGCGGTCACTGTCGACACAACAAATTCTAGCGCATCAAACGAGGAATAAATAGCAACGCTGCCTAAGGCGTGCCAGGCTGTTAGCCAACCAACCAAGTGTATTACAAAACGGCACGCTGTCCCAGAAGCTTAGTCCCTTTTGACGAACAGGGTTCAGTTTCGGTCCTGGTAACACTCTGAAGGGCGCAGTAATATTTCACTCATTTCTCAAGTACCTCACATCTCAGTCATTTTGTTTAACACCTCCTATCAAATTAAAGCAAGTGAAACAGAACTGAGCTTACAATGGATAGCTTAGTAAGGAATGAATTGTACTCTTTGGAAAAAACACCAAGGGGAGGATGGTGAGAAGGGAGTGAGAGGACTGGCGGGCACGTTAGGGTGAAGGAGGTTGGGTGGGCGGGCGGGTGGGTGTGGGGGGGGGAGGGGATAAAGCTACAGAGGGACTTGCAGATGAGGGGGGAGGATTTTAAATTGATCTGTTGGGAACTGGGAGTCAATGTCGGTCAGCGAGGTCCATGACAATGCTCAAACAAGACTTTAATGCAGAACAGGATGCTGGGAGCAGACATTTGGACGATTTGGAGATTACAGACAGCAGAAGGCTGATCAGAAGGGCTTTTGGCGAAATTTAGTCTGGAGGCGGTGAAGGCATGAATAAGTGTTTGGGCAGCAGTGGGGTAAGGTAGGGGCAGAAGTGGGCAATATAATGGAGGTAGAAATATGCAGTCAGGGTAACGGCTAGAATGTTGGGCTCGAGGCTGATATGTGAGTCAAAGACAGTGCCAAGCTTACTGAGCAATGCTGCGATGGACAGGCCTGTTCTCCAACTAGGCCGGCCCAAAAACTCACAAACAATCAAACTGTGCATGAATTCTCTTCATCAACGTTGAGTTGGAGGTGGATCACCACTCACAGTTCTCCCTCTTGCATTCTGTCTATTCCATGTTAGGCAAATAATTGGATGCTTTTTTTTAATGGGCATAGTTTGGAAGGGGCAACTGTTGTTGCTGCAGCTGGGGGCGATTGGTGAGCTGCTATCGGAGGAATTGAGCCTGCGCACAGATGTGCATGGGTGGAGAACGATCCCTAAGTTGGGTGGAGTGAGATCAGGAAAGGATGTGAAGGCAAAGACAAGGACCTTAAAGTCGATTCCATGGAGCACTGGGCCGGGCATCAGTGGACAGAGGGGCGTGGACCTTTGTACAGATGAAGACACTGAATGCGGCATTCTGAATGAGTTGTAGTTGGTGGAAGGTGAAAGCGGGGAGGCACGAGGAAAAAAAATTAGCTTTGAGGTATTAAAGGCATGGATTAGGATTTTAACAGCAGAGAGAGAGAGAAATCGGGGGCTCTGTTTCGGAGGTAGACGAAGGCAATCTCGGTAATGGGAGTGGATAACAGGGTAGAAGCTGAGCTCAGGGATCATGTACTATAACAAGATTCCACACCTCTGGGCTCAAGCTGAGGTGACAGGGTGGGAAGTTGATGAAGAGGGTTGAAGTTACGTTGGAGCTTGTGGCTTTCGGTTCGACCAACATTAAGCTGGAGGGAATCGTGAATCATCCCCGCAGGGTCTTAATGTGGGAGGCAAGTAATCGGAAAGATTGCCAACGGTACCAAAGGAGGACAGAAAGACAGAACTGCGTGTTACACACGGACGTTGACTGCAGACGATATTGGCGAGGGGAACGAGTACAAATGGTGAAGAGAAGACTAAGGATGGAGGGAGCCCTGGAGTTCACACGATACAATCAAGTGGGCTGGGAGGAGATGCTTCTGGAGATGGTATGATGTCCACAATTCGTCAGATGGGCGAAGGGCCCTGAGAGGCCGCTCCACAGAAGTCAACGGCGAGCAGGATCCATTATCATTCCCCAGTGTTTCTATGACAATAAGCATCAATATACTAAATTATCAACCCTGTGCTCGCTGACCGATGTATAGATGAACGCCTCAATTTAAAATTCTCATCCTTATTTTCAAATCCCTCCATGTCCTCGCCCCTCCCTATCTCTGTAACCTCCTCCAGCCCTACGGCCCTCCGAGATCTCTGAGCTCCTCCAATTCTGGCCTCTTGCACATCCCCGATTTCCATCGCTCCACCACTGGCGGCCGTGCCTTCAGCTGCCTAGGCCCTAAGCTCTGGAATTCCCTCCCTAAACCTCTCCACCTCTCTCTCCTCCTTTAAGACATTCCTTTTACCTGTCCGAATATCTCCTGATGTGGTTCGGTATTAAATTTAGTTTGATAATCGCTCCTGTGAAGCGCCTTGGGACATTTTACAATGTTAAAGGTGCTGGATAAAGGCAAGTGGTTGTAGTTATATACCCAGCCTATATTATATTAAATGTATACAGTATATATATTATATAGGGCTCATATAACTATATATAATTATATATGAAATGCCAGTATATTTATATATATAATTAGTAACTGAATATATTTTAGGATACACATTATGTGTATTTATATGTATCTACACATGTACTATTTGTATTTATGTGTATTTATATTCCTGTATTTATATATTTGCATTATTCGGTCGTGCGATCAATGCACGGTCTGAATGTCTGGATTTAGACTCAGTTTTTGCGCTTGCAGCTTCTCACCTGATGCGAATAACGGGGATGAAGCACCGTCCTCACTTTACTCAACGCCGAGGCCCAGCTCCGGGCCTGCGGCTCCTTCACTGACACTAAGGGGAAGCAGGGCCTGAAGCTACCGGCCGCCGAGTAACTGTAGGCCCGGGACAGGGCACGGAGATTGAGAAAGACCCCGACCCTGCAGCTGACGGCCATGGAGACCGGATCAGACCTCGGACCGAATCGCTCACCGCCGCCAGCAGCGAGCTCCCCTCACACACAGCCCATCGACACGGTCACACAGCAGCCGGCGAGCCGGGGACTCACCACCCTCCGCCCACAGCGCCACCTGCAGCACAGGAGGCCGTACCCAGACCTCCACACACAGCGCCACCTGCAGCACAGGAGGCCGTGCACAGACCTCCGCCCACAGCGCCACCTGCAGCACTGGAGGCCGTGCCCAGACCTCCGCCCACAGCGCCACCTGCAGCACAGGAGGCCTCACCACCCTCCGCCCACAGCGCCACCTGCAGCACTGGAGGACGTGGCCAGACCTCCACACACAGCGCCACCTACAGCACTGGAGGCCATGCCCAGAACTCCGCCCACAGCGCCACCTGCAGCACTGGAGGCCGTGCCCAGACCTCCACACACAGCGCCACCTGCAGCACTGGAGGCCGTGCTCAGACCTCCACACACAGCGCCACCTGCAGCACAGGAGGCCGTGCACAGACCTCCAAATAAAGCGCCACCTGCAGCACAGGAGGCCGTGCCCAGACCTCCGCCCACAGCGCCACCTGCAGCACTAGAGGCCTCACCACCCTCCGCCCACAGCGCCACCTGCAGCACTGGAGGACGTGCCCAGACCTCCACACACAGCGCCACCTACAGCACTGGAGGCCGTGCCCAGAACTCCGCCCACAGCGCCACCTGCAGCACTGGAGGCCGTGCCCAGACCTCCAAATAAAGCGCCACCTGCAGCACAGGAGGCCGTGCCCAGACCTCCACACACACAGCGCCACCTGCAGCACTGGAGGCCATGCCCAGACCTCCACACACAGCGCCACCTGCAGCACTGGAGGCCGTGCCCAGACCTCCACACACAGCGCCACCTGCAGCACTGGAGGCCATGCCCAGACCTCCACACACAGCGCCACCTGCAGCACTGGAGGCCGTGCCCAGACCTCCACACACAGCGCCACCTGCAGCACTGGAGGCCGTGCCCAGACCTCCACTCACAGCGCCACCTGCAGCACAGGAGGCCGTGCCCAGACCTCCGCCTACAGCGCCACCTGCAGCACAGGAGGCCGTGCCCAGACCTCCACACACAGCGCCACCTGCAGCACTGGAGGCCGTGCCCAGACCTCCACACACAGCGCCACCTGCAGCACTGGAGGCCGTGCCAAGACCTCCACACACAGCGCCACCTGCAGCACTGGAGGCCATGCCCAGACCTCCACACACAGCGCCACCTGCAGCACAGGAGGCCATGCCCAGACCTCAGCCCACAGCGCCACCTGCAGCACTGGAGGCCGTGCCCAGACCTCCACACACAGCGCCACCTGCAGCACTGGAGGCCGTGCCCAGACCTCCACACACAGCGCCACCTACAGCACTGGAGGCCGTGCCCAGAACTCCGCCCACAGCGCCATCTGCAGCACTGGAGGCCATGCCCAGACCTCCACACACAGCGCCACCTGCAGCACTGGAGACAATGCACACACTGACATACTTTTTTTCAAAAAATATACTTTATTCATAAAATTTGCAGCAATACATACAATACAGTTCTAAGGAATCTTACAACACCAGGTTATAGTCCAACAGTTTTATTTGAAAATCACAAGCTTTCGGAGATTATCTCCTTCGTCAGGTCCAAACATACACAATACAGATTATACAATTTGCAGGTTACATCAAATACAGTTCAATGAACACATTGTACATAATTACAGTTCACGACACTCTAGGGTGCCTCATTGCATCACAATCAATACAGATGATTCATTACAGAGTCATTACAGGTGCATTACATTTCATTATATCAGTTTGAATTTTACATTCTGCCCGGGGGGGTTTTCCCTGATTGCATCCCCTCGGTATACAATGGCGGGAAGGCTCTAAATGGTTGCCTTTCCCCACAGAGCCTTTGCGGCGGCCGCATCCAGTCTCATTGCGTCCCTGAGCACGTAGTCCTGGACCTTAGAAAGTTCCAGTCTGCAACACTCGGTCGAGGACAGCTCCTTTTACAGGAAGACCAGCAAGTTTCGGGCAGACCAAAGGGCATCTTTCACCGAGTTGTCATCAGGTGCGAGGTGCTCTCGGTGTTGCTGTACGTGGCGCAGGTCTGGCCCATACCTCGCTCCTGCGCCGCGACAGTCACCCGAGCCATCTTCCACTTTGTTTGGAGATCAAAAATGGATGGTGTCCGCAGGGACACGATGTACAAATCTCCAGAGAGAGGGGGCCAGGCATGCCCAACGTGGCCCTCATCCTGATGGCCACCTTTGTGTGCGGCTGCATCAAGCTGTGCATGGGCCCTCGGTGTGCAAACACAAAGTGTCACTACGTGCTGAGGTTCTACCTGTCCCTAGTGTTGTGAAGGATGGGCCCGGCCATGCTGCCACGGAACGCTCCATCCAGTTGGACTGTTCCGCCCCATCTTTCCTTCGGGGAAAAGTTTGTGCAGAAAAACACCTTTGACCACAAGGCGATCAGTAAGTGGTTCGCACGTAACGTCCTCGAGACCCTGCGGGAAAAGGAGATGGTGGATCCTGGCGGTTGGTTCTCTGAGCAGACTTTCAATGTCATTTGGCAGAACGCCTCATCGCCAGAGCTTTCAAACAAGCACCAAGACATAGCTCGGCTGGTGGTGAGAAGGGCCCTTCCCGTCAGATCCTTCATGCACTCCCCGCGTCTCAGCGCCACCGCGCACTGTCCCCGAGGAGGCTGCGGTGGAGACGAGACCGTCACCCATCTCCTTCTGGAATGTGCCTTTGCAAAGAAGGTCTGGAGAGAGATGCAGTGGTATCTGTCCAGGTTCGTCCCGAGCAGTTCCGTAACACAGGACTCTGTGCTCTACGGGCTGTTCCCGGGGACGCACTGAGACGGACACCAACTGGTGCTGGCAGTGTACACACTGACATACCTGCACAGCACCACCTCACAGCGCATGGAGATAATACACGTTTCAACATTCACGTCCTCCTGCAGGACTGTGGAAATTCCACGTTTCAATGAATAAACGTTACAGTCAGTATTTTACAAGTTAATTTAGACCTTCTGATATTACGAAGCAATTGTGAGTCGCAAAGTTGCCTGCTTGCTTTATGCAAGCCCCTCTTCAGGAATCGAGCACACAATCTAGGCTGACACAGTAATGGGAATGAGTGCTGCATCGTCAGAGTAATGAGAAACTGGAAGTCCGTCTTTATAGGTGCACCTAATCGATCCCATGGTATTGTTGAAAGGGCAGCGAGTTCTCCGAGAGTGCACTCAACCAACACCACCAAAAAAAACTTAACACATCTCATTTAATGTTTGTGCAAATTGCTGCTGTGTTTTCTTGCATGGCATCGGTGATTGTATCTCAAAAGTAATCCAAGGGTTATGAACCGCTTTGGAATGTCCCGAGGACGTGATTTAAAAGCTTTATAAATGCAAACTCTTTTGTTTATTAAACATTATCATGTTAGTCCGATAGCAAGAACTACATGTTCCCTGGTTTCATTCATTCAGGATAATAAAAGAAAAAAATGTAAAAAGCTGAAAATAACCGCACAAAATGCTGGAATTGCACAGCAGGTCAGTCAACCTCTGTAAAAGTGGTGATGTGGAGATGCCGGTGATGGACTGGGGTGGACCAATGTAAGGAATCTTACATCAGGTTATAGTCCAACAGTTTACATCTGTAAAAGTGGGAATAATAAAATTACACAACGTGTTCTGAACAAGGGCGTCCACCCAAAACTGAGAAATGGTTTTATCAACTGATTGAATAAAGTTGTATTCAGAATGTAATGAAACTTACATCACATTGTATTTTGATTTGCGGTAGATTTCGATCAGTAATTGACCCTCTCTGTTTTCTTCCTGTACAGATCCAGGTGCCGGGACCCGCTGTACATTTTGTGTTATTAACATTGAATTGAGTGCGTGGTGCGGGTGAAGGGGTTTTTTTTTGCAGCAGGAGCTGCCTGACTGGAGGTGAGCGGAAGGTCGGCGGCAATCTCGCGAGTGGAGCGGATCCGCACATCAGGAAGAGCAGGAACGGCACCAGAACCGGGAGGAGGAGGAGCGGCACCGGGACCGGGAGGAGGAGCAGCAGCAGCAGCACCAGGAGCAGGAGCAGGAAGAGGAGCGGCACCAGGACCGGGACCGGGAGCACCGGGAGCGGCACGAGCTCCAGGCTGGTAGAATCCCCCCCCATTGTGTCGTCATCCCGGGGCCGCGTTCCACGGGTTGTCGCCGGGTCCTAAGTCCCCCCGGATGAGGCCATGAGCTTTTTATTGTGAGTGCGGCGGCTGCTTGTCTGCATGTCCCCCCCCCCCCCCCCGTTGGAGGAGGAGGCGCTCCCCTCCCTCCCTCCTGATACAGTCACTGATGTATCAGATTTGCAATGTATCAGATTTGCAATGTATCAGATTTGCATCACTTTGTATCATTCGGAAACATTCTCAGATGTATCAGATTGCTCTTTAGAAACACAGAATGGTGCAGCACAGAAGGAGGCCATTCGTGCCTCTGCCGGCTCTTTGAACGAGCTGCCCAATTCAAAGTTATTATTGAATCTGCTTCCACCGCCCTTTCAGGCAGCGCATTCCAGATCAGAACAACTCACTGCGTTAAAAAAAAATTCTCCTCATCTCCCCCTCTGGTAATTATCTTAAATCTGTGTCCTCTGCCAGTGGAAATAGTTTCTCTTTATTTGTTAAAGACAAATCATGTTTAACTAACTTGACTGAGTTTTTTGATGAAGTAACAGAGAACGTCGATGAGGGCAGTGTAGTTGATGTGGTGCATATAGACATTCAAAAAGCGTTTGATAAAGTGCCACATAATAGGCTTGTCATCAAAATTGAAGCCCATGGAATAAAGGGGGCAGTGGCAGCATGGATATAAAATTGGCTAAGTAACAGGAAACAGAGAGTAGTGGTGAACGGTTGTTTTTCGGACTGGGGGGAGGTGTACAGTGGTGTTTCCCGGGGGTCAATGCTGGGACCACTGCTTTTCTTGATATATATTAATGACTTGGACTTGGGTGTACAGGGCACAATTTCAAAACTTGGAAGGGTAGTGAACAGGAAGGAGGATAGTGATAGACTTCAAGAGGATATAGACAGGCTGGTGGAATGGGCGGACACGTGGCAGATGAAATTTAATGTAGAAAAGTGTAAAGTGATACATTTCGGTAGGAAGAACGAGGAGAGGCAATATAAACTATAGGGCACAACTCTAAAAGGGGTACAGGAACAGAGAGACCTGGGGGTATATGTACACAAATCTTTGAACGTGGCAGGGCAGGTTAAAAAAGCATATGGGATCCTGGACTTTATAAATAGAGGCATAGAGAACAAAAGCAAGGAAGTCATGTTGAACCTTTATAAAACGCTGGTTTGGCCACAACTGGAGTATTGTGTCCAGTTCTGGGCACTGCACTTTAGGAAAGATGTGAAGGCCTTAGAGAGGGTGCAGAAGAGATTTACTAGAATGATTCCAGGGATGAGGGACTTTAGTTACGTGGATAGACTGGAGAAGCTGGGGTTGTTCTCCTTGGAACAGAGAAGGTCGAGAGGAGATTTGATAGAGATATTCAAAATCATGAAGGGTCTAGACAGAGTAGATAGAGAGAAACTGTTCCCATTGGCGGAAGGGTCAAGAACCAGAGGTCATAGATTTAAGGTGATTGGCAAAAGAACCAACGGTGACATGAGGAAAAACTTTTTTACACAGCGAGTGGTTATGATCTGGAATGCACTGCCCGAGGGGGTGGTGGAGGCAGATTCAATCATGGCCTTCAAAAGGGAACTGGATAAGTACTTGAAGGGAAAAAATGTGCAGGGTTACGGGGATAGGGCGGGGGAGCGAGACTAGCTGGCTTGCTCTTGCAGAGAGTCGGCACGGGCTTGACGGGCCGAATGGCCTCCTTCTGTGCTGTGACCATTCTATGATTCTGTTTACTCTTATCAAAACCCTTAAATTTTGAACATCTCTGTTAAATCTCCCCTTAACCTTCTCTGCTCTGAGGAGAACAATCCCAGCTTCTCCAGACACAATTCTGGGCACCGCGCTTTAGGAAGGATGTCAAGGCCTCGGAGAGGGTGCAGAGGAGATTTACTAGAATGGTACCAGGGATGAGGGACTTCAGTTATGTGGAGAGACTGGAGAAGCTGGGATTGTCCATGATTGTTTGCATGGTAAGTTGCTGAAAGTGCGAGCTGGTAACGTCACAGTGAGGGAAACAGGGCATTCGGGACCTGAGTGAACAGGGCAAGTAACCGGGTATCTCCTTAATCAATCAGACTGAAGGATTGGGAAATAAACAGCACAAGGACTGAGAAGGAAGTGTAAATTAGAGTGGGTGAATTCAATGTCAAATCAGGTACAGAAAGAGAAATAAAGAGAGGGAAAGAAAGACTGGATTAAGGGAGAGAAAAAAGACAGAACGGAAAAGTTTTTTAAAAAAATTGTATTTAAATTTTTTTTTAGAAATCTGCAACAATTAAAACCTGAAGGAATGAGACTCCACTCTTTTGTAATAGTTAATTTTCAGTGCCAGGGAGGTTGACTGGCAGTAATTAACACTTACCACATTGATAAAAGGGTACTTAGTCTTGAAATCGACAAGACGTAACTTTCTGTGGCGAGTTTAGTTCGTAACTAACGCACAAATACAGCAGCTTCACACCGTTCAACGCTTTTCACTGGTGAGGCAGACGGCGAGATGCCGTTTTCGCGAAGCTCGCGGCACATCTCAGACAGCGACTTTTGGATTTCCGCGTTTAATCGCGCATCTGCCCCTCGCCTGAAGTCACGGTACCGTTTACCCAGAAATAACGGCTGAGCGCCATTAGTCTCCCCTGTTATTTTGACGACAAATTCTGGGCCATAGAATTTAAATGGTTCCTCGATTGCTGCTGCCTCACAAGTCTCATTGTTCCTGGTCGGTTTCGGTGAAGCCCATCTCCCACCTCTATCTGTCCGTTTTGTTCTGAAACTGTTTCCCGGTTATCTCGGCCAGCTGGCCCTCAACGTATCTCGGTGAGCTGCTCTCCTTTACTAAACATCAGAAACATCAGACGCTACTTTGCGTCACCTGTGCTTGAGTTTTGAGGTGATTCAGTGATTTTTAAGGCTGCTGCATTATTTCTCCCCGTGTCGCCTGCCACCACCATGTGCCCAATGACCTGGGTCTCCTCCTATCGCCGTGGTTTCCTTTGATCTTCTCCTCCATATTTACAGCTCTACCACCAGGGAGATAACCCATCTCCATGTATCTTTACAACACACATGGTCTATCCATTTCCCTGATTTTAAAGAGTCCCCTCTGACTACAGTCTCTGTGATTCGCAGACTTTGTCTTAGTCCAATCAGGTTTTGTAATTAGCCCCTTCTCCTGCTCCTTATTTCTTTCTGCATCATTGGACGGTGCCTGTTATGTTTGTTGTTCTAGTCTCTCGGGTAACTTCTCAGGTCGAGCACTGCGTGGCCTAAGTCCGATACATTCGTCACTGAAGGAAAGAACTTGCATTTCTATAGCGCCTTTCACGACCTCAGGACGTCCCAAAGCGCTTTACAGCCAATTAAATACTTTCTGAAGTGCAGTCACTGTTGTAATGTAGGAAACGCGGCAGCCAATTTGTGCACAGCAAGATCCCACAAACAGCAATGTGATAATGACCAGATAATCTGTTTCAGTGATGTGGGTTGAGGGATAAATATTAAATTTGCTAATTTAAAAACTAATACAATTTATAAACAGCACTAAAAAGAGAGCTCAGTGGGGATATTAGTGTTTAGTTAATGTTTTGCAAGAGGATTTTGATCTGTTCTGCAATTGGGCAAACAAATGGAAAATTTAATTTAATACTGGAAAATGGGAAGTTTTGCATTTTGGGAGGAAAAGGAGCAATAAATATAAATATATTTATTTATGCAAATAATAAAAGGAATCGAATAAGCACAGAGAGACTTGAAAAGGATCTGGGAGTGACAGTAATTCGGTTTATTTGTCACTTTCCATGTGGAGAAGCAAATAAAGAAAATTAAATGTTAGGATAGCTCGGCAGAACAGTAATGTACAGGTGCACAGTGGGATGGGCCGAATGGCCTTTTCTTTCTCTCAACTTATTATTTCATTCTTACAACTGCCCTGGGCTGATTATTGTTTGAGCTGTATCATTTGCCGGGCTACGGGGAAAGAGCAGAGGGAGTGGGATTAATTGGATAGCTCTTTCAAAGAGCCGGCACAGGCACGATGGTCCGAATGGCCTCCTCCAGTGCTGTACGATTCTACCTGCACCAAAGGTTATGAGTGGAAGCCACCGTTCATTCACACGCTACTTGTTTGAAACCAGTTATTCAGTGGGAAACTTGCATAAACCCAAAGGTTGGAGTTACTCAGCGTGAAGTGCCAGTTGCTGTATGGGAGATGTACCATGTTGTTTTTGTGGTGTGAGAGAATGCAGGCTGACCACTTTACTAGTCGTTCAGTAAAGAATATAGAAGATTAAAGGATGATCCAACTGAGGTGTTTAAGATGATTTAAAGGATTTGAAAGGGTAGAGAGAAAGAGAGAGTGTGGGGGGATTCCAGAACAAGGGGTCGTATCCTTAAAATTAGAGCTCCATAAACTTGAACTCATCCAAAACTCTGCTGCCCGTATCCAAACTCGCACCAAGTCCCGTTCACCCATCACTCCTTTACTCGCTGACCTACACTGGCTCCCGGTCCGGCAACGCATCGAATTTAAAATTCTCCTCCTTATGTTCAAATCCCTCCATGGCCTCGCCCCTCCCTATCTCTGTAACCTCCTCCAGCCCTACAACCCTCCGAGATCTCTGCGCTCCTCCAATTCTGGCCTCTTGCGCATCCCCCGATTTTAATCGCTCCATTGGTGGCCGTGCCTTCAGCTGCCTGGACCCTAAGCTCTGGAATTCCCTCCCTAATCCTCTCTGCCTCTCTCTCCTCCTTTAAGATGCTCCTTAAAACCTACCTCTTTGACCAAGCTTTTGTTCACCTGTCCTAATATCTGCTTATGCGGCTCGGTGTCAAATTTTGTTTGGCAATCGCTCCTGTGAAGCGTCTTGGGACATTTTGCTACGTTAAAAGTGCTATATAAATGCAAGTTGTTGTTGTCGAGCTAGGCCGTTCAGGGGTGATGTCAGGAAGCATTTCTTCACACAAAGGGGAGTGGAAATCTGGAACTCTCTCCCCCAAAAAGCTGTTGAGGCTGGGGGTCAATTGAAAAATTTCAAAACTGAGATTGATAGATTTTTTGTTGGGTAAGGGTATTAAGGGTTACGGAACCAAGGCGGGTAGATGGAGTTAAGATATAGATCAGCCACGATCTAATTGAATGGCGGAACAGGCCCGAGGGGCTGAACGGCCTCCTCCTGTTCCTATTAATTTGTGACAAACGACTGTGAGATTGATGATTTCTGGCGGGTGTCTCTGCGATTCCAGGTTTCACTTTCTACGGCAGCGCTGAGGAATCCCTTTTAAGAAATGGGTATGTGGGTGCTGGAGGGGACGGGATCGGACGTGCACGCTGTGCGGCCGTTGGTTTGAGACGAGAAGCCGCTGTATTAATACATGCGGTAACTCTGTACAATAAGAGAGCCATTTGTAATCTCCGGTTGAGGACTGAAGGTCGCCATTTTTTTTAAACTGCATGGTTGATATCCGAGGTCTTCCTGCGTGCAACGTTTGTGTCCAGAATCAGTGAGCGGAAATACCTGGGTGGAATTTGACACTTTTATTTGAAGGTAGTGACGTGGGCCTGACACAGTGCTACCAAATAAGGAAACGTTTTCACGCGAGTTGATTGGATCGCTTGAGTGCGGTGAAAATTTGAAAACTGGACATGTTGGAACGCACTCATAGAATCATACAGCGCGGAAGGAGGCCATTCGGTCCATCCTGGTCATGCCGGCTCTTTGAAAGAGCTATCCAATTATACCCACTCCCCTGCTCTTTCCCCATAGCCCTGCAATTTTTTTTCCCCTTCAAGTATTTATCCAATTCCCCTTTTGAAAGTTACTATTGAATCTGCTTCCACCGCCCTTTCAGGCAGCGCATTCCAGATCATCACAACTCGCTGCGTTTTTTTAAAAAAAAAGTCTCCTCCCCTCTGGTTCTTTTACCGATTATCTTAAAACACAGCTCCCCGTAAAGGAATGCACCTGATTTTCCTTCCACTTAATTTAAGGGGGAGAGGGCGTCCTTCACGAGTGTGCCTGATCGGCCGATATTTACATCGCCCGGATGCCCTTGGGCAGAGACCCAGGAAAATCTCCCCTCTCGTTTTAAGATGCTCCCTGAGCGTAAAGCAGTGCCTCAAAAGGCTGACTTGCATTTTGCCGGTAAATTAGTTCCTGTAAGAGTGTCTGAAGCTTGCTTGTCAGCAGCCCTACAATTTGTTAACAAATCTCAATCTTTTGGAGAAGGAAACTGCAAATCAGCACAAAAACCACATTAGCTGGGGTAGAGAGCACACGCCAATTTCAGCATTGGTTACGAAACTGAGTTAGTAAAGCAACTGTTGTTCAAAAATAAATCGTAGAATCATACAGCACAGAAGGAGGCCATTCGGCCCATCGTTCCTGTGCCAGCTCTTTGAAAGAGCTATCCAATTAGTCCCATTCCCCTGCTCTTACCCCAGAGCCCTGCAAATTTTTTCCCTTCAAGTATTCATCCAATTCCCTTTTGAAAATTATTATTGAATCTGCTTCCATCGCCTTTTCAGGCAGCGCATTCCAGATCATCACAACTCGCTGAGTTTAGAAAAAGTTCTCCTCATCTGCCCAGTTGAGAGATGGATTGTTGTACTTGATGCAGGTAAATATTTGGAGTTCGGTTCTCCGCAGAGTAGGACATGAGACATCAAGCTAACTATTTATGATTAGAGAGACAGCACAAGTTGCACAAAGTCAACATCTGTGTCTCAAACATAGAACAGCATAGAATTTACAGCACAGAAACAGGCCATTCGGCCCAACTGGTCTATGCCGGTGTTTATGTTCCACACGAGCCTCCTCCCACCCCTCTTCATCTCACCCTATCAGCATATCCTTCTATTCCTTTCTCCCTCATGTGTTAATGCAGCTTCCCCTTAAATGCATCTATTCTATTCACCTCAACTTCTCCTATGGTAGCAAGTTCCACATTCTCACCACTCTCTGGGTAAAGAAGTTTCTCCTGAATTCCCTATTGGATTTATTAATGACTGTCTTATATTTATGGCCACAAGTGGAAAAATCTTCTCTGTGTCTACCCTATCAAACCCCTTCATAATTTTAAAGACCTCTGTCAGGTCGCCCCTCTGTCTTCTGTTTTCTAGAGAAAAGAGCCCCAGCCTTTTCAATCTTTCCTGATAGTTATAATCCCTCAGTTCTGGTATCTCCTTGTAAATCTTTTTTGCGCCTTCTCCAGTGCCTCCATATCCTTTTTGTAATATGGAGACCAGAACTGTTCACCGTAGTCTAACTGATAACCATTTGCCAGACCGATGGGTCCAGTGGTCCCCCCCCTCCCACACTTTATTTATTTACTACTAACTCCATAAGTGCGTTTATTCAGTGTGTTTTACCTCTGCTGAGGGTCATGGGTGAGAAAGGACATCGAACAGAAGCAAGAGTGGAAAATTTCTGTCAGTTTACAATAATGAATAGACGGAAGAGAAAGTACCTCTCCAGTTCACAGCAGGTTGCCCTGATGATCTAGCTGGTTACACTTGTTTTTTTTTCTGTTAATAAAAGGGAATTGAGAAAGGGGATATTATAGTCGCTGAGCAGTGTTAATGTTAGAAATGTACAAAACTGACGGGCAGGAAAAGACCAGCCGGGGCATCGAGACTAAACACTTCCTCCCGCCCCCCCCAACACAGCCATATAATCTCACATGTCTATTAACGCCAATGAGTTGGAGGTGGGCGGGACTTACGGCAGGACTCACAGCAAACAGTCTATTTACTCAGCAAAGATCAAATAGAGTTTATTTAAAGAGTCTCTATGAACTACAGCAAACCAAACTCATGACCCAAAACTACAGCAACTTCTCCCGATAAAAGCAGGATTATTTCTCCAGCAAAATGCAACGAGTGGAGGATAGTTACATAATACAAATTCTGTGCGTAAAATCAATCCCAGTCATGGGTGACTGACTGGGTAACTCCCCGATCATCTCCATTCTGGCCTGGAATAGAGATCTCACTGTGTGCAGCCTTCTCCTGGCAGAGACGAAAAAAACAGAGGAAAAACCCAGGGCCAATAAGGGAAAAAATAGTCCTGCAAATTCCTCTCCGATCCCCTCAGGCGATTGAAAATCAGTCCAGGAGATCATGTAGACCAGCTCCCTCTTGACGTGCAGAGAGTCGGCACCCACCACACCAGCACTGGAGATAACGTAATCCAGAGGCTCACTCCACTCTGGGGAAAAGGAGAGCAGCAAGTTTCCTGACAACAGACCAATCGTCATTTTAAATCCTTTTTATTTGTGGCCATTAATTTTTAAGATGGTTTTGGACGAGTGTTCCTAGTTATTCGTTTTGGCCATTCAGGTTGGTGTGTGAAAATCTGAACAATTTTTATTTGTAGTTTTTTTTTCCGGTTTTCAATGCCTCAGAAAAAATAGGAACGTCACTCCAAGTGAATAATCTGTTCAACGACTACTTACATTTATACAGCGCCTTTAACGTAGTAAAACATCCCAAGGTGCTTCACAGGAGCGATTATCAAACAAAGTTTGACACCGAGCCCCATAAGGAGATATTAGGACAGGTGACCAAAAGCTTGGTCAAAGAGGTAGGTTTTAAGGAGCGTCTTAAAGGAGGAGAGAGAGAGGTTTGCGGAGGGAATTCCTGAGCTTGGGGCCTAGGCAGCTGAAGGCATTTCCACCATTGGGTGGGACGAAGGAGATCGGGGATGCGCAAGAGGCCACAATTGGAGGAGCGCAGAGATCTGGGAGGGTTGTAGGGCTGGAGGAGGAAACAGAGAGAGGGCTTAAAAGGTCAAGTCTATTCCTAGTTTACATTGTTGTGCTTTTAACCGTGGCCAATCATTGTTTTACAGTGGAAGCCGTTCGTCTAGGACTTTTAAACCAAAGAAGAACATTCCAGAAGGGACCCATCAATATGAGCTATTGAAACATGCAGAGGCCACTCTGGGCAGTGGTAATTTGCGTATGGCTGTCATGTTGCCTGACGGTGAAGATTTGAATGAATGGATTGCAGTCAATAGTAAGTGAAACTACTGCTCATTTAATCCCATTCATGAGTTTATTCTTCTCCTTATGACTTCTGATTTATCATTCAATAAAATGAATCGAAGAGAACGTAAAATTGTTTTTGTGGGGGGGGAGGGGAGGGGTGGTTTAGCTGAAAGTGGTCAATTTGATAATTGCTACATTAGATCAGTGTGGGGTCATGAAAGACCATTGGGGGTGCCCTTGTGGAAAATGTGAAAGTAAAGGGTGTACGGGGTACAGTGCTACATAGAGACTACAGGCACCTGTTGATTGTGGGTTTCAGCATGATATCCCCCCATTGGCCGTGCCTTCAGCTGCCTAGGCCCTAAGCTCTGGAATTCCCTCCCTAAACCTCTCCACCCCTCTCTACCTCTCTCTCCTCCTTTGAAGACTCTCCTTAAAACTTACTTCTTTAACCAAGCTTTTGGTCACCTGTACTAATACCTCCTTATGTGGCTCCGTGTCAAATTTTGTCTTATTTCGTTCCTGTGAAGCGCCTTGGGATGTTTTACTACATTAAAGGCGCTGTATAAATGCAAGTTGTTGTTGTGTTTTCCTCCATAGTTGAGTAGCTTGCTAATGCTCGCTAAACTTGCAAACGAAGACTGGCCACGTGCCTGGTACCCTGTGTGACCAAAACCTAACACGTCACAGTCTTCTGGGGAAAGCTATCCAGAATTCTCTTCTTAGAGCTTCTAGACCAAGGTGCAGGGCCAAGCAATAGTCTGGTTTTGTGGAACGGTTTCAGGGAGGGTGGCCCGAACTCACTCGCCACTCAACTCCCTGGACGGATAATCAGCTGCACCGGAGGCGGACGTCAGTCAGGGCCACGCACATGAAGCAACTTTGGTTAACACCTGGGCAAGCTGTGCAGCATTGAACTTGGGACATTTAGAACCTCAGAGTGGCACATGTGCGCCGTTTCGCTGATGGGGAAACACTGAAACTTGACGTCTCCCGGAAGGCAGTAGCTGGAGTTTTTGGTACCTGCTGTCTGACTAGTGAAACCTTCACTTTTCAGTTTCTAATGACCACTTGGCCAGGCAGGTCCATGGTATTCCCATCGATGACTGACCAGCCGATTTGCTCCTTTTCAGGACGAGCGTATCGATGGACGCTGGTGATTTCTCACCATTCTATTCCAGGTTGTCCTGCCAGCCTTGGCCTGCCCTACTAGGGCGGGTATTCCTAGTCGGACAAGCAGTGGGGAGATTACTGCTGCTTTGTGCTGGTTAAACTCCAGCGGTACTCCAGGGCATTTGGCTGTCCCTGAATCTAGACCTTGCCAACCTGAGCCTAAGCTCTCTGGACATGCGTCAGTGGAGTGTGTCCCCAGCAAGAGAGAGTGTTCACTTCACATTGGGCAAACGGGAACCCCTCCCCCGAGTGGATTTCTCAGCAACTTGTTTCGGAGATTCTTCAACACAGTGATGAGTTTGTGTGTGTGTCAGACTGGAAGATCCCGAACTTCTCGCCTCCTGCCTTCTCCCATAGAGTAAATAAGGAGAAACTGTTTCCAGTGGCAGGAGGGGTCGGTAACCAGAGGACACAGATTTTAGATGACTGGCAAAAGAACCAGAGGCGAGAGGAGGAGAATTTTTTTTACGCAGCGAGTTGTTATGATCTGGAACGCGCTGCCTGAAAGGGCGGTGGAAGCAGATTCAATAGTAACTTTCAAAAGGGAATTGGATAAATACTTGAAAAGGAAAAATTTTGCAGGGCTGTGGGGAAAGAGCAGGAGGGAGTGGGACTAATTGGACAGCTCTTTCAAAGAGACGGCACAGGCACGATGGGCCGAATGGCCGCCTTCTGTGCTGTATGATTCTAAGTACAAGTACTGGATGTGAAAACAGAAATTGCTCACAAACACTCAGCAGGTCAGGCAGGTGAAGAGAGAGAAACGGTTAATGTTTCAGGTCGATGACTTTCCATCAGAATTTTGCTTTTGTTTTACTGAATGTGAATGTAGTAAATTTTGTAACTTGTATTGTTCTTTTTTCCCAAACCCCCACCCACCCCACCGCAAGCTGTGGACTTCTTCAATCAGATCAACATGCTGTACGGAACAATAACGGACTTCTGCACTGAGGAGAGCTGCGCCATCATGTCTGCCGGAGCAAAGTGCGTCACAGGTTTAACCCTTTGTGCTCCGATACGTATTGTCCGCGGTCCTTGCTAATCCTGTCGTTACTGCTGACGTTTTATTAGCCAGCTGTTTCCTGCTCGCCTACCTCAGGCGCAGATCGTGAGCTCAGCGCATGACACACTATCACCAACAACAGCTTGCATTTATATAGCGCCTTTAACATGTGAAAACGTCCCAAGGCGCTTCACAGGAGCGATTATCAGACAAAATTTGACACCAAGCCACATAAGGAGATATCAGGACAGGTGACCAAAAGCTTGGTCAAAGAGGTAGGTTTTAAGGAGCATCTTAAAGGAGGAGAGAGAGGCGGAGAGGTTTAGGGAGGGAATTCCAGAGTTTAGGGCCTAGGCAGCTGAAGGCACGGCCGCCAATGGTGGAGCGATGGAAATCAGAGGATGCGTAAAAGGCCAGAATTGGAGGAGCGCAGAGATCTCGGAGGGTTGCAGGGCTGGAGGAGGTTACAGAGATAGGGAGGGGGGCGAGGCCATGGAGGGATTTGAAAACAAGGATGGGAATTTTAAAACCGAGGCATTGCCGGAACGGGAGCCAATGTAGGTCGGAGAGCACAGGGGGGCGATGGGTGAACGGGACTAGGTGGGTTGTGGTATGAGCGGGCTGAGCCTCCTCGGGGCACTCACGAAGCAGTGAAGGGCGTGCCATGTGCTGGCAGAAAATCCATGGGAGAAACCAGGTTGCCGCTCCAGCCGCCTCAATGTAGACGGGTACAGTGTACACCGGATTGCACCGTCAACAGCCAGGGACACCCTGGCATCGTTTGCAATGTAACATTTCAAGATTACTGAACAAATTGACCAGCTCTAACCTGCTGTGAAACCAAAGCAGTTTAGTTTAAGATGCGCGCTGACTCTTCTGGTCACATGTCGTTTCAGTACTTGCTCGTCTGCCGGCTTTGTCTATGAGGAAGACTTTGTATTCATAGAGTGCCCGGTCGTGTCTCTTAGAAAGGACCCGACTCGCTTCACTGTGAATCGTTTTGAAGTGCAGTTCACATCTGTGCTGACTTTGGACTGCAGGAGCTGTTCTAATCAATGTTATTTTGGTAGCAGCTATTTTATTTGCAAGTTTTCGATGAGTGTGGGTGTTTGGCAGGAAACCAGTGAACAGGTGTGCAATCTCCTGCAAGGTTAGAAATTGCAGTGTACTTCCACTGGGTTTGTAATTTTTCTGAAAGTATATAATTTACATTTTTTGTGATGGGGAGCTCACTGGGTGGTCTAGTGGGTTCGAATAGTTCCCTTTCAGCTCTGGGTCTCTGTACCCCAACAACAAGAACCACAACTTGCATTTATATAGCGCCTTTAACGTAGTAAAATGTCCCAAGGCGCTTCACAGGAGCGATTATCAAACAAAATCTGAGCCACATAAGGAGATATTAGGACAGGTGACGATCAAAGAGGTAGGTTTTAAGAAGTGCCTGAAAGGAGGTGAGAGAGGTGGAGAGGTTTAGGGAGGGAATTCCAGAGCTCAGGGCCCAGGCAGTTGAAGGCACGGCCGCCAATGGTGGAGCAATGAAAATGGGGGATGCGCAAGAGGCCAGAATTGGAGGAGCGCAGAAGATCTCGGAGGGTTGTAGGGCTGGAGGAGGTTACAGAGATAGGGAGGGGCGAGGCCATGGAGGGATTTGAACACAAGGATGCGAATTTTAAATTTGAGGTGTTGCCAGACCGGGAACCAATGTAGGTCAGCGAGCACAGGGGGGGTGACGGGTGAACGGGACTTGGCGCAGGTTAGGATACGGGCAGCAGAGTTTTGGATGAGCTCAAGTTTCTGGAGGGTGGAAGGTGGGAGGCCGGCCAGGAGAGCGTTGGAATAGACGCGTCTAGAGGCAACAAAGGTTCCATCCTTTGTCCTTTTATTTTCCTTGTCTAAATGTTGGTCGTCACAATTATCCATAGGCATTGGATCACAACAAAATCCATCCCTTTCCCAATCGGTGGCTACTCGCTCGGTTGAGGCAGACAGTTCACAAAGTCGGTGTTCTGTTTGATTCTGAGCTCTAGATTCGCCCTCCCTTTCCCTCGCCCCCCCCCAATCATATCCATCACCAATATCACTTGCACCCACCTCAACGCTTCTGCCCTCCCCACCCAATATCTTCTGGGTACAATCTTGTTACTTCTGGCCTCGACGATTTCAGTGCTGTGTGTGCTGGCCTCCTGAGCCCCCCGCCTGGCCACTGTTCCCCCAACCCAGCACCCCTCCCCATCCCTCCTGCCACCGTTTCCTTCCCCTTCCTCCTCCCAGGCTTTCAAATGAAATATATTATAAAAGCTACAATTTCTTGTTAATTATGAAGGAAAATGGAAACACTCTTCAGAAAGCAGTCAATTTAATTTATCATCTGAAATTCTGTGGAAATTTCCAGAGTCCAAAAGGGGATTTCTCCGTCTTGGCAGCTTGTGCTTCGCTGCACTTGGTAGAAAAACATGTTGGGGGTTTTAAGCTACTAAAATCTCACCTCCTGAAAAGATTTGAGTCCTTTGGACAAGATGCTGATGACACAAAGGTAGGTAGGAAAGTAAATTGTGAAGAGGACATAAGGAGTCTGCAAAGGGATATAGATAGGTTCAGTGAGTGGGCAAAAATTTGGCAGATGGAATATAATGTGGGAAAATGTGAACTTGTCCACTTTAGCAGGAGGAATAGAAAAGCAGTATATTATTTAAATGGAGAGAGATTGTAGAACTCTGAGGTACAGAGGGATCTGGGTGTCCTAGTACATGAATCACAAAAAGTTAGTATGCAGGTACAGCAAGTGATTAGGAAGGCAAATGGAATGTTGCCATTTATTGCAAGGGGAATGGAATATAAAAGTAGAGATGTTTTGCTACAGTTGGACAGGGCATTGGTGAGACCACATCTAGAATACTGTGTGCAGTTTTGGTCTCCTTATTTAAGAAAGGACATAATCGCTTTAGAGGCGGTTCAGAGAAGGTTCACTCGACTGATTCCTGGGATGAGGGGGTTATCTTATGAGGAAAGGTTGGACAAGTTGGGCCTGTGTACACTGGAGTTTAGAAGAATGAGAGGTGATCTTATTGAAACATATAAGATCCTGAGGGGACTTGAAGGGGTAGATGCTGAGAGGATGTTTCTCCTTGTGGGAGAGACTAGAACTAGGGGGCACAGTTTAAAAATAAGGGGTCTCCCATTTAAGATGGAGATGAGGAGAAATTTTTTCTCTGAGGGTCATGAGTCTGTGGAACTCCCTTCCCCAGAGAGCGGTGGAGGCAGGGTCATTGAATATTTTTAAGGCTGAGTTAGATCGATTCCTGATTAACAAGGGAGTCAAAGGTTATTGTAGGTAGACGGGAAAGTAGGGTTGAGGTCACAATCAGATCAGCCAATATCTTATCAAATGGCAGAGCAGGCTCGAGGGGCCGAATGGCCTACTCCTGCCCTTAATTCGTATGAGATCAACACCATATAAGGTGTCTGCTGTGGTTCAGTGGGCAGCACTCTCGCCTCTGAGTCAGAAGTTTGAGGGTTCAAGTCCCCACTCCAGAGACTTGAGCACAAAATTGAAGCTGACACTCCAGTGCAGTACTGAGGGGAGTGCTGCACTGTCGGAGGTGCCATCTTTCAGATGAAACATTAAATCGAGGCCCCGTCTGCCCCCTCAGGTGGATGGAAAAGATCCCACAGCCACTATTTCGAAGAAGAGCAAGGGAGTTCTCCCTAGTGTCCTGGGCCCAATATTTAACCCACAACCGACATCACTAAAACAGATTATCTGCTCATTATCACATTGCTGTTTTTGGGATCTTGCTGTGCACAAATTGGCTGCTGCGTTTCCTACATTACAAAAGCGTCCACACTTCAGAAGTAATTCATTGGCTGTAAAGCCCTTTAGGACGTCCTGAGGTTGTGAAAGGCGCTATAGAAATGCAAGTTCTTTCTTGGTCTCATGACACTGCCAGTGCCTTTCTTAAGAGGTCCTGCTAGATGTATAACCATTCCATGTATAACCACTCGGTTAATCCCAGGAATGAGGGGGTGGACATATGAGGAGAGGTTGAGTAGATTGGGACTCTACTCATTGGAGTTCAGAAGAATGAGAGGCGATCTTATTGAAACATATAAGATTGTGAAGGGGCTTGATCGGGTGGATGCGGTAAGGATGTTCCCAAGGATGGGTGAAACTAGAACGAGGGGGCATAATCTTAGAATAAGGGGCTGCTCTTTCAAAACTGAGATGAGGAGAAACTTCTTCACTCAGAGGGTAGTCGGTCTGTGGAATTTGCTGCCCCAGGAAGCTGTGGAAGCTACATCATTAAATAAATTTAAAACAGAAATAGACAGTTTCCTAGAAGTAAAGGGAATTAGGGGTTACGGGGAGCGGGCAGGAAATTGGACATGAATTTAGATTTGAGGTTAGGACCAGATCAGCCATGATCTTATTGAATGGCGGAGCAGGCTCGAGGGGCCGATTGGCCTACTCCTGCTCCTATTTCTTATGTTCTTATGTTCTTATATTTAATGAGGTTAATTAATAGCATACTTGCAAAGGATGCAGCCCAACTAGTTATTTCGGCTCAGGGGTCAAACAGTATCGGAAACAAGGTTTTACGCAATTCTGAATTCTCAAACGATGATCTCATTGACAGTATCTCGTGTGTTTCTCCGCACAAATCTGCTGATTATTGCTGATCCGTGCAGTCACCTGACAAACAAACAAAAAAATACTGGTTCTGCTTTTTCCCCTTTATTTGTTAAAACTGAAACCTTTAAATGATGACTATCATAAGCAAATTAGAAAACCATAAAGAGGTATTTAAAGTACCTTTTGTAAAATATCAATAGAGAAAAAGGACTTCCATTTCGATAGCGTCTTTCACAATCTCAGGACGTCCCAAAGCACTTTACAGTCAATGACGTACTTTTGAAATGTAATCACGGGGCCTCGGTTTAACACCTCATCCTAAAGGCAGCCCCTCCGCCGGCGCGGGGCCTCCGACAGTCAGCGCTCCCGCGGCGCGGCCCCTCCGCCGGCGCGGCGCTCCCGCAGCGCGGCCCCTCCGCCAGTCCGCGCTCCCGCAGCACGGCCCCTCCGCCAGTCCGCGCTCCCGCGGCGCGGCCCCTCCGCCGGCGCAGCGCTCCCGCAGCACTGTACTGGGAGTGTCAGCTTGCGCAATGTGCTGAAGTCTCTGGAGTGGGACTTGAACTCACCACCTTCTGACTCAGAGGTGAGAGTGATACCCACGACTGATGCCTCAATTGCCTTTTTGTTGGAATGATGTGTAGCCCTGGGAGGAAATAATTTGGGTTTGAACATTGAAAGATTTATCTTTTTAATTGCAGTGTATTTTAGCCGAGAAATTATTGTTTGCAGTATCAATGTACAATGGCTTGACGTCATCTTATGACATTCCTCTCTCAGCTGTTTTAAAAGAGGCATTAACCTATTCAAAATAAAATGGGTTTAGGCTCACTGTTAACATAGCGCACAGAGAGAGAGGAATGTCATAGGAACATGTTAGATGTTTGTACAAACAGTGATTTCTGGGCTTCAGTTCCTTTATGACCCACGTTTAGTGAACGTCAGCTCATCCAAATCTCTGCTGCCCCGTATCCTAACTCACATCAAGTCCCGTTCACCCATCACCCCCTGTGCTCGCTGACCTACATTGGCTCCCGGTCCGGGAACGCCTCGATTTTAAAATTCTCATCCTTATGTCCATGGCCTCACCCCTCCCTATCTCTGTAACCTTCTCCAGCCCTACAACCTGCCGAGATCTCTGCGCTCCTCCCTGATTTTCATCGCTGCACCATTGGCGGCTGTGCCTTCAGCTGCCTTGGACGTAAGCTCTGAAATTCCCTCTCCGCCTCTCCTCCTCCTCTCTCTCCTCCTTGAAGACACTCCTTAAAACCTACCTCTTTGACCAAGCTTTTGGTCACATGTCCTAATATCTCTTTACGTGGCGTGGTGTCAAATTTCGTTTGATAATTGGTCCTGTGAAGCGCCTCGGGACGTTTTACTACAGTAAAGGTGCTGTATGAATGCAAGTTGTTGTAAAGTAATTGTATAACTTGCAAAGAGTGCAGTGAAATTATTTACTGGGGCCCAGGGTTTGAAACAGTGTCTGAAACAGGATTTTGCACAATTCTGAATTCTCAAGGAGTGATCTGATTGACGGTGTTGCGTGCCATTCTCCGCATGACTGTGCTGACCTTGCTGTGTGCAGTCGTGTGACAAAACAAAAAAAAATTTACTAGTTCTGCTTTTTGTCAAAACTGAAACCTTTCAGTGATGACTGTTTGTTTGAAGCAAATTGGACCCCAAATCATAAAAGAGGCATTTACAGTACTGTGTCGCTAATAGGCTTTTTGTGCTTTTAAAACTGCAGTCATCCTATTTTACTTGTTGTATACTAGCACTGCAGTGAGATGGGCCCCTCACTCTGACCCGTAATGACCAGGCAACTCCGTCCTATTTCTGGTTTACATTTCTCATTCGCTGTTTTGTCCTGTTTGAGTTTTGTTGAGATTTGGGAAAGACTGTTCTTCATGGTGTTGCCTCATTGGTGCATAAATCCCAAATCAGAACCCCAAGAGCTGTTGGCATCCACGAGCTCGATAACTGTGACACTCGTTTAAACTTCACGCGTGGCCCATGCCTGCAAACACCCTGGACGCTCTCGGTGCAGAGAATAGCAGATACCAGGGTCAGCGATCTATTGGTATCATGGTCCCAGTTCCTGAACCACATTCACTGATGCGTTGACTGCGTAGCACATAAGCCACAAAGGTTTGGAGTGGGCTGTGTTCAGTGGGGCCCGTGGAGTTGTTTTTAACGATTTCATATCAGGACCCATGCAGTACTCTAGTCACGTAAAGACTTTAGTTACGAGATAAAAACATTGTAAGAAATAACGGACCATCCTTCCTATTGACGTATGGAGTCATGGTTGCAGTTGATTGATTTGGTTCGTAGACTGAGATTTGGCTCCTTGTGGCGTCCGAGTGTTTCAGTGACTGCAGATAGTTTTTACATCTTAGCTTTAAGCTGATGATTATTTTGTAGTTTAGCCGATGGTACAAGAGGGATAAAGACTGGACTGTGACTCGACGAGAGTGCGAGCAGCACAACGAAACCCAATCACATATTTCAACCTCCTGCTTGAGAGTTGTCCCAAGAAGACAGTGGTATTGCAATGCCCAAGAGGCTACGTCCATTGTATGAGCTGTTGTGATGTACTTGAGTGATGTTGCACAACCCTGATATTAGTGTACAATTGCATCTGAGAACACAGCAAGCTAATTGTCGTCCTAATCCAGAATACATGACTCCCCAGGGTGCACACGGATATTCACTGATTTTGAATGGGTTATTTTGATTTATGGAATTATAATATATGATTTTATGAGTTTCACTGTATTGGAAATTCATCTCTTCCATTGCTGGATTTTGCCTTCTAATGTGAGTAAGAAGTTTATGTTTTTGTGGTTATATTTCCATTCAGTTATAATACCTCTGGGTATATAGAAGTTACATTGCACGATTTAGAAACATACTTTACAAGGATGATACCAGAACTGAGAGATTATAAATATCAGGAAAGACTGAACAGGCTGGGGCTCTCTCCTCTACAAAAAAATGAAGGCTGAGGGGTGACCTAATAGAGGCCTTTAAAATTATGAAGGGGTTCGATAGAGTAGACACAGAGAAGATGATTCCACTTGTTGGGGAGACCAAAACTGGGGACCATAAATATAAGATCGTCACCAATAAATCCAATGAGGAATTCAGGAGAAACTTCTTTACCCAGAGAGTGGTGAGAATGTGGAACTCGCTACCACAAGGAGTAGTTGAGATGAATAGTATAGATGGATTTAAAGGGAAGCTGGATAAACACATGAGGGAGAAAGGAATAGAAGGTTATGGTGATAGAGTGAGATGAAGTAGGGAGGGAGGAGGCTCGTGTGGAGCATAAACACCAGCATAGACCAGTTGGGCCGAATGGCCTGTCTCTGTGCTGTAAATTCTATGTAATAATCTTGTATATTAATGAGACTGTCTGTCTGTCTGTCTTTCCTCGCCACGTTCCAGATACGAGTATCACTGGGCTGATGGAACAAACATTAAGAAACCGATTAAATGTTCAGCACCAAAATACATTGATTACCTGATGACCTGGGTACAGGAGCAACTGGACGATGAGACACTCTTCCCGTCCAAAATAGGTAAAAGTTTAAACCAGGGGGAAAAGCTCGATTTTGACCACTCTGATGTGTTTTCTTTTAAACTTCACAATGCCTCTGTAGATTTTTTTTTTAAAAAAAGGTAGTAAATTTTGAGGGATTCATATTTAATAAAAGTCACAATATTTGGTGTTTTTTGTTGCTGTTGTGACAATAATCCAATATTTCAATGCCTGTAACATTGTAAAAACTGTACGACTTTGTAAATATGCCCTTCACATATCGCACGTTGAAGTGGTGGTACACGTAACCTTGCCAACTCCAATCACATTGTTTTAATTTGTCCCCCTCCCTGCCTTTCGGTATCTCTGTAAAGAGACATTTATTGCATCTGATCACCTCTTTGAAACGCCCCAGAGCACTCCACATATAATTCATTCATTTTTAAGTGTGTTGTGGCTGTTGCTATGCAAGAAAACGCAGCAACCAATCATATTGCACACAGTGCAATCCTACAAGCGGCAGTGAGGTGAATTGACAATTAATCTCTCTTTTGGTCTTATTGGTTAGAATGATACAGCACAGAAGGAGGCCGTTCGGCCCATCATGCCTGTGCCGGCTCTTTAAAAGAGCTATTTATCTTATTTTTCTTCTTCTTCTTCCTCCTAATCTAAGTTGCCCTAAGGATGTTTTCTGCAGTAAAGGCACTGCATGGATGATGATTAAGAGAAGTGAACGGGGTGGGGGGAGCGTTACTTGTTCGACAAGGAGTCGCTCTGGATTAATGAGTGTTAACACCAGCACAGTGCAGTAGAAAAACGAGTCTACTCTCTCTCACTAGGTGTTCCTTTTCCAAGGAATTTCATGTCTGTGGCAAAAACCATCCTGAAACGCCTGTTTCGAGTGTACGCCCATATTTACCATCAGCACTTTGATTCCGTGATCCAACTGCAGGAGGAGGCCCATCTGAATACTTCCTTCAAGCACTTTATCTTCTTTGTTCAGGTACGGCCAGTTGACAAATTCCTGCAAGAGGTTCTAGAATTCAAACGCGGATTAATCAGTAAGAGACTCTGACAGGAATCGTATGTCCTGTTGTTACAAAGTTGGGGTCTGCGCCCGATAATCTCGGGTTTGGCGTCACCCGTCCCTCCCATAAAGGGACCAATCCCCACCCCCCCCAACCCTTAGAATCATTTGTGTAACATTCACACATAACGGGCCATAATTTTGCAGTAGCAGGACATCTTAACAGCCTCTGCCGTTAGTTAGAATTGCCCCTGCACGTTTAGGTTTTAAAATTTTTTTGCGTGTCAAGTTGCTGAAAGTGCGAGCTGGTAACGTCTCAGTGAGGGAAACGGGGCATCTGGGACCTGAGTGAACAGGGCAAGTAACCGGGTATCTCCTTAATCAATCAGACTGAAGGATTGGGAAATAAACAGCACAAGGATTGAGAAGGAAGTGTAAATTAGAGTGGGTGAATTCAATGTCAAATCAGGTACAGAAAGAGAAATAGAGAGGGAAAGAAAGACTGGATTGAGAGAGAGAGAGAGAGAGCGAGAGAGAGAGAAAAAATGAGACAGAAAGGAAAAGTTAAATTTTTTTTAAATTTACATTTTTAAAATCTCCAACAACAATTAAAAGCTGAAGGAATGAGAATCCACACTTGATGTTGATTGGCAGTAATTAACACACATCATGCCATCAAAACGGCACTTACACTTGAAATGACTTAACTTTCTGCGGTGAGTTTAGTTCGTATCTACCGCGCAAATACAGCAACTTCACGCCGTTCAACGCATGTCAACGGTGAGGCAGACGGCGCGATGCCATTTCCCCGAAGCTAACGGTGGAGCGACGCATCTCGGACGGTGACTTTTGGATTTCCGCAATTAACCGCGCATCTGCCCCTCTCCTGATGTTTACACATAAATACCGGCAAGCGCCATTAACCTCACCGTTTTATTGACGGCAAATTCTGGCCCAATACACTGCACTGGCTCCATTCATTCGAATGATACTAAAATGTATTGACGAACCCCATTGTCTCAAACTGACATGGTACGCGATAAACGCCTTTCTGTACAGTCACTTTGTCAGAATTTAATTCACATTCCCAGGAGCTTGTATCTCATGGGGCTTTAACTCATTGTGTGCTGAATTTAATTTAATAGCAACGTCTTATTATCAATTAGCCCATAAAAATTTGCCTTTTTCTGCCAACTATCTCGTCATACAATAGCGTGAGCAGAATATAGTCATCAGTGAACTTTAATCTATTTCATAACGCTCCTCGTAACATTGAAATTAACAAAACACATCGCTGTTAATGGGCTAAATTTACTTTCACAGTCTAGCAAATCTCTGAAACTAGTCGGCTCCAACCTTAGGAAGACAGATCTGCAGAAGGACCTCGAGTTCCAGCTAGACAGGACACCAAAAACATGACCTCTGATCGCTTCACAGCTCTCCATGTCTGAGATTGACGAGTTGAGCTATCAATCAATTCTACTACTGCCGTCCTAGGTGTGGGCTCTCCAACAGGCTCCTCCTCTTCTCCTCCACTCCCCCCACCCCCCCCCCCAAGCTGGGCTCGAATGAATAGAGCTGTACCAGTAATATTATGTATCAATGTTACTAAAATGTATTGTCAAACCCCATTGTCTCAAACTGACATGGTACGCGACAAACACCATTCTGAACAGTCACTTTGTCAAAATCTAACTCACGTTCCCAGGAGCTTGTATCTCGTGCGACTTTAACTCATTGTGTGCTGAATTTAATTTAATAGCAAGTCTTAATATCAATTAACCCAATATCCCTTCTAGACCAAATAGTCAAAACATGACAATTGGATTTATTTTGATCATTAAGAATATCTTTTCAAGGAAAGGGAGAGGGAATTCACAAACCTTTTCCCATTGTGGAAGGAGTTGCTTTTCCGCTGGTTCGTATGGGGGAGCGGAGTGGGGGGACAGGAGGAGTTGAAAATTATCTGAAGGACTGGAAAAATAGGGAGCTTGGGAAAGAATAAAATTTGCTCAGCCTAACTGAAAATCGTGCAGCGGTCTTGGCAGAAAGTTCTGCTCATGAATCCGCTGCCCTCCTTGTTGGGGAGGGGGCTCTTTACACAGAAAGCTAATGTCAGAGTTTGGACCTTTTTTTTTAATACTCCAGAAACATGCATTTATATAGTACTATCCCCACCACTAAAAACCTTCGTGCTTAAAATGGGCAGTTGCTTATATTGGCCAAAAAGCGATAATCGTTATCCATTTGCATTAACATCAGTTTCAAAGTTGCCGGTTACAGTGTCTTAAACGCTCAGTTTATTTCGGGCAGAAACGGCTGTGTTTACTCACCAGTTCGGACCCGGTTAAGGCACACTGAATGTTAAAATAATATTACCATCCCCACATTGTAGCTGTAATACTAATTGGGAAATTGTATCAGCAAAGAAGTCTCTCAACTATTCACCCAAAACAAAGAGACGGGTTTTAGAGGCTCAAATCTGCTGGTTTTGTAACGGTGCCAATCTCCCCCCTCCCATTGCCCGTTTATATCCCGGGATACAGACACACACACACTGCAAAGACCTGGGGCCACAGGCCTGGTATTTACATAGAGTGAGCCCTGAAATATGAGGAATTGGAACAGAGTGAGGTTCATTGTCAGTGACTGGAAAATAATTACCTGAAGTTTTTTCAGTGTTTCCTGTAATATCTGGGGGAGAGAGAGAGAGAGAGAGAGAGAGATACAAATTGTATCAGATCCGCGGTTTGATTCAGTTTATTTCTCGCTCTCTCTCTTTTCTCGATTGTACACCTTGCAATGTACAAAAACAACAACAACTTGCATTTATATAGCGCCTTTAACGTGGCAAGATGTCCCAAGGCGCGTCACAGGAGCGTTAGGTTTTAAGGTGCGTCTTAAAGGAGGAGAGAGAGACTGAGAGGTTTAGAGAGGGAATTCCAGAGCTTAGGGCCCGGACAGCTGAAGGCACGGCCGCCAATGGTGGAGCGATGAAAATCGGGGGGGATGCGCAAGAGGAACAGAGTTGGAGGAGTGCGGAGATCTCGGAGGGTTGTAGGGCTGGAGGAGGTTACAGAGATAGGGAAGGTTCGTCTAATGTTCTACATTAAACGTTAAACTCTATACCGCTATAAGCAGCGGGGACTGTAATGCAAATACAAAGTCATGTGTATTCATCATGTTACATGTGACGTCAACCATTCATTGCTATAGTACCCCTGCAAAGAGCAGCTACATCATGTACAAACTTGGTAGCCATACAATAATACAACATGTCTTTCATTTTCAGGAGTTTAACCTCATGGACAGGAGAGAATTGGCCCCACTTCAGGAACTGATTGAAAAACTCACCACAAAAGACAGATAAAAAAAAAATAAGCAGATGAAGATGAACGCAATCCATTTTTCTTTTTTTTTGAAAAAAACGCAACAATTAGCACACTGCTGGTCTGGGCTTTGTAGGATAACACCCTTTGGTAGCATTGATGAAATGTTGAGCCCTGATTTGAAGGCTTCAAACAGGATGATTATACACTTTCCAGGTTTATTTAGCAGGTCACCACATACACAGGCAGCTTCAGTTGAAGTGTGGCTATTGTACTCACAGCATAAGATCCTCCTGTGATCCATGGGAGGTATTTATTGTCACCCATTAGAAGACAAGTTACTTTTATCCAAGTGCCTGGACTGGTTCATAATGCGTACTCTTTTTATTTTTGCTTCTCTCTAACATGTTGTCAAAGTGAAATTATGTTCCGAACCGATGCTCAACTAGGGAAGAAAGCCATTGGTTAGAAACACTCTTTCTATTTTATATATGTTTTTTAAATCTTCACTGAAAAGCACTGTTGTTTCTCGAGATTCACACAGCACAGCCTTTGCACGTTCTTTTGAGACGCTGATTAGTTTTGTGGTACTGAAGGTGTTTTGTGTTTTGGTAACTTTGTGCGTAGTTAAGTGAGGCTTTATATTTCTTCGACAAGAATCTAGAGACTGAATACGTCATCAGTGCACATTAGTGATAATGGCTAGCATTCACGTACACAAATCATTGAAGGTGGCAGAACAAGTCAATAAGGCTGTTTTTAAAAAAAAACTATACGGGATTCTGGGCTTTTTAAATAGAGGCATAAAGTACAAAAGCAAGGAAGTTATGCTAAACCTTTTATAAATCACTGGTTAGGTCTCAGCTGGAGTATTGTGTTCAATTCTGGGCACCACACTTTAGGAAGGATGTCGATGCCTTGGAGAGGGTGCAGAGGAGGTTTACCAGAATGGTATCAGGGATGAGGGACTTCAGTTATGTGGAGAGACTAGGATTGATCTCCTTAGAGCAGAGAAGGTTAAGGGAGATTTAATAGAGGTGTTCAAAATTTTGAAGGGTTTTGATAGAGTAAATAAGGAGGAACTGTTTCTACTGACAGAAGGGTCGGTAACCAGAGGACACAGATTTAAGATAATTGGTAAAAGAACCAGAGGGGAGATGAGGAGAAATGTTTTTACGCAGCGAGTTGTTATGACCTGAAAGGGCGGTGGAAGCAGATTCAGTAGTAACTTTCAAAAGGGAATTGGATAAATTCTTTAAAAGGAAATAATTCACAGGGTTATGGAGAAAGAGCAGGAGAAGTGGGACTAATTGGATCGCTCTTTCAAAGAGCAGGCACGATGGGCCGAATGGCCTCCTTCTGTGCTGTATGATTCTATGATTCTGGCACTGTACCAGGGTGCAGTTTCCTATTTTACCATAATAGGCAACGCAGAGATCATCGGCAGAGCAAAAGATAACTAAACTCTGGCCAGGAGAGAATAAACTTGTACGCTACTTCCACAGTACAGACACGAACATCCGAAATTGACGGGCAGGAAAAGACCAGCCAGTCCATCAAGCCTGCCCCACACACACACCATGACGGCTGGAGCAGCGTGACTAAACATTGCCTCCTTTACTCCCCCACAGCAGTCATATAATCTCCTGGGAGAGACAAAAAAGAAACGAGAAAAAATCCAGGGCCATTCAGGGAAAAAATATTCTGGAAAATCTCTCTGCAACCTCCCCCCTCCGACGAGTGAAACCGGTCCGGGAGATCAAATGGACCATGTGTTACCTATAAAGACACTGACCAAATTTTATAGGAAGGGCCGGTATTAACCGTCCAGTGAGGATGGAAAACAAGATGACCCAGACTGGACGTTGCTAACTTTCAGTACTGGCAATTTCACCAGTGCACTTTTATTTTCCAACCTCATGGGCTGTTTGCCAGCTAGTGGGAACGTGAGCTCTGCTCCTGAATAGGTTTCATCGGGTCCTCCAAGCATGCTCCTCCCGTCATGTTTCATATCGAGACTCGGCTGTTGAAACGTGCTGTCTAGCCATTAGCTCAGGCCTCAAATTCATAGCAGCAGATCGGAGGGAAAATTCTGTCACACTGTAAAGAAATGTATTTTTTTTCTTCCCCTCCCCAAATCTTGCTTTACAAGATTTTCTTCAGGGTAATGGATTTTCTGGGGCCTGATAACTCCATGCTGAAAGTGTTGCTGCCAAATATATGTAAGACTGCCAAAGGGTTTGTAAAATAAATAAACACACACTTGCTTCTGAATTGCGAATGAAAATGACGGTGTTTAGTCGAGTCAAAGTCGTGATTAGTTAAGCAAACTCGAACCTTAATGTGTATGAACCTCCTTGTATCTGTAACACGGATAATCTGTAGCTAACTATACAACTAACAAATCACCTCTTAAATTGTGCTAGATATTCATAAAAAGAAAGACTTGCATTTATATAGCACCGTTCACGACCTCAGGACATTCCAAAGCGCTTTACGGCCAATGAAGTACTTTTGAAGTGTAGTCACTGTTGTAATGCAGGAAACGGGGCAGCCAACTTCTGCACAGCAAGATCCCACAAACAGCAACGTGATAATGACCAGATAATCTGTTTTAGTGATGTTAGTTGAGGGATAAATATTGACCAGGACACCGGGGAGAACTCCTCTGCTCTTCTTCGAAATAGTGCCATGGGATCTTTTACGTCCACCTGAGAGGGCAGATGGGGCCTCCGTTTAACCTTTCATCCGAAAGACGGCACCTCTGACAGTGCAGCGCTCCCTCAGTACTGCACTGGTGTGATAGCCTGGATTTTGTACTCGAGTCTCTGGATGTTAAAGTGTGAGTTCCCCCAATTTGTTAAGCCTTGGTCCCTTAATTGGCCTGAATAGATTTCTTTTTTTCCTCTGTAAACAATGTCCATACCTGAATATTTAACCTTCTGAAACTGAGCTCCACTTTCAAGCAAACAAATTGAGTTTGATGCTGCATAACTTTTAATATGAACCATGTCAGAATTGTTGGCCGGTTACTGTTGTTCCAATTCACGGGATATTTACAAGAAGGCTAACGTACTTTATAAAAAAAAGAGTTTTGTTGCGTTTGATGGTTAAATTCCATCAGTCGGCCAAAATGCTTTGGATACCGTCTATTTCACAGCTTGTAGAAAGCTCCCTCACTACCTTTTAGTTCCTACAAAACAAGAATAACAGAGGGAAAGGACAAGAGACTTGGATAAAAGGCTTCTCGTTTCCAAAGAGTTACATTTTAAAACATTTCCGAGGCGATCATATTACACGTTACTGTTATGATTTATTTTGCGGTGAGGAATGGATTTTTTGTTTTCCCGAGGGCAGGTTTCTGAAATTTTAAATGGAACTCCTTTGAGTGGCATTTCAACAAAAAAATAAAGATGCAATTGTCACTTTCAGTTTGAAGAGGAAAAAGAATTGTCATTTGGACCATAAACTGAAAACAGTGAGAAGTTTGGAACTACTGTTGCCTAGGAATATGCAAATTATGCAGAATCAGCAATACTTAGAAGATCGGCACAGTGAGAAATTTAGCAGTAGTACAGTTAACGGTATTCATTGAAATTCACATTTTGACTCACTGATAAGACATTTGGGATCTAAAAATTTATAAAGAACTGCGTAGACCAATGTATTCTGACTGCTATTAAAAGCAATATGTGACTTGCATGGCAGATAGTTATGACCATATAAATGCTATCGGGAAAGACTGAACAGGCTGGGGCTCTTTTCTCTAGAATAGAGAAGGCTGAGGGATGACCTGATAGAGGTCTTTAAGATTATGAAAGGGTTTGATAGGGTCAACGTAGTGAAGATGTTTCCACTTGTGGGGGAGACCAGAACGAGGGGCCATAAATACAAGATAGTCACTAATAAATCCAATAGGGAATTCAGGAGAAACTTCTTTACCCAGAGAGTGGTGAGAATGTGGAACTCGCTCCCACAAGGAGTAGTTGAGGCAACTAGCATTTAAGGGGAAGCTAGATAAACGCATGAGGGAGAAAGGAATAGAAGGATATGCTGATAGGGTGAGATGAAGTAGGGTGGGAGGAGGCTCGTGTGGAGCATAAACACCGGCATAGACCAGTTGGGCCGAATGGCCTGTTTCTGTGCTGTGAATTCTAAATAATGTGCTTCCTATGAATTCACGATACAGTCTTAAAAGACCAGTTATGATTCATCCTCTTGTCTTTCAGTTTATGGTGGTTATGCTGTGCGTCTTCTTCACGGTCCCACTAATTGAGCAACATTGGCATTTTTAAATACCTCTCCTCTAGTCTGTCACCTGGCCACAGTCCAAATGGGAGGAGCATCCGCCTAGAACAGCAGTTTACACAATGAGACGCTGATGTGTTACAGGACTCCGTTTTCACACCCAGTCTCTAAGCAGCTACCAATGTGCCTTCAGTTTTGAGCTGGCCCCTGAAACAAAAAAAATATTTTACCTAATTACTCAACTCATAATTTGTAGCCAGATCTCCCAGGCAGAATGGTTTTCAAATCCAAGGCCTTTGAGCACAGTCCTAGTCATTAGCTGAGCAGCAAAGTAAGCTCGTTTGAAGCAAGAGTGGGCAGAGAACTGAAAGCAAACTCCAGGCTAAGTTACCGGCTGAAGCAGTATCTTGAATTTTATGCTTTTCTTAACCTACTGGTCACTGGAAGGGAAAGGAAGTTGTTCTCCTTCGAGCAGAGAAGGTTAAGGGGAGATTTAATAGGAGGTGTTCAAAATCATGAATGGTTTTGATAGAGTAAATAAGGAGAAACTGTTTCCACTGGCAGGAGGGTCAGTAACCAGAGGACACAGATTTAAGGTTAATTGGCAAAAGAACCAGAGGGGAGAGGAGGAGAATTTTTTTTTACGCAGCGAGTTGTTATGATCTGGAATGCGCTGCCTGAAAGGGCGGTGGAAGCAGATTCAATAATAACTTTCAAAAGGGAATTGAATAAAATACTTGAAGGGGAAAAATTTGCAGGGCTATGGGGAAAGAGCAGGGGGAGTGGGACTAATTGGATAGCTCTTTCAAAGAGCAGGCATGATGGGCCGAACAATGGCCTCCTGTGATGTATCATTCTATGATTTTATGAATGTTAACTTGGGAGGAGAGTTGGCCAGAGAAGTGGAAGTAAGATTTGGAAAGGCTACAAAAGCTGGATATTGCCTTTGGAAAATTAATTTTCCCGTGTAGTGATATTGGGTACTCTACTTGTGATGTACTCTATTTGTGCCAAGAAAACTGCCTGTTTCACAGATTTGAGGAATTTTTTTTGCAATCCGAACAATAGCCCTTTTCGAGAGTTATTTCCAACATTAATTTCACGTGTTCTTCAGATACGTAAATAACATGTACAGCTTGTTGTTATGTGATGGGTTTGAAAATTGTTGAAATATTCAAAGTTAAAGGATCTATGTTGTGAGGCCGTTTATAAAGAAAATTAAAGTTAATCAGAATGAACCTTTTTTGTCTTAAGTTTTTTGCACCACTGAATGTCTCACCACACCCTATGTGGATACACTCACTGAAGGTTCAGGAATCTTAACGACTTGCATTTATATAGCGCCTTTAACATAGTAAAACGTCCCAAGGCGCTTCACGGGAGCGATTATCAAACAAAATTTGACACCGAGCCACATAAGGAGATATTAAGACAGGTGAGGGTCAAAGAGGTAGGTTTTAAGGAGTGTCTTAAAGGAGGAGAGAGAGGCGGAGAGGTTTAGGGAGCGAATTCCAGAGCTTAGGGCCCAGGCAGCTGAAGGCACGGCCGTCAATGGTGGAGTGATGAAAATCGGGGATGTGCAAAATGCCAGAAATGGAGGAGCGCAGAGATCTCGGAGGGTTGTAGGGATGGAGGAGGTTACAGAGATAGGGAGGGGGGAGGCCACGGAGCGATTTGAAAACAACGGTGAGAACTTTAAAATCGAGGCGATGCCGGACCAGGAGTCTCTGTGGGACAGCGAGCACGGGAGTGCTGGATGAACAGGACTTGGTGCAAGTTAGGATAAGAGCAGCAGAGTTCTGGATGAGCTCAAGTTTACAGAGTAAATACGCTGAAGTATTATCAAGGCATCCAGGCTTGGGCTGATAAGTGGCAAGTAACATTTGTGCCAGACAAGTGCCAGGCAATGACCATCTCCAACAAGAGAGTCTAACAACCTCCCCTTGACATTCAATGACATTACCATTGCTGAATCCCCCACCATCAACATCCTGGGGTCACCATTGACCAGAAACTTAACTGGACCAGCCACATAAAAACTGTAGCTACAAGAGCAAGTCAGAGGCTGCATATTCTGCGGCGAGTGACTCACCTCCTGACTCCCCAAAGCCTTTCCACCATCTACAAGGCACAAGTCAGGAGCATGATGGAATACTTTCCACTTGCCTGAATGAGTGCAGCTCCAACAACACTCAAGAAGCTCGACACCATCCAGGACACAGCAGCCCGCTTGATTGGTACCCCATCCACCACCATAAACGTTCACTCCCCTCACCACTGGCGCACCGTGGCTGCAGTGTGTACCATCCACAGGATGCACTGCAGCAACTCGCCAAGGCTTCTTCGACAGCACCTCCCAAACCCGCGACCTCTACCACCTAGAAGGACAAGGGCAACAGGCACATGGGAACACCACAACCTGCACGTTCCCCTCCAAGTCACACACCATCCTGACTTGGAAATATATCGGCCGTTCCTTCATCGTCGCTGGGTCAAAATCCTGGAACTCCCTTCCTAACAGCACTGTGGGAGAACCTTCACCACACGGACTGCAGCGGTTCAAGAAGGCGGCTCACCACCACCTTCTCGAGGGCAATTAGGGATGGGCAATAAATGCCGGCCTTACCAGCGACGCCCACATCCGATGAACGAATAAAAAAAAAATCCCAGCTATCAATGTGGTTTGTCTTAGAAAAAAAAACCTCATGTGCAGCGGACTCTCCAGAAACGAGCGTGAAATGGGACATCTGCTGTCAGTAATTTCAGAAGAGAAAATTAGGTGGTGTTTGCAAAACTGTTAAAAATGATTTCCTGAAGTCACACACACACACACACACACACACAGCTGGTACAGAATCAACGAGGGAGAGTGCATCCTGTCACTAACTGTCACTCACCCAGCTGGGTTGGATTTAGTGGAGAGCGAGGAGAGAAGAGAAGGGGTTTAACATCTCTTCCAACACTCTACTCCCCAGCCCCGAACCCGGAGCATGGCTGCCCCGCCGAGCAAACGGAGCCGTGCCCACTCTTGCAAGAACACGCTCAAGAAGGTTGCCATCGAGGGGAATATAGGTGAGTGATGGAATAGTTTACCCGTCCCCCCGCCCAGGCAATGGACTGCCTGCAACACGCCGCAGATCAGCAGTCGGCCCCCGGGGAGCACGGTCGACACCAGCCGCCGTTTGCCCCATCTAATTCCTCTTTGCGTTTGGTTTGCGTAGAGCTCTGGTGTTGTTAACATGAAATTCTTGTTTGCGATCTTGCCGCGTATCAGTCGTGGTAGCAGCACGTTTAATCTGCATCACATTTAAAGGGACAAACCCCCTGTGTTTTTTCTAAATTAAGGACAAGGTATTTTTCGTGACCCAAACTAAATAAAAGAGCAGAACCTCAAATATATATCTTTGACCAAGCTTTTGGTCACCTGTCCTAATATCTCCTTATGTGGCTCGGTGTCAAATTTTGTTTGATAATCGTTCCTGTGAAACACCTTGGGACATTTTACTACGTTAAAGGCGCTATATAAATGCAAGTTGTTCTTTTTATGATCACACTAGTTACTTAAGCTTGGCACTTTCTAAAATTAATTTTTAATAAAAGGTTGAAGTCTCTGGGGAGATCGTTGAATCATGCAGCACAGAAGGAGGCCATTCGGCCCATCATGCCTGTTCCAGAACTTTGAAAGAGCTGTCCAATTAGTCCCACTCCCCTGCTCTTTCCCTATAGCCCTGCAAATTTCTCCTTTTCAACATAGGAATAGGCCATTCAGCCCCTCGAGCCTCTTCCACCATTGAATTACATTTTACCTTGCAATTGTTTGTTTAAATGAGGAGCTGTTATATTGATTGTTATTTTAAAATATACTGCAGCTGCTGGCAAATCGACATTGATTCAGATATTGGGACAAGCCAACGAGGAATGGGATGTTTTAGCCGAGCCTATTGCCCGTTGGTGTAATGTACAAACGGAGAAAGAAGATTGTGAGGTGAGTTGTTTTTGCATGTGACCTTTCCACTGACCTTGAAAAGCTTTCTCCAGTTCAAAAGTCTGCATGTTCCCTTCAGTTGAATAATTCAGGGAACCGCAGTGAAAATGGGTTCATTTTAGCCAATTGTGGTATTGTGGAGAGAGTCTTGGCATCCTTTTTCAAAAGCCAAACAGCACTTTCAAATAATAATGAACTCAAATAGGCTTTCGTTGGATGCTGTGCAACTATAAGCGTCAGCAGGTGATGATCACATCCCTCAAATGGGGCTAGATGTGTTAAATTATGAGGACAGGTTGCATAGACTAGGCTTGTATTCCCTTGAGTGTAGAAGATTAAGGGGTGATCTGATTGAGGTGTTAAAAGGAGTTGCTAGACAGAGAGAAACTATTTCCTCTGGTGGGAGAGTCCAGAACAAGGGGGCATAACCTTAAAATTAGAGCTAGGCCATTCAGGAGTGATGTCAGGAAGCACTTCTTCACACAAAGGGGAGTGGAAATCTGGAACTCTCTCCCCCAAAAAGCTGTTGAGGCTGGGGGTCAATTGAAAATTTTAAAACTGAGATTGATAGACTTTTATTGGGCAAGGGTATTAAGGGTTACGGAACCAAGGCAGGGAGATGGAGTTAAGATACAGATCAGCCACGATCTAATTGTCTGGCGGAACAGTCTCGAGGGGCTGAATGGCCTCTTCCTGTTCCTATGTTCCAGCAGGACTCCTGTGCCCGACTGGAGCAACAAGTCCGCTGTTGAGGCTGAGGATTCTCTTTTGGCCTCAAGACTTTCAGCAGGAAAGAAAAATTTTTAAGAGTATTCAACAGACTCAGATGTCACACTTCAAAATATCAAATATAATAAAAAAGGAAGGAAGGCAGGCAGGTGTATCCTGAGCTGTAGCCAGAAATTTACACGCACCTGGAAATTTGCAAAAACTTCTATCAAACAGCAGTTAAACTCTGACCTCAAGACCTAGTTAGACTAATTCCCCAACAGGAATATATATATATATATTTTATTAAATTCCTTTTCGAGATGTGCGCATCACTGGCAAGGCTAGTATTTTATTGCCCATCCCTAATTGCCCCTTGAGAAGGTGGTGGTGAGCCGCCTTCTTGAACCGCTGTAGTCCGTGTGGTGACGGTTCTCCCACAGTGCTGTTAAGGAGGGAGTTCCAGGATTTTGACCCAGCGACGATGAAGGAACGGCCGATATATTTCCAAGTCGGGATGGTGTGTGACTTGGAGGGGAACGTGCGGGTGATGGTGTTCCCATGTGCCTGCTGCCCTTGCCCTTCTAGGTGGTAGAGGTCGTGGGTTTATGCAATATGTAAGCAATGGCCTTGAAGGGACAGGACAGTTTCATTGCTATATTCAGCACAACCATGCTCCGGGTCCCAGACTGCCCGTGAGTAATATCATGGGACATCAGCTAATATACAGTGCGACTAATCCACTGCCTGGAACGTTGGAATCCATCTGTCAGCTAGTCTTACATCAGCAGCAGCTGTGCTTTGTCAAGTCGGATCTATAAGGCTGCTTAATAGGTGGTCTGGCCTTAGCGGCTGTGCGATAGCGCTGAATCTTTGTCACTAGGTCCCGTACCAGAGAAGTTTGCAATTTCATTCCATACCGGTAATTCATTTCACAATATAAGGGTGAATTCTGCGATCCTATCGTACTCTCTTCTGCCCTTCCTTCCCTCGAAGGGGAAGGGAGCGTACTTGGGCAATCAGAGCTGCGGTGTCTCGGCCCTGTCTCTGTTCTGACCGCCCTTCTAGTGTAGCTCCCCACTGGGAAAGAAAGAAAGATTTGCATTTATGCAGCGCCTTTCGTGATCTCAGGATGTCCCAATGCGCTTCACACTTTAAAAGCACTTAATTGGATGTAGTCGCTCTTGTAATGTAGGAAACGCAGCAGCCAATTTACGCACAGCAAGATCCCACAAATAGCAATGAAATGAATAACCAGATAACCTGTTTTAACAATGTTGGTTGAGGGATAAATATTGGCCACGACACCGGGGAGAACTCCCCTGCTCTTCTTCAAAATAGTGGCTATGGGATCTTTTACGTCCACCTGAGAGGGCAGACGGGGCCTCGGTTTAACGTCTCATCTGAAATACGACCCCTCCGATTGGGCTAAGGAGGAGTAAAATTATCCAAAGTTCCCATCTCTTGATCCAGCCATTCCTGTTTAAAAGTGGGTATCTGTTAATGGGGATTGAGTGGGGACCGGCTGGTTCTGGACCTGCGTGGAATACTTTTTTGAAGAATGTTACAGAAACGCTTTGCTTTGCTTTATTTGGTGTTTTTTTTGCAACTAATGGCAAGATTCGCTTAAACCAAAGTCCATGCGCTTGTGTATTGAAGGAGCTGACGGCGTCTCAGAAGAGTGGCGGGAACCTCCTGCAGATGATGTACAACAAGCCGGAACGTTGGTCTTACACCTTCCAGACTTATGCCTGTCTAAGCCGGGTGAGGTCGCAGCTGAAGGCTCTCGGTGACATGGTGAAGGATGCTGCCCACCCAGTTCAGTTCTTTGAGCGATCCCTTTACAGTGACAGGTAAGGGGCACCTGTAATATTTCACAAGTGTACTCGAGAAATGTTTACCAGTGTTGGCTAATTTCTCTGTATCCCATCAGACTTAGTAAAGTAACATAAGCTGCCAGCCTTGGCTCAGTGGGTCGCACTCTCACCTCTGGGTCAGAAGCTTATGGGTTCAAGTCCCACCCTAGAGACCTGAGTACAAAATCTATGCTGCTAACACACCCACTGCTGCACTGTTGGGAGGTGCTGTCTTTCAGATGAGATGTTAAACCGTAGACCTTGTCTGCCCTCTCAGGTGGATGTAAAAGATCCCACAGCAATATTTTGAAGAAGAGCAGTAGAGTTCTCCCTGCTGTCCAGGCCAATATTTATCCCTCAACATCACTAAAACAGATTACCTGGTCATTATCACATTGCTGTTTGCGGGACCTTGCTGCCCGCAAATTGGCTGCCGTGTTTCCTACATTACAACAGGGACTACACTTCAGGAGTACTTCATTGGCTGTGAAGCCTTTGGGACGTCCTGAGGTCATGAAAGGTGCTATATAAATGCAAGTTCTTTCTTTCTTTACGGCAGTATCTTAAGCAAATTTAGGGTTGAATTTGTACTGTGCACTTTGGGAGCTCAAACCAGTGCGAGCCAATATTGGCCGTGCAATACTGGGTAACGTGTGAGGAATGGCCACCTGCGGGAGATGCGGGAGGGCTAGGGAGCAGCTTCAGGGAGAGGAAAGAAGAGAATTGGAAGCAGGAAAATAGAAAGGATTTAATTCAATGACTAAAATGGCAAGTTACTGCATTTAATGCATTTAATGCAAACTAGATAAACACATGAAGGAAGAAAGGAATAGAAGAATATGCTGATAGGGTGAGATAAAAAGGGGTGGGAGGAGACTCGTGTGGAGCATAAACACCGGCACAGACCAGTTGGGCCGAATGGCCTCTTTCTGTGCTATAACATTCTGTGTAATTCTATGTAATGTATATTGATATAGACTATGAGCAAAGCTTTCCCTTCAGCTGTGTGAGGTGATAGATGTCGTATCAATCTCTGACTTAAGCATGTAACCATTCACTATCAACAATAACAGCAATTGGGAAAACTAATGCTAAACTACACTGAATTTTTTTTTTAAATGACAGATACGTCTTTGCCTCCAACTTGCATGAATCCCATTGCTTCAGTGAGACTGAATGGACCCTGTACCAAGACTGGCATGGCTGGATACACAGCTGCTTTGGTAAAAAGATTGAACTCGATGGCATCATCTATCTTCGAGCGACGCCTGAGGTGAGAGTACCTGCATCTTCGCCATTGGGATCGGATGATAATCTGGTGGCTAACGGTTATGGCACTGGACTGGTCATCCAGGTGGTCATGAATTCAATCCCTCCCAACATGGCAAGGGGCGAAACTGAAGTCAATAAATCTGGTTATTTATGGGCTGTCGTTGGAAAAATGACGATGCAAAGTTCCTGGATTGTTGTGAAAACCCCAACTGGTTCATTAATGTCCTTCTGGGAAGGGAACCTGCTGTCCTTACCCGGTCCACACATAACCCCAGTCCCACAAAATACAAACATATGAAAATGACGGGCAGGAAAAGACCAACTGGTCCATCAAGCCTGCCCCACATTCAACATGCCTGGAGCGTCCTGACTAGACCCTTCCTAACCCCGCCTCAGCTATGTAACTTCCAAGGAGAGGCAAAAAAAAAACCCAGGGCTAAAAAGGGAAAAAATACGGGGCCTCGGTTTAATGTCTCATCCGAAAGACAGCACCTCCGACAGTGCAGCACTCCCTCAGTACCGCACTGGGAGTGTCAGCCTAGATTTTTGTGCTCAATTCTCTTGAACCCACAACATTCTGTCTCAGAGGCGAGTGTGTGCTACGGCTGTCATCTTGGGTTGGGGGGGGCCATATTTTGTGGGGGAGGGTTCCCGAATGCCCTTTTGTAATCATTTTTGGAACCATCTACTGGGAACTGGATTAAAAGTGCCAAAACCCATTCTACATCAGACCTTACAGCCAACAGAGACAGATGGCTTAATCCCATTAGTTTGGTCTGAAATCTAACCCAATTCTCAGAGGTTTAAAGGCACAAATCTGATGCACGATTCGGTCCTTGAGTGGAAGGTTTGATTTGAGCTAATGAAAAACGTTGAAACGTGTGAACATGCTCGCACAGCGATCCCATTGCTTTGGTGCTCAAGTCTCTGGAGTGGGACTTGAACCCACAGCCTTCGTGACTCAGAGGGGAGGTGTACTACCCGCTGAGCCACAGCTGACACTATGAAGAGGAAAACTTTCAAAATGAGGAGTGGAGAACTTAAAAAAAAAAGTTTGCACATTGATTGTTGGAAATAGAGAAGCTAGATATCTATTTATATTTGCTTTTCAGACCTGTATGAAAAGACTGACGCTGAGAGGACGACAGGAGGAGCAGGGAATTCCAATAGAGTATCTGGAGAAGCTGCACTCTAAACATGAGTGCTGGCTGCAACACAGGACGATGCAGTAAGACAACATTTCTTTATTTCTTTCATTTTTGTTAAGTGTCCGAATTTCTAAGTGCAAACGTGAAGCGATTATTTGAAAGCACTATCACAATTGCATTCAATACAGAATCAAGGCCCTAACAAGTTCAGGGGTGATGTCAGGAAGCACTTCTTCACACAAAGGGTAGTGGAAATCTGGAACTCTCTCCCCCAAAATGCTGTTGAGGCTGGGGGTCAATTGAAAATTTCAAAACTGAGATTGATAGATTTTTGTTTGGTAAGGTTATTAAGGGTTACGGAACCAAGGTGGGTAAATGGAGTTAAGATACAGATCAGCCATGATCTAATTGAATGGCGGAACAGACTCTAGGGGCTGAATGGCCTCCTCCTGTTCCTTTGTTCCTATGTAAGGTTGTAGAGGAGATTGAGTCAGATAGGACAGAGTTGTGGTGTGAAACATGACTTAGAAACTTCAGTGAAGATGAAGAAAACTTTTAACTATTTGCTAAAGAATTTCTGATTTAAAAAAGAAAATACTTGTTATTCTCGCACAGAAGTCATTATGAAGTGTTTGTGGCAGACATCTGTTGTGCAGATGTTCTTCCTGTTAAAATCCCACTTGGAAGACCAACGGTTCTGTGGGGTGCTGGTTTTATATCTTTATTGATATTGGCAATTTAGGAAGGGAAAGCATTGGTTTGTTTGACTTTCAATTTAATACGGTTTACAACTTGCAGGCTTCACTTTCAATACCTGAATAAAGTTCCGGTTTTGACATTAGATGTTAATGAAGACTTCAAGGGGAATGAAGCCAAGTGTGAAGATCTGATTGAAAAGGTACATGCTTCATGCTGATGAGCGTAAAATTCACCCATTTGTTTTTAAGATAAGTTTACATGTTGAGGATGTTGGAATGCTTCAGAAAACGTAAGGAGATTCACAATAACATTGAAGGAAATAAGTCAATTTTAAATAGATTGTGTGATAATCATTTTTATTTGTCCTATAGTTATTTTTAAGAGTACATTACCCTTTAATAGTCTCTCCCTTTTCTAGTTCACTGGTTAGAAAGAAAGAACTTGCATTTATATAGCGCCTTTCACGAACTCAGGACATCCCAAAATACTTTTACAGTCAATGAAATACTTTTGAAGTGTAGTCACTGTTGTAATGTATGACACACGGCAGCCAATTTACCCACAGCAAGCTCCCACAAACAACAATGAAATAATGACCAGATAATCTGTTTTAGTGATGTTGGTTGAGGGATAAACCTCACATACCCTCTTTTAATTTATATCTGGAAATAGTTACAAAATAAACTGTCCCAAAACCTCATATCCTTTGCAAAAGTTGGAGGGGGTGCAGTTAAATTTATATTGTTCGCAGTGTCATTTAGAAAGTAGTTTCCCTGATGACTAAGAAAATTCAAGTGCTGTCTTTATGAAACCAGGAAGATGTATTTAAAAACGTGGCCTGTTTCTGTGCTGTAGTTTCGATGTAACTCGACCAATGTTACAAAGGTGCAGCGTGATACTTCTATGTATGAAGTAGGGCAGAAGTTGTAAGCTGTCACTGCCAGCGCAGAGCCTTGCTAGATATATGAATGGGGCTCAGAATCAGCCGTAGAATACTATGCCCATTTAAAAGCTCTCAAAAAGGCTGATGTTTTTCTTCTACAGATCAAGGAATTTCTGCACTCTTTATAACGTATGTAAATTCTGTGGAACAAGACACCAGCCGTCCGTTGGACAAACCTGAGGGAATGACAGAGCTGCTGAAATAAGAACGTTTTAACATTTCTGTTTACCTTGTGTTTTTTTTTTAACTGTGTGCGTTTTGTATTCTCTATAGTTACAAACTGAATCACATCTTGATAACTGTGAAAGATATTAGGAAATAGCTATTTTTTCTGTTAATTTTTTAATGAGGAGAAACAAGGAACGGAATAAATATAACCCTCCTTTCAAGGGGTTCTGTCTCCACGCAGTGGATTAAATTTGTGATTAATTGTACATTTTTGTGTATAACAGTATCACCAGGTAAAGTTTTGCCTGATGATGAGCACCATGGGATAATTAGATGGGTGGGATCTTTGGTGGCCACCACCAAGAGTGACTTGGTAGAACCACACTGGCCGAATCCTGAAGCTGCCAGACTGGGCATGCATTGAGCTGTGAGGGAACCAACTTGAGCAGTAACCTACTTGACCTCGTCCTGACCCAATTTATCTGTCCCAGAGTCGTCTCTGTGAGGCACGAGACAAATCAAAGTTGGACCTGTCACGCCCTCAGGGTGGAAGTTTAGCTACAGTTATAAAAAGCCCTGGTTAGACCACATCTGGAGTACTGTGTACAGTTCTGGGCACCGCACCTTAGGATATATTGGTCTTGGAAGGAGTGCAGCGCAGACTCACCAGAAAGTTACCAGGGTTCCAAGGATTAGATTATGAGGAGAGATTACATAAACTGGGCTTGTATTCCCTGGAATATAGAAGGTTAACGGGTGATTTGATTGAGGTGTTTCGGATTTTGAAAGGAATTGATTGGGTAGATAGAGAGAAACGTTTCCCGCTGGTGGGGGAGTCTAGGACACGGGGAAATAACCTTAAAATCAGAGCCAGGCCATTCAGGAGAGAAGTTAGGAAACACTTCTTCACACAAAGGGTGGTAGAAGTGTTGAACTCTCTCCCACAAAAAGCAGTAGATGCTAGCTCAATTAATAATTTTAAATCTGAGATCGATAGATTTTTGTTAGTCAAGGGTATTAAGGGATATGGAGCCAAGGTGGGTAAATGGAGTTGGGATACAGATCAGCCATGATCTGATTGAATGGCGGAACAGGCTCGAGGGTCTGAATGGCCTCCTTCTGTTCCTGTGTTCCTACCTTCCTACATACCATTTGAAGCATTCTGCACAGCCATTGCCCTATTTGCACATACTCTTTACATTGTGCCAAAGCTGTATGGCACACTTCTCTTGATGGTGGGGGTGGCAGCCAAAGAATAGCAAACGGATGCTGAGGAGTCCAGGCTGAGGTGTTTCTCTGCTGTTTCTCCGTGGAGTCAGCACACATGGACGCGGAAGATAGCACCAACCTCCTAAAAGCCACCCATCCAATGCTTCTTCTCCCTGAGCGCAGAATCTAGTTTGAATCTAGGAGAGAGGAATTTGATTTTGACCACATTAAGCAACTTGTACGATATCATCACCAACAGTTAGCTGAGAGGGTGAGATGAAGAGGGGTGGGAGGAGGCTCGTGTGGAGCATAAAGACCGGTATAGACCAGTTGGGCCGAATGGCCTGTTTCTGTGCAGTAGACTCGATGTAATTCTATGTAAATAATACAGACTGCTGTACAATGAAGATATTAAGGCAACTTCCTAGATGAAGACCACGGATGTGTCTGGTGTTTCTTTAATTGAATGCAAATCCTTTCCCTTCATGAAAGTCATGGGATCACTAGATTTAATTGAGGTGTTCAAAATTATGAAGGGTTTTGAAAGAGTAAATAGCGAGAAACTGTTTCCACTGGCAGGAGGGTCGGTAACCAGAGGACACAGATTTAAGATAATTGGCAAAAGGACCAGAGGGGGAGATGAGGAGTAATTTTTTACACAGTGAGTTGTTATGATCTGGAATGCGCTGCCTGAAAGGGCGGTGGAAGCAGATTCAATAATAACTTTCAAAAGGGAATTGGATAAATACTTGAAGGGAAAAATTTTGCAGGGCTATGGGAAAAGAGCAGGGCTAATTGGACAGTTCTTTCAAAGAGCCAGCACAGGCATGATGGGACAAATGGGCTCTTTCTGTGCTGTGTTATTGTATGATTCTACTAGGGTGACCCCTGATGCCTATATAGGTACAATAATTTGCAATTGAGGGAATCCTGTTTAAAGCTGTGTGTTTTATTCAGCAATGATACCATACAAATTGCTTGTTTTGAATCAAATTCCTCTCAGCTAGATTCAACCTAGTTTCTATACTCAAGTTGCTGGAGTGAGGTTTGAACTCATGACTCAAGAGGAGAGCATGCTATCACTGAGCCAAGGCTGACACGATGTAATAGGGCCATCTATCAGTGATGCAGATGCTGGAAATGGGATCAAGTCTCAATTCTTCTTGTGAAGGGACAGCGAGATTTGTGCTGAGGAATAGTGGAATGCATTGAAAATTCTTCAGTATCTCCCGTGTGTTTTCTTGTAGTTTAGTACAGTGTATCAGTTTCAGTGTCTTCAACTATGCAACCACATTTAGCTGGGGTGGGAGTGTTCCTGACACAATGAGGTGGCTCTTATTCAGAAATCGATCTTCATTTTCATGAAACTTAAACCGTGAAGTCTATCTCTCGTTCCCCAGACTCTTATTGCCGGGGCAGACATAGATTCAAGTCTATTGAATGACTTTTTGATTAATGGGTAATCCATGAGGGAAGTTAATCACTTCAAGAATCTATTCAGTTGAGTGCTATGAATAAAACCCTGGGGACTTGGTTAACTCCTCTGGTCAAAGGATATGTTTGTGGTGCGATTGGCATTTGGGTATAGGGCTTGCATGGATAGAATGATACAGCGCAGAAGGAGGCCATTCAGCCCATTAGTCCCTCTCCCCTGCTCTTTCCCCATTTTTGATTTGTTTGAGATTATGATCATTTTAATTTCCCTCCTGCCTTGAGGTCGAGCTTTTCTTACCCCCTCTCCTTTGCTGAATCAATAAATGCTTTTCTAAATGCCTCAACTAAATCTATATTCATTGTACTTGAATGCATTAATCACAAATTATACAGCAGTGATTGGGAACAGTTTTTTAGTGAACTGGAGCTGTTTCCATAGACTAGAATACTCTTAGATTAGGTAAGTCTTTCTCTGGAGTCAACTGTAACTCAGCCAGTTTGTTCCCATCTGCTAATTAAGACTCACGCTGTGAATTAAATTAGACAGCATTTAACACCGTTCCCTCACAGATGCCAAAGTAATTTGAAACTCTGCATAATTTAGTACTGAGCCCATTGAGTATTATCTTGCTTTATGTTGTAATACACTTGGGAAATTTTGCAAAGCTCTGGTCCAGGTGTGCTGGAGCGCGGGGTAGGAGTCACCACGATAACACAATAGAGCTATTTCACACACACAAACCTTTGAAGGTGGCAGGACAAGTTGATAAAGCTGTTAAAAAAGTATACAGGATCCTTGGCTTTATAAATAGAACAGTTTTCACATCGTTCACCTGACGAAGGAGGAAGCCTCCGAAAGCTTGTGAATTTAAAATAAAATTGCTGGACTATAACTTGGTGTTGTAAAATTGTTTACAATTTATAAATAGAGGCATAGTGAACAAAAGCAAGAAAGTTACGCTAAACCCTTTATAACTCACTGGTTCGGCCTCAGCTGGAGCACTGTGTCCTATTCTGGGCACCACACTTTAGGAAGGATGTCAAAGCCTTGTAGAAGGTACAGAGGTGATTTACCAGAATGATACCAGGGATGAGGGACTTCAGTTATGTGGAGAGACTGGAGAAGCTGGGATTGGAGCAGAGAAGGTTAAGAAGAGATTTAATAGAGATGTTCAAAATTATGAAGGGTTTTGATAGAGTAAATATGAAGAAACTGTTTCTAGTGGCAGGAGGGTCGGTAACCAGAGGACACAGATTTAAGGTAATTGGCAAAAGAACCAGAGGGGGAATGAGGAGACAGATTTTTATGCAGCGAGTCGTTATGATCTGGAATGCGCTGCCTGAAAGGGCGGTGGAAGCAGATTCAATAATAATTTTCAAAAAGGAATTGGATAAATACTTGAAAAGGAAAAATTTACGGGGCTATGGGGAAAGAGCAGGGGAGTGGGAGTAATTGGACAGCTCCTTCAAAGAGCTGGCACGTCCTCTGTGTTGTGCGATTCTATGAACAATACATTGAGTGTGGCCATGGATGAGCTCACCGGATGATCTCATGAACATTACATAAGGAAGTTTTCAGACAAAGCCGCAGGTTTTTTTTAAGGTTAAAGAAACAATATTAAGAGATTGATTCCTGAGGTCTGCTGCCCTTGGTGTATCACAGTGCGGTCATTTTCCTGATTTCTCCTTATCATCCCTGTGCTCGCTGACCTACATTGGCTCCCAGTCCAGCAACCTTGATTTTAAAATTCTCATCCTTGTTTTCAAATCCCTCCATGGCCTCGCCCCCTCCCTATCCCTGTGACCTCCTCCAGCCCTACAACCCTCCGAGATCTCTGCGCTCCTCCAATTCTGGCCTCTTGGTCATCCCCCGATTTTCATCGCTCCACCATTGGCGGCCGTGCCTTCAGCTGCCTGGGCCCTAAGCTCTGGAATTCCCTTCCTAAACCTGTCTGTTTCTCTATCTCTCTTCCTTTAAGATGCTCCTTAAAACCTATCTCTTTGACCTAGCTTGTGCTCACCTGTCCATCTCCTTATGGAGCTCGGTGTCAAATTTTGCCTGATTACGCTTCTGTGAAGCACCTGGGGACGTTTTGCTAAATTTAAGGCGTTATATAAATGCTTGTGGTTGTTCAATATCAAATTGTTGCTTTACACACTCCAATAGATCATCTGATAGCTGAGGCCAGGCTACATGGAAATCACAGCTCGGGTTCAATCAGAGGTTTGCTGATGGAGGGTGACATCATCTGGCTGGTGTGGTGGGAGCTGACTCTCGGCCTTCAAGAGGGAGCTGGACCAGTTCCTGACTGGGGCAGAGATCACATCGTATAGAAAGTGATAAATACAAGACAGTCACTAATAAATCCAATAGGGAATCCAGGAGAAACTTCCTTACCCAGAGAGTGGTTAGAACTCGCTACCACAAGGAGTGGTTGAAGCAAATAACATAGATGGATTTAAGGGGAAGCTGGATAAATACATGAGGGAGAAAGGGATAGAAGGATATGCTGATAGGGTGAGATGAAGAGGGGAGGGATGAGGCTTGTATGGAGCATAAATGGCAGCACAGACCAGTTGGGCCGAATGGCCTGTTTCTGTGCTGTAGACTTGATGTAAGTGTCTTTATAGATAACACTTGGTCCATGAGATCTCCTGGATTGGTTTCGATCGCCAGAGAGGGTCGGAGAGGAATTTTCCAGAATATTTTTTCTCTTATTGGGACAGGGTTTTTTCTGTTTTTTTGCCTCCCCCAGAAGATTACATGGTGGGGTGGGGGGAGACAGGGGGGGAAGAAGTATTCAGTTATGTTGGTACGGCTGTCATTGTGTGGGGCAGACTTGATCATAGAATCATAGAATGGTTACAGCTCAGAAGGAGGCCGGTCAGCCCATCGAGCCCGTGCCGGTAGCCCCATTCCCCCGCTCGTTCCCCGTAGCCCTGCAAATATTTTCCCTTCAAGTAATTATCCAGTTCCTCTTTGAAAACCACGATTGAATCTGCTTCCATCACCCTTTCAGGCAGCGCATTCCAGATCATAACTACTTGCAGCGTAAAAAGGTTTTTCCTCATGTTGCCTTTGGCTCTTTTGCCAATCACCTTAAATCTATGTCCTCTGGTTCTTGACCCTTCCGCCAATGGGAACAGTTTCTCCTTATTTAATTTATTCAAACCCTTCATAATTTTGAACACTTCTATCAAATCTCCTCTCAACCTTCTCTGCTCTAAAGAGAACAACCCCAGCTTCTCCAGTCTATCCAGGTAACTGAAGTCCCTCATCCCTGGTACCATTTGAGTAAATCTTTTCTGCACCCTCTCTAAGGCCTTCACATACTTCATAAAGTGCGGTGCCCAGCATTGGACACAATACTCCAGTTGTGGCCAAACCAGAGTTTTATGACGGTTCAACATAATTTCCTTGCTTTTATACTCTATGCCTCTATTTATAAAGCCCAAGATCCCATACGCTTTTTTAACTGCTTTCTTAACCTGTCCTGCCACTTTCAAAGATTTGTCCACTCATACCCCCAGGTCTCTCTGTTCCTGCACCCCCTTTAGAATTGTACCATTTAGTTTATATTGCCTCTTCTCATTCTACCTGCCAAAATGTATCACTTCACACTTCTCCGCGTTAAATTTCATCTGCCACATGTCCGTCCATTCCACCAACCTTTCTATATCCTCTTGAAGTCTATCACTATCCTCCTCACTGTTCACTACATTTCCTAGTTTTGTGTCATCTGCAAATTTTGAAAGTGTGCCCTTAATACCCAAGTCCAAGTCATCAATATATATCAAGAAAAGCAGTGGTCCCAGCACCGACCCCTGGGGAACACCACTGTACACCTCCCTCCAGTCCGAAAAACAACCGTTCACCACTACTCTCTGTTTAGCTAATTTTTTATCCATGCTGCCACTGCCACTTTTATTCCATGGGTTTCAATTTTGCTGACAAGCCTATTATGTGACACTTTATCAACCACCTTTTGAAAGTCCATATACACAACATCAACCACATTGCCCCCATCAACCCCTTCTGTTAGCTCATCAAAAAACTCAATCAAGTTAGTTAAACATGATTTGCCTTTAACAAATCCATGCTGGCTTTCCTTAATTAATCCACACTTGTCCAAGTGACTGTTAACTTTGTCCCGGATTATCGTTTCTAAAAGTTTCCCCACCACTGAGGTTAAACTGACTGGCCTGTAGTTGCTGGGTTTATCCTTACACCCTTTTTTGAACAGGGGTGTAACATTTGCAATTCTCCAGTCCTCTGGCAGCACTCCCGTATCTACGGATGTTTGGAAGATTATGACCAGCTCCTCTGCAATTTCCACCCTTACTTCCCTCAGCAACCTAGGATGCATCCCATCTGGACTGGGTGACTTATCTACTTGAAGTACAGGCAGCTTTTCTAGTACCTCCTCTATCAATTTTTAGCCCATTCACAGTGTCTCAACTGCCTCCTCTTTTACTGTGACTTTGGCAGCATCTTCTCCCTTGATGGACCAGCCGTTCTTTCCCTGCCTGTCAATTTTGTATGTCCGTAGAGGGGAGAGTGTCACCACTGAACCAAGAATCTTGTCAGTCATCAGCATACTAGAAGGGAGATAAGGGGGTTAAAAATATGGACACGCATGTTACAGGCGTGTTTTGGATGAAATTGGGCTCTATCTCACGTTAATAACAAATGCATTAAAACGTCTGTATGAAATCTCATTTGCTATTTTCAAATAAATAGGATTAAAATGAATCATTGTTGAGAGGCACAGAAACGCATTAATCACCGATATCACACGGCGAGACTTCAACCCATTGCAACCAAGAAAAACATTTCTTATTTGTGAGCCACACCACCAGAGGGCACCACAGTCTAAGCATTCGGATTAAGAATCTATTGTTCGCACACACTAGGAGGGGAGGAATTGTAACTGAGAGGGTGGTTTGGGCCTCCAGAGGCGAATTATTAAAGCGTGAATGCATATTTTAAAGGGAGGATGCTCCCACTGCAGCCAGATTAGGTCTGTTGATACTGCGGGAAAGTAGAGATGACCCCCCTCTCCACCCCCTCCTAGGATATCTTAGTGGAAGTGGTGAGGGCGAGGAGGGTCCATCTGCCTGCCAGAAATGGGCAGAAGACTGGCAAGACCAACAGACAGCAGGCTTGGCGAGAGGTGGCAGAGATAGTCATTTCCAGGAGCTTCACCCCCAGGACCTTGGTTCAATGCAGAAAATGTTTCAATGACCTGACAAGAGTAGCAAAGGTGAGTGCAGCTCTCTATTTCTCCATCTCAATAGCACCTAGCAACGGTCCTTTTCACCCTCCCCCAGCACTCTGAACAATTCCCTCCCAATCTCGGGGCACTCCACTGCCATTTGACCAGCTATAGCTCAGTAGACAGCACCCTTGCCTCTGAGTCTGAAGGATGTAGGTTCAAGTCCCATTTGTGTACAAAATGCCAGGCTGACCCTCTTTGTGCCAGTACTGAGAGAGTACTGTGCTGTCTTTCAAATGAGACATTAAACTGAGGCCCTATCTGCCCTCTCAGGTGGATGTAAAAGATCCCATTGCATAATTTCAAAGAAGATTATGGGAGTTCCCCCTGGTGTCCTGGTCAATGTATTAGCTAATGTGTTTCCTGCATTACAATGGTGACTACACTTCAAAAGTACTTAATTGGCTGTGAAGCAATTTGGGACATCCTGAGGTTGTGAAGGGTGCTATATAAATACAAGTCTTTCTTTCTTTCTAGCTGAAACTGATCCAGAGGTTGTTGGCAGTATTTCTGCATTAATGGTGAGTTTAACCAGTGAGCCCCATATCGGGCCACGGGGCCCATAGGCCCGTGCATTTTATCCGCCCCTGGTTCACATGCAGCTTTGCGTCTGAACTGCCAGTGGTCACTACTAACAGAGGAGGCTCGGAGCCAAGGCCATGCATTCGTAAAATGTCCCCCTATAATACGTTCAACCCTGTAAATCAGCGTGTATTGCTTTTTTTGTTGACAGTGTGTTGCTACTGCAGTCCCTGCTACAGCACCGCAAAGTTGTCGGAACCAAAACCTCTTCCTGTCATATGACGTAAGGCTGCAATGTACAGCACGGTGTCTCGAATGGGGAAGATAATTGCCGATGGCAACAGATAGAAATCTGATACTGCCTCGCTCAAGAAAATAATGGAAGACTTCAAGATAGAATCATAGGGCAGGAGGAGGCCAATCGGCCCATCGTACCGGGCTGGCTCTTTGAAAGAGCTATCCAATTAGCCCCCCCCCCCCCCCCCCCGCTCTTTCCCCATAGCCCTGTAAATTTTTCCCCTTCAAATATTTATCTAATTCCCTTTTGAAAGTTACAATCTTATTGAAACATACAAGATTCTGAGGGGACTCGATAGGGTAGATGCTGAGAGTATGTTACCCCTCATGGGGGAATCTAAAACTAGGGGGCATAATCTCAGAATAAGGGGTCGCCTGTTTAAGATGGCAATGAGGAGGAATTTCTTCTCCCAGAGGGTCGTGAACCTTTGGAATTCTTTACCCCAGAAAGCTGTGGAGGCTGAGTCATTGAATACATTCAAGGCTGAGTTAGACAAATTTTTGATCAGCGAGGGAGGCAGGGGATATGGGGAAAGGGCGGGAAAGTGGATTTGAGGTAAAAATTAGATCAGCCATGATCTCATTGAATGGTGGGAGCAGGCTCGAGGGGCCGAATGGCCTACTCCTGCTCCTATCTCTTATGGTCTGCTTCCACCGCCCTTTCAGGCAGCGCATTCCAGATCATAACAACTCGCTACGTAAAAAAATTTCTCCTCATCTCCCCTCTGGTTCTTTTGCCAATGACCTTAAATCTGTGTCCTCTGGTTACCGACCCTCCTGCCACTGGAAACAGTTTCTCCTTATTTAATTTCTCAAAACCCTTCATAATTTTGAACGCCTCTACTAAATCTCACTTTAACCTTCTCTGCTCTAAGGAGAACAATTCCAGCTTCTCCAGTCTCTCCACAAAAACTGAAGTCCCTCCCCCAGGAATCTTTTTGATAAATCCCCTCTGCACCCTCTCCAAGGTCTTGGCATCCTTCATAAAGTGTGATGCCCAGAATTGGACACAATAGTCTAGCTGAGGCCTAGCCAGTGATTTGTAAAGGTTTAGCATAACTTCCTTGCTTTTGAAAGTCACTACTCATAGTAGATACAACTCATGAGGTGGCCATTTCGCCTTATGTGCCTGTGCCGGCTCTTTGAAAGAACTAAAGAGCAGATTGCATCTGAATCTGAACAAAAAATATGTTTACAGGCCATTGTGGCTCACTCGAGATGTCAACAAGGTACATAGACGGCCGGAACATCTATCTCAGGATGTGGTCTGAACCCCTCAGTGTGTTAAGTTCCGTAAATCACTCCAAGACATCTGTTATTCTCTCTTTCAAAAGAAATATTTTAGCAAAGCTGCAGATGTGTTTCCTAGCACGGGATGGCTGGACATATTAACACAGAGAGTGGCAAATGACTGATACAGAGGATTAAAAATTTCACGTGCATGGAAGTCACATAGAATTTACAACACGGAGACCGGCCATTTGGCCCCTCTGGTCCATGGATATAATAGTGACTATCTTATATTTATGGCCCCTAGTTTAGGACTTCCCCACAAGTGGAAACATCTTCTCTACGACTAACCTATCAAACCCTTTCATAATCTTAAACACCTCTGTTAGGTCACCCCTCAGCCTTCTCTTTTCTAGAGAAAAGAGCCCCAGCCTGTTCAGCCTTTCCTGCTAGTTAGAACCTCTCAGTTCTGGTATCATCCTAGTAAATCTTTTTTTGCACCTTCTCCAATGCCTCCTTTTTTTGTAATATGGAGACCAGAACTGTTCACAGTACTCTAATTGTGGTCTAACCCAAGGTTCTATACAAGTTTATCATAGCTAGTGTGAGGTGAGAGATATTGCGAAAATGCTGACTGAATTCCTCTCAGGATGTGGTCTCTGATATAAATATTGTGTGGGAGAGTAGTTCGAGAACCTTATGTCCTATTTAGACAGACTCACGCTGAAGGTGGATCCAGATAATTCTGCTTTTGCCTGTCCCAAAGCAAATAATTCTAGCAGTCAAGGCTTTCACGGCTGCCAGAATCCAAAATAAGCAAGAGTCTGACTGATTAAGCCTCATTCCAAGATCATTCGGTGCATACTGAAGGGAGTGCCACATTGTCAGAGGTGCCGTCTTTCGGATGAGACATTAAACTCAGGCTCTGTCTGCTTGTTCAGGTTAACGCAAAGGATCCTGTAACACTGTTTAGACGTCGGGAAGATGTTTCCACTTGTGAGGGAGTCCAGAACTAGGCCATAAATATAAGATCGTCATCAATAAGGAATTCAGGAGAAACTCCTTTACTCAGAGAGTGGTGAGAATGTGGAACTCGTTACCACAAGGCGTAGTTGAGGAGAATAGCACAGATGCATTTAAGAGGAAGCTGGATAAACACATGAGGGAGAAAGGAATAGAAGGATATGCTGATAGGGTGAGATGTAGCAGGGAGGGAGGAGGCTCGTGTGGAGCATAAACACCGGCATGGACCAGTTGGGCCGAATGGCCTGTTGCTGTGCTGTAAATTTTGTGTAACTATTTGAAGTATCTTGACCAACATTCCTCCTTCTCAACCAAAACTACCAGAAACAGATTATCTGGTCATTCATCTCATTTATTGTTTGTGGGAGCTTGCTGGTTCACGAATTGGCTGCTGCGTTTCCCTATCTAACAACAGTGACTGCTTTGAAAGTAATTCATTGGGCGTGAAGCATTTTGGGACATCCAGAGGATGTGAGAGGCACTATATAAATGCAAGTTCTTTCTTTAATACTGTCATTTGGAAGCCATATTACATTTGAGAATGGAAAATGCTCTAATTTCTAAACGAGTTGAAGAAAACCCTTGGATGTAACTTGTTGATTATTTGCTGTAGAAAACTCTCGTACTGAATGTTCAAAAGTCAGCTCATGTTATGTGTATAATGGTTTTAATAGGTTTTATAGGAAGCCTGTTCTATTAATACACACTCTGTTAAGCGCACACGATTGCTCTCTGACCTCTTCATTCTCACTAATTACACCATTGCCCTTTCACTCTTCAGCTAACTATTAGAGAAAAACCAGTGTAAATATATAAATCAGTCCAGCAATCCTCATATAGGGGCAGAGTTTCCACTTTGGGCGCAATCAGGAACTGCACCCAAAATCCGCTTGAAATTGCACCAGTTGGGTCACAGTTCAAGTTTCCGCTAAAATGTATTTGCATAATCACAAACGTAAAGCCTTCCGTGAAGCAACACAATCGGGCAGTGTAATAGAACGGAATCGTTCCTTTTTTTTTCTTTCCATTAAAAAGTATTCCTTGATGTATTTAAGAGCGGTGACCTGGTGTGGTTTTATTAATACAGCTGAAAATGGGTTTAGTGCAAAAATCAGCATTTTTAATAAGTGTCCAGTCCTCCACCTGTGAGTGACCTGATTTAAAATCACTGAAAATGACTTTAAAAACCTATACTGGACCATTTAATAGTTTCATTGGTGTACACTAGTCAGTTTCTTAGTAAATTAAATATTTTTTTGATATGTAAAAACTGTTGAAACGGGCCGACTAGTGCCCGCGCACCCAGGAAAATGAGCTCAACTTGAAGAGCTTCCCGAACCAGCAGAATCTCGCAACGTTGACCTGGCGGGCGTGCCCAGTTTTGTGGACGGGGCCTGATCCGGGCGAATTGAATCATAAACCAGTGTAAAAGGTGGCAGAAAATACGAACGTAAGTTGATTTTCGGTGTAACTCACTTACTTTTAAAATTACACAAAATTTACAGCACAGAAACAGGCCATTCGGCCCAACTGGTCTATGCTGGTGTTTATGCTCCACACGAGCCTCCTCCCTCCCCTCTTCATCTCACCCTATCAGCATAACCATGTTAATCAGGGAATAAATGAGAAATTATTTCTGGGCCCTGGGAGTACAGGGAGGTACAGAACTTTGCTGATATATTGTTAAAATTACATTTCTAATTAATTGTCTAGGAAATAAAACTTTGTTGTGGACAGAAAACACAGAAAATGGAAAATGTGAGTCATATGTATGAGTGATTTACAAGATTTTTTGTATCTGTCTTCAGTCCTTTTACAAATTATACCAAAAAAAAGTTCACAAATCGAATTTCCCAGACATGACTCTCCTGGGTCATCTTTAGAATTCATCATGGTGAGATCTGAATTCACAATGCTCATCCTGAAAGTGGACTGTCTGTTTTCTAGTTTAATGTTCTGCTAAAGTCTTTTCAGCTGACTCCAGTTTCCATTTAGTTTCATCCATTCATCAAATGTTGATGCTTTTCCTGCACTGGACCACGATTCACTGGACTCATATTTAAATGTTACAGTGCTGCAGATTGTCACGGTAACTTTGTTCTACCTGTGGAAGCATGGGACCAGAGTTGGACCCCTGTCTGTGGAGATACAAAGTGCAATTACACTCACACTGTCACACCTACAAACAGTGCAATTACACTCACACTGTCACACCTACAAACAGTGCAATTACACTCACACTGTCACACCTACAAACAGTGCAATTACACACACACTGTCACACCTACAAACAGTGCAATTACACTCACACTGTCACACCTACAAACAGTGCAATTACACTCACACTGTCACACCTACAAACAGTGCAATTACACTCACACTGTCACACCTACAAACAGTGCAATTACACACACACTGTCACACCTACAAACAGTGCAATTACACTCACACTGTCACACCTACAAACAGTGCAATTACACTCACACTGTCACACCTACAAACAGTGCAATTACACACACACTGTCACACCTACAAACGGTGCAATTACACTCACACTGTCACACCTACAAACAGTGCAATTACACTCACACTGTCACACCTACAAACAGTGCAATTACACTCACACTGTCACACCTACAAACAGTGCAATTACACTCACACTGTCACACCTACAAACAGTGCAATTACACTCACACTGTCACACCTACAAACAGTGCAATTACACACACACTGTCACACCTACAAACAGTGCAATTACACTCACACTGTCACACCTACAAACAGTGCAATTACACTCACACTGTCACACCTACAGACAGAGCAATTACACTCACACTGTCACACCTACAAACAGTGCAATTACACTCACACTGTCACTGCTTCAAACAGTGCAATTACACTCACACTGTCACACCTACAAACAATGCAATTACACTCATACTGTCACACCTACAAACAGTGCAATTACACTCACACTGTCACACCTACAAACAGTGCAATTACACTCACACTGTCACACCTACAAACAGTGCAATTACACTCACGCTGTCACACCTACAAACAGTGCAATTACACTCACACTGCCACACCTACAAACAGTGCAATTACACTCACACTGTCACTGCTTCAAACAGTGCAATTACACTCACACTGTCACACCTACAAACAGTGCAATTACACTCATACTGTCACACCTACAAACAGTGCAATTACACTCACATTGCAAGGATGAGTGTACTGTTTGTGTGTGAGACAATGTGAGAGTGACTGTACTGTTTTCTGATTGTCAGGCAATGATTGAGGTGGTGATAACTTTGCCTTCAGTCCGCTGTGTCTTAGTTCTGTGTACATTCGCCAAACAGTTTGCATGTCAGATTGTACGTTCCTTGTTCATATGATTACCGTGTCTCTCTGACCTGCAGCGAGCTTTGTCTATTATTCCCTGAGATTGCTTCTAGATGCAGTAATGACGTACTGGGAATTCTTACTCCACACCTCTAGGTATCTATGAATGCTATTGCCAAATGACTGAATTTGTTTGTTTTCCATAAGGGCCAACCCAGCAGTTGTAGTCTAACGGAATCCTTAGTGACACTCACTGTTTGATGTGTCTGACATTTTATTTTTATAGATCTGTGTTTGATTATAGTCCCAGTATAATGTCAAATACAACTGAATCTTTAATTTTAATTCATTCTCGGGATGTGGGCATCGCTGGCAAGGCTGGCATTTATTGCCCATCCCTAGTTGCCCTGAGAAAGTGGTGGTGGGCCGCCTTCTTCTATTGCTGTTTGATACAACTGAGTGTCTTCCTAGGCCACTTCAGAGTCAATCACGTTGGTGTGGGACTGGAGTCACATTCAGGCCCAGACCGGGTAAGGACGGCAGGTTTCCTTCCCTGAAGGGCATTAGTGAACCAGTTGGGTTTTTACGACAATCTGACAGCTTCATGGTCACTTTTACTGGTACCAGCTTTTTAGTTACAGATTTTTAAAACTAAATTCAAATTCTCAAACCACCATGGTGGGATTTGAACTCATGTTCTCTGAATTACTGGTCCATTAACATAACCACTACATCACCCACACCCATCTGACCTCATGGAATGCTATTATGAATAAATCTGGGACAATGTCATAGAGTCATAGAGTTATACAGCACGGATAGAGGCCCTTCGGCCCATCGTGTCCGCGCCGGCCATCAGCCCTGTCTACTCTAATCCCATATTCCAGCATTTGGTCCGTAGCCTTGTATGCTATGGCATTTCAAGTGCTCATCCAAATGCTTCTTGAATGTTGTGAGGGTTCCTGCCTCCACAACCCTTTCAGACAGTGAGTTCCAGACTCCAACCACCCTCTGGGTGAAAAAGTTCTTTCTAAAATCCCCTCTAAACCTCCCGCCTTTTACCTTGAATCTATGTCCCCTTGTTATAGAACCCTCAACGAAGGGAAAAAGCTCCTTAGTATCCATCCTATCTGTGCCCCTCATAATTTTGTACACCTCAATCATGTCCCCCCTCAGCCTCCTCTGCTCCAAGGAAAACAAACCCAATCTTCCCAGTCTCTCTTCATAGCTGAAGCGCTCCAGCCCTGGTAACATCCTGGTGAATCTCCTCTGCACCCTCTCCAAAGCGATCACATCCTTCCTGTAGTGTGGCGACCAGAACTGCACACAGTACTCCAGCTGTGGCCTAACCTGCAGCGAGCTTTGTCTATTATTCCCTGAGATTGCTTCTAGATGCAGTAATGACGTACTGGGAATGTCCTGTTAACATCAAAATTATTACCAAGTGTCAACTTAGTTTCTTGCACGATTCAACCAACAGAGGCATAAGAAGGAAAAAAAGATGTGCATTTATATAATGCCTTTCATGACCTCTGGACGTCCCAAAATGCTTTGCAGGCAATGGCGTACTTTTGAAGTGTAGTCACTGTTGTAGGAAACTCGGCAGCCAATTTGTGCACAGCAAGATCCCATAAATAGCAACGTGATAATGACCAGATAATCTGTTTTAGTGATGTTGGTTGAGGGATAAATATTGGTCCAGGACACCGGGGAGAACTCCCCTGCTCTTCTTCAAAGCAGTGGCCGTGGGATCTTTTATGTCCACCTGAGAGGGCAGACGGGGCCTCGGTTTAATGTCGATACTTCAAATGGCGAGCTACAGCCCTGCCAGCCAGTCATTCTCCCAAATCTAATCCTAAACTTGTCAGCTGTGGCTCAGTGGGTAGCACTATTGCCACTGAGTCCTTGAAGGTTATAGGTTCAAGCCCCACTCTACAGATTTGAGCACAAAATCTAGGCTGACCCTTCCAGTGCAGCACTGAGGGAGTGCTGCATTGTCAGTTAAGATGCCGTCTTTGAAATGAAATGTTAAACTGAGGCCCCATCTGCCCTCTCAGGTGGATGTAAATTATCCCATAGCACTATTTCAAAGAAGAGCAGGGGGAGTTCAGCCCTGGGCTAATGTTTATCCCCCAACCAACATCACTAAAAAAAAAATTATCTGGGTCATAATTGCAGTGCTGTTTCTGGGAGCTTGCTGTGTACAAATTACAACAGTGAGCACACTTTAAAAAAATACTTTATTGGTTGTGAAGCGCTTTGGGACGTCGTGAAGGGCGCTATATAAATGTAAGTTCTTCCTTTTACTTGAAGTAAGTTTGTGTTCCCCATAGCCTGTGACCAAGAATGGAATCCACAAGAGAGCGCTCCGACGCAAAGTTACCGTCCCATTCAACCGAGGCACCTTCACCGTCTGGGCTTCCTCTCCATAACATTTGCAGTTGCAGGAAAACCGCGAAAAAAAAATCTAAAGCAAACCCTTAATCCCCTGGAAATATTAATAATAAAAGTGTTATTGATTTGAACGATTTCCATCGGTAACAGCGGGGATGGGGTGAGGATTGAGACCGAGAGGCATTTTCATTTAAACTTGCGGGTTCTTCAACAAAAATTACTTTGTTAACAAAAAACTTGACTGAAGCGGACAAGGAAATGAAGAGAAATTAACATCCAGCCTGCAAACTGGTGGTTTTATTGGTCTGTTTAAAACTATGCACTTGACTATATATATATATAAAATAGTTGAAAAAAAATATTTTACAAGTTGTCATTTCCTGCATTTAACAGTCTTGTAACATTGTCAAGTGGAGTCACTTTCGAATAAAGTTATTCCTTACACTCTACAGCGAAACGGACATTACTATCCCCCCGAGTGTTGGTGATATGAAGTTAGTTAAAATCGATCCAATTTAAAATAGAAAACAGAACGGTAAAGAAGGACTAAAGTTCCTTTAAGGAGCACTTTGACCCCTTTAAGATCTTGCCTCCCACTTGAGTCAGTGACGTGATCGAGCATTAGCACTTTAAATATGGAAAGTGAAGCTGGTCTGTGAGTAACTCAGAGAGAGAGAGAGACACCGAGCAAAACACACACACACTGACTCAGGGGGAGAGAGAGCTGCCTTCAGTGTGAGTCAGGGACCTCCACTGTGGAAGGCAGAGAGAGAGAGAGAGAGAGGGAAATCCCCCTCTTGTATGTTACAGATTCAGCCACATGGTGTGAGGGAGACTCCGAGAGAGAGAGATCGGAAAGCGAAGGCTGGACAGTGACCCAGTCCCTCTCCACCACTCTCGGGGAACTGCTGCAAATTGGAGTCCACAGACACAGCTCGGAGGTAAGAGGGAGAAAGAGAGAGAGAGTTTGGAGCTATTGTTCTTTTATTTTGCACCATTAAATACACAGGAGAATGAGTTAATTGGGTGCTCCCTGTGTGTGTTATGCGAGTGTGTGTGTCTGTCTGTGTGTTCTCTGTGTGTTGTGTGTCTGTGTGTTGTGTGCGTGGTGTGTATTTGTGAGATGTCTGTGTGGTGTGTCTGTGTGTGGTGTGTGTCTGTTGTGTTTCTGTCTGTGTTGTGTGTCTGTCTGTGTCTATATGTATCTATATGTTGAGTCTGTGTGCGTGTGTGTGGTGTTTGTGTGTCTGTGTATGTTGTATCTGTCTGTGTTGTGTATCTGTGTGTTGTGTATGGTGTGTCTGTGTTGTGTATCTGTGTGTTGTGTATGGTGTGTCTGTCTATTGTGTGTCTGTGTGTTGTGTGTCTGTATTATCTGTCTGTGTGTTGTGTGTCTGTGTGTGTGTGTGTTAAGGGGGCAAAATCACCCAGAAAGTGCCAACTGGGCCCTTTCCTTTTGAAAGGAGCATTTTTCCCCTCTCTGTTTGGGGACAAAGAGGATTTTCAGGACACGATGCTCTTTGTGTCTGATCTCAGAGTGCCTGTTCTCCTGGATTGGGGAATGAAGAGAAGCGAACGGAATTTGGAAATCAAATTAAATTAAGTCAGAACTTTGCACCCATGTGTTTTGGTTTCCCGTGTTTGGTATTAAAACAAACCCCTTCGTCCGAAAGGTTTGTGTTGTGTTTTTGGGGAGACGCCACGTGTTTTTACAGCTTGTCCACAATAATTTTTAAAAAGGGGCGAATTGAGATGAGAATCGGGCTGGGAAGGAGCTCTCCCCCCTCGGGCTGGGAAGGAGCTCTCCCCCCTCGGGCTGGGAAGGAGCTCTCCCCCCTCGGGCTGGGAAGGAGCTCTCTCCCCCTCGGGCTGAGTGCCTCTTTCACCGGTTGCTGGTGAAAAATAAAATAACAACCCCCCGCATTGGATGGAAGGTGTGCAGACTGAAGGTTTGCTGCTGTTTTCTGTTGCTGGGGCTCTCAGTGACTCTCACTCTCCTCTGAATTAGAAGGTCGTGGTTTCCAGTCCAGTCCTACTCCAGAGACTTGAACACAAAACCTACGCCTGACACTCCCCGTGCCGGAACTGCGCTGTCTTTCTGATGAGATGTTAAACCCCATGTTCCCTCTCAGGTGGATGTAAAAAGGTCCCATGGGCACTGTTTTGAAGAAGAGCAGGGGAGTTCTACCTGAATATGTATCCCTCAACCAATACCAATTGAAACAGATCACCTGGTCATTTATCACATTGCTGTTTGTGGGATCTTGCTGTGCGCGAAAGTTGGCTGCCGCGTTTCCTACATTTACAGCAGTGACTGCACTTCAAAAGTTCTTAGTTGTAAAGGGCTTTGGGACATCCTGAGGTCGTGAAAGGTTGTTTCTTTTTACTGAATCCCCGCCACAGGTAAAGTGTGGAGAGCGAGAGAGCTGGCTGTTTCACCCCTTCAGTGTTTCAGTCTCTGCCTGCTCGCAGGGATGTGGCTTGAGATGGGGGGGAAATCAGCCAGACCCGTCCTGAAGCTGGAACACCTTAAATCTTCAATCCCCACAATGTGACCAAGCCCCCAGCTCTCCGTCTTCCCTCCCCTCCAACCCCTTACGCCTGCACATTTAAAGTGGCCACCTGTGAGCGATTCACCAGCACCAAACACTGATCTTGCCGTACCTCACCCCAGGAGGGACGGATTGACTTGTATTGATAGAGCACCTTTCACAATCTCAGGGCGTCCCACAGCGCTTTACAGTCAATGAAGTACTTTTGAAGTGTAGTCACTGTTGTAATGTAGGAAACGCGGCAGCCAATTTGTGCACAGCAAGATCCCACAAACAGCATTGCGATAATGACCAGATAATCTGTTTCACTGTTGTTGGTTGAAGGATAAATATTGGCCAGGGCACAGGGGAGAACTCCCCTGCTTTTCTTTGAAATAGTGCCAGGGGATCTTTTACGTCCACCTGAGGGGGCAGACAGGGCCTCGGTTTAACATCTCATCTGAAAAGAAGACATCTCCAACAGTGCATCGCTCCCTCAGTACTGTCCCTCTGACAGTGCAGCGCTCCCTCAGTACTGCCCCTCCGGCAGCGCTGCACTCCCTCAGTACTGCCCCTCCGGCAGTGCTGCACTCCCTCAGTATTTCCCCTCCGGCAGCGCCGCACTCCCTCAGTATTTCCCCTCCGGCAGCGCTGCACTCCCTCAGTACTGCCCCTCCAGCAGTGCTGTACTCCCTCAGTACTGCCCCTCTGGCAGCGCTGCACTCCCTCAGTATTGCCCCTCTGGCAGTGCCGCACTCCCTCAGTACTGCCCCTCCGGCAGTGCTGTACTCCCTCAGTACTGCCCCTCTGGCAGTGCTGCACTCCCTCAGTACTGCCCCTCTGGCAGTGCCGCACTCCCTCAGTATGCCCCTCCGGCAGTGCTGCACTCCCTCAGTATTGCCCCTCCGGCAGTGCCACACTCCCTCAGTATTGCCCCTCCGACAGTGCAGCACTCCCTCAGTATTGCCCCTCCGACAGTGCAGCACTCCTTCAGTATTGCCCCTCCGGCAGCGCTGCACTCCCTCAGTATTGCCCCTCCGGCAGTGCAGCACTCCCTCAGTATTGCCCCTCCGGCAGTGCCGCACTCCCTCAGTATTGCCCCTCCGGCAGCGCTGCACTCCCTCAGTATTGCCCCTCCGGCAGTGCCGCACTCCCTATGTACTGCACTGGGTTTGTCAGCCTGGATTACAAGCTGGAGGGTCCAAACTGCGGCCCACAGGTAACCCAGTCCTATTTGTGATTGTATCTCTCGCTGGTTTGTCCTGTTTGAATTTTGTGAGCCTGGAGATTTGGAAAGGGTTGTTCTTACGCTATTCCCTCATTGGTGGATAAATCCTAAAACCACAGCACCAAAGTCTGTTAGTACATCAGCAACTTGAGGTATATGGAAATCCATGGGGATATGGGTTTCAGCTTTATATGTGGCCCCGAGTCTCCAAGTGACGCACGAAGACAAAAGCTTGGAAACTTCTTTACTAAATCATTCAGATGAAAGGTTAAACCGAGGCCCCGTCTGCCCTCTCAGGTGGACACAAAGGATCCCATGGCACTATTTCAAAGAAGAGCAGGAGGGAGTTCTCCCCGGTGACCTGCCCAATATTTACCCCTCAACCTATATCACTAAAAAACAAATAATCTGGTCATTTAACACATCGCTGTTTGTGGGATCTTGCTGTGCGCAGATTGGCTGCCAGGTTTCCTACATTACAAGAGTGACTACATTTCAAAAAGTATTTAATTGGCTGTAAAGCGCTTTGGGACGTCCTGAGATTGTGAACACTGTTATATAAATGCGAGTTCTTTAATCCACCTCTATAGATAGATAAGATCAGACAGAAATATAGATTAGACAGGGCAGTTGCACCGAGAGAAGATGACACCCCGATCTGAGAGATCTCCCTCTCCCTCTCACTCTCTCCATCTTCCTCTCTATCCCTCTCCCTCTCCTCTTCCTCTCTCCCTCTTCCTCCCTCTCTCCTCCCTTTCCCTTCTCCTCTCTCCCTCTCCCTCTCCCCTCTCTCCCTCTCCCACTCCCTCTCCCTCTCCTCTTCCTCTCTCCCTCTCCTCCCTCTCTCCTCCCTTTCCCTTTCCTCCCTCTCCCTCTCCTCCCCTCACCCTCTCTCCTACTCCCTCCCTCCCTCTCACCCACTCCCTCTCCCTCTCCCCTCACTCCACCTCCCTCTCCCTCTCCCTCTCTCCCACTCCCTCTCACTCTCCCCTCTCTCCTACTCCCTCTCCCTCTCCCTCTCTCCCTCTCCCACTCCCACTCCCCTCTCCCTCTCCTCTTCCTCTCTCCCTCTTCCTCCCTCTCTCCTCCCTTTCCCTTTCCTCCCTCACCCACTCCCCTCTCCCCTCTCTCCCACTCCCTCTCCTCCCTCCCTCTCCCCTCTCTCCCTCTCCTCTCTCTCCCTCTCCCCTCCCTCACCCTCCTCCCCTCTCTCCCTCTCCCTCTCCCCTCTCTCCCTCTCCTCCCTCTCCCCTATCTCCCCTCCCTCTCCCTCTCCCACTCCCACTCCCTCTCTCTCCCTCTCTCCTCCCTTTCCCTTCCTCTCTCTCCCCTCTCCTCCCTCTCCCCTCTCTCCCTCCCCTCCCTCTCCCCTCCCCTCTCCCTCTCCCCTCTCCCCTCTCCCCTCCCTCACCCCTCTCCCTCCCTCCCTCCTCCCTCTCCCCTCTCCCTCGCTCCCTCTCCCCTCCCTCTCCCTCTCCCCTCTCTCCCTCTCCCTCTCCCCACCCTCTCCCTTTCACTCTCTTCATCTTCCTCTCTCCCCTCTCTCCCTCTCCCCTCCCTCTCCCTCTCCCTCTCTCCCTCTCCCTCTCCCCTCTCTCCCTCTCCTCTCCCTCTCCCTCTCTCCTCTCCCCTCCCTCTCTCCCTCTCCCTCTCCCCTCTCTCCCTCCCCTCCCTCTCCCCTCCCTCTCCCTCTCCCCTCCCTCTCCCTCCTCTCCCTCTCCCCTCTCTCCCTCCCCTCCCTCTCCCTCTCTCCCTCTCCCCTCCCTCTCCCTTTCACTCTCTCCATCTTCCTCTCTCCCCTCTCTCCCTCTCCTCTCCCTCTCCCTCTCCTCTCCCTCTCCCCTCCCTCTCCCCTCCCTCTCTCCCTCTCCCTCTCCCTCCCCTCCCCTCCCCTCTCCCTCCTCTCTCCCTCTCCCTCTCCCTCTCTCCCTCTCCCCTCTCTCCCTCTCCCCACTCTCCCTCCCCTCCCTCTCCCTCTCTCCCTCTCCCCTCTCCCCTCCCTCTCCCTCTCCCCTCTCTCCCTCTCTCCCTCTCCCTCCCCTCCCTCTCTCCCTCTCCCTCTCCCTCTCCCCTCCCTCTCCCTCTCTCCCTCTCCCCTCCCTCTCTCCCTCTCCCTCTCCCCTCTCTCCCTCTCCCCTCTCTCCCTCCCCTCCCTCTCCCTCTCCCCTCCCTCTCCCTCTCCCCTCCCTCTCCCTCCTCTCCCTCTCCCTCCCTCTCTCCCTCTCCCCTCTCTCCCTCCCCTCCCTCTCCCTCTCCCCTCCCTCTCCCTTTCACTCTCTCCATCTTCCTCTCTCCCCTCTCTCCCTCTCCCCTCCCTCTCCCTCTCCCCTCTCTCCCTCTCCCCTCCCTCTCCCCTCCCTCTCTCCCTCTCCCTCTCCCCTCCCTTTCCCTCTCTCCCTCTCCCCTCCCTCTCTCCCTCTCCCCTCTCTCCCTCTCCCCTCTCTCCCTCCCCTCCCTCTCCCTCTCCCCTCCCTCTCCCTCTCTCTCTCCTACTCCCTCTTCCTCTCTCCCCTCTCTCCCTCCCCTCCCTCTCCCTCTCCCCTCTCCCCTCCCTCTCCCTCTCCCTCTCCCCTCTCTCCCTCTCCCTCCCCTCCCTCTCTCCCTCTCCCTCTCCCCTCCCTCTCCCCTCTCTCCCTCCCCTCCCCTCCCTCTCCCTCTCCCTCTCTCTCTCCTACTCCCTCTTCCTCTCTCCCTCCCCTCCCTCTCCCTCTCTCCCTCTCCCCTCTCTCCCTCTCTCCCTCCCCTCCCTCTCCCTCTCCCTCTCTCTCTCCTACTCCCTCTCCCCTCTCTCCCTCCCCTCCCTCTCCCTCTCCCCTCTCTCCCTCTCCCCTCTCCCCTCTCCCCTCTCTCCCTCTCCCCTCCCTCTCCCTCTCCTCTCCCTCTCCCTCTCTCCCTCCCCTCCCTCTCCCTCTCCCCTCTCTCCCTCTCCCCTCTCTCCCTCTCCCCTCCCTCTCCCTCTCCCCTCCCTCTCCCTCTCCCCTCTCTCCCTCCCCTCTCTCCCTCTCCCACCCCCTCTCTCTCTGTTGCAAATGTTTCTGAGATATTAAGGTGAGTTTGTGGATTGTGTGAGGTGAGTTGGAGTCTGATTTGGTTCCGTATCGTTTGGTTGCCTTGCAGTCTGGGAATAGACGCTCATGGGGAATGACACCAGAGGTATCCTCGTTTATTATAATCATTCAAAATGTTAATTTGTAATTTATTATAATTATCCATTGATTCGGCATAATGTCATTTATGACTTATTTCATATAATTATTTTAAAAATTATATTGTAATTTGTTCGAACTTATTATTATCAAAATTGACTTTGAGTTAAAGTATAGCTGGCCAATGCTACAGTGCCCGTGTAAAGATGTATCTTTATTGGAAAGTGGATCACGGGAACCCAGACTTCTGTCTCTGTACCGATGGGTTAATTCACACTCAGGGCTTGTGTTCAGGTCACTTTAGGTTTGTGAATGGAGCTACAGCCCACAACCACTGACTGATGAGACGTGGGGATAGATCAAATCACGGGGACTCAAGAAGGTGTTTTATATGAACAATTGGACGCAACCTAATAACTTTTTAAGTAAAAGTGGCCTGTGCAAAGGTGAGGGTCACCATTCCACCTGACATCAAAGGAATCGGGGAGGAGCTGGTGGGCTGGAGACATGAGAGAGAGAGACAGTGAGACAGAGAGAGAGAAACAGAAACAGCGGGAGAGAAACAGTGAGAGAGAGAGAGAAAGTGAGTGGTGTGATGAATCACAACAAAACAAAGGTCTGCAGAGGAGATTTACCAGAATGGTACCGGGGATGAGGGACTTCAGTTACGTGTAGAGACTGGAGAAGCTGGGATTGTTCTTCTTAGAGCAGGGAAGGTTAAGGGGAGATTTGATTGAGGTGTTCAAAATCATGAACAGTTTTGACAGAATAAATAAGGAGAAACTGTTTCCAGTGGCAGGAGGGTCGGACACAGATTTAAGGTGATCGGCAAAAGAGCCAGAGGCGACATGAGGAAACATTTTTTTACACAGCGAGTTGTTATGATCTGGAATGCGCTGCCTGAAAGGGCGGTGGAAGCAGATTCAATAATAACTTTCAAAAGGGAATCGGATAAATACTTGAAGGGAAAAAAATTACAGGGCTGTGGGGAAAGAGCAGGGGGAGTGGGACTAATTGGATAGCTCTTTCAAAGAGCCGGCACAGGCACGATGGGCCGAAAGGCTGTACCTACTATGATACAATGGTAAACACATTTATGTGAAAATACAGCTGTTGATAGAGGCGAGGACAGACTGGCCTTGGATTTGCTCTGTTGGAGCAGGAACACTTGACATATTATTGAATTCCTTTGCCCGCTATTTTAACAGGTGTTCACTGCATTTACATCGGGAGAGCCTACGAGTGCTGTGGATTCCTGGAGCCCAGAAATTCCAAAGCCAGCTTGCAGGCTGTTGTTAAACTGCAGGGACAGGTTAACACTAGATTTGAAGGGCCACTAAAAACAATGGCCAGTCTTAGCGAACCCCGGGCAGTTTTGCGTTCGGGAACCGACAGCATCAGTGTTACCCACTGCAGAAAGAGCTTAAGGAATTTGATCCAAATGTGTAGAGCTAATCTTTTCACAGTA